>NC_137461.1:240999695-241334695 GCF_964235325.1 Thermobia domestica
AGTTAGGTTAATTTCTATCTCTTCCGGTTTTACCAATATGTTAAAGATGAAGCTGAAAGTTATCCTTGATACCCTTTATCGATTGCCGAAAACTGCTTCTTACTATGAATTACCATTTCCGCTCTATAGTGATTAACGTTAAAATCGGAATCTACCCATTTCTACCACTTCCAGTTGGCGAATCACCTCCATTAACGAACTCCCTTGAGAGGAATCACTCTACTTATTTATTGCAAAAAGCACAATTAATAAATTCGCACTCATTCAAAGTTATCGTTTGAAGTAACGGCCGCACATATGTACGTACTAATATCGATAAGTTCCACTACGCGATCCCAATTAATACTTCATATACCCCCGCCACACACGCACATACTAGCATATGTACACAAGGGGATACCTGGTAGTATGCACACGCTTATGGCAGAAACAAAAAAAAAGCACACACAGAGAGAGAGAGAGAGAGAGAATCTTGTTGTACCTTTAAATTGAATGCACTATTACTCACAAAATAAATTAAAAAAGAAAAAGGAAAAGAAAGCTTCGAATAGTGTTTGGTTACATGATCAGTAACGGATCTATATATATATATATATATATATATATATATATATATATATATATATATATATAATATATATATAAGTATTTAAACAAAATGAATAACACTATCAATAAGCATACGGATAACGAATATACAGTATCGTTATTTATTTACGTTGTACGTACACGTTGTTTATTTGTGTTCAACCTAAAATAAAAAAGAAACCCCTCTCGTTACTTATAACCATATTCCAAATAAATATAAACAGTATATATACACATAGATTTCAATTCGTTATACGGAAAGGCAGAAATAATAAGGAAAAATAGCATACCTTTTAATAGTTAGATTGATTTGTAACTTTTTTTCGTATTTCATGGTAGTGAAACAAATGTATCTTCACAGTTTGCTTCAAGTGCGTTGTGTAATGTACAAACTTTCTGTACGTGATTTTTTCATTATTCTTTCAGAGTTTCATCTACAACCAAAAATATATATTGATAGTAATATGGTACGTTTTACAGCGTAAGGAGCATAATTGTGGAACGTTAAAATGAAAGAATCAATCTCAATCTCTCTATCTCTCTCTTACGAGGGTATGATATCTAAATGATTACTAAAACTATCACTTTAATCAGTATGATATTTTCATTCCGTACCAAATAAGAAACTGAATTTAGAGGGCCGTCCAACCCCTTATATGGTGTGCTAATGAATTCAGAGTATCATCATTGAACACAGTGGCCCCGAAATCTATGAATTTGACAAGAATATCGATCATTTTCAATTATTTTACGTCTCTCGATATCACCCCTTGGGACACCGAACTCCAACACCCTTAGATTGTGTGCTAATGAGTTCGGACTATCATCATTGAACACAGCGACTCCGGAAACTATGAATTTGACACTAATATCGATCATTTTAAATTATTTTTACGTCTCTCGATATCACTCTTTGAAACCCCCAACTCCAACCTTTTTAGATTTTGTACTAGCGAGTTCCGACTATCATCATTGAACACAGCGACCCCGAAACCTGTGAATTTTATACTTATATCGATCATTTAAAATTATTGTTACGTGTCTCTATATCACCTCTGGTTGATATTACATCCAAAAATAGGAAGAAAACTTTTTTCGACATTCCTATGTACCTCGGAGATGGGTGGAATGCGTACACAGAGGAAAGAAAATGTGTCACTTTCGCCTACACTAGCAGCACGTACATAGCTCATAGTAGTTTCACGAAGGGCATGATGATTTGTTCGCACACTACGAAACTATCTTCCCTCATGTGCCAATTGCGAATAGCTCGTAGAAAACTGTCTTGCAGGTTTGTTGTGGAATGAAGTCATTTAGCGTGGATGTGTTGTACTAGATATCTATGAAAATTATGAGTGATATATAGTCCGACTCTCTGGTATTACGTATGGAATTGGTGTATAACAGGACAGGAAGATTTGCATTCAACGGTAGAGAGTTGTTTCTAGTTATTTACGGCCATCCAAAAATGTATAAGTTGATGTTTAAGTAAAATTGATTTTGTTAATCTGTATGTGCCTGTGCAAGGACAGATTACCCTGTCCACGTGCTATCAGATATAAACCTCATTTATCGAAAGCAGCAGAAATGGCCCAGACGCGAGGTGTTTCTTTTAAAAGTGAGTAGCTTTTCCTGTATCTTTTCCACGCCTCCACATTCGCATTCCAGAATGAGGGTCTCTTCAATTTTCCCTACGTAAAACCGGAGGAATCGCACCAAGTTGAATTTAAAGAGAGCGTACTGGAAATGATCAGAGACCGTACTGAAAGTAGCAGTAGTTATGTGTTTTGTGTAAATTTTCACATGCTACTCTAGTGAACGATTATCAGCAGATATTTTGTATGAGCGTGCGGTGCAGTATGGCAGATAATTTTGTGCTAACACCTTATTTATCTGTCCTGTATAGGAGGTGCGCCTGTATAGAAGAACGTATCATTTACTTTTAAGTAATGTTTTCCGAAAATTGATAGAATATAAGACAGTAGATGTGATCCCAACATGACAGTGCACTTGCATATTGTGACAGGAATATGCAGACCTACCTAAATGAAACATTCCCAGATGGTTGAATTGGGAGAGAAGATTCCGTGTTATAACCATCTCGTTCACCCTACCACATGCCCCTTGATTTTTTTTCCCATTTTTTGATGGTAGTATCTATCGATTTTTGTATGGAATACTAACCACAAACGCTGAAGAACTTGTTGCTCGAATTAGAATATCTGCCTCGTGGACAACTACCACGTTTGCTCATACTGCAATACTGTACAATGTACTTCTGTGTATTGCACAGTTACCCTACTTCGTTCGAAACATAATAAATCGATAGGTTGAAACTTCATTTCTTTGAATCAATATACAACACATGTAACAACTTTTGTTTCGACGAGTTTCATTGATTATGTGCTCGGTATTATAATCTTCAACCCAATTACGCATTACGAGGATGAAGTCTTTTTATGCAGCTTACTTTTGCCCCATTGTTGTCATGTGAAGAATCCCTTGTACTCTCGTTCATCATATATGATCTTTGTCGCCTGTCTAATGCACAATCGTATCAACCTAATCTGGATCAGTATTTTTATTTTATTTTAACATGCTCTTAAGTTAGGCAGGATACCGTTCATTCATCATTCGTTACCATTTGCTTAGAGGATATTACTGTGATACGTTACAAACTTCTTTCCGTTAAACGCTTCTTCGGAAAGTTTATTCTGTGCTGAAACACAGCAGATTAATCATAGATATATATCTCTCCTTCGCATTCTAGGTGCTCCAATTTGAACAATGTACTATTACGTTTCGTTGTTAAGAATCTTGTACTTCGCTGTTGTTCATTTTTTAATAAAATACTCGAAGGAAATTTCCAGTTTCTTTGCAAGTTACCCTTGCACTGCCACTGCACTACACCCTATTGTACACTAGTGAGATCTATGAATAAAAATAATGGACATTCTTTTTGGCGCGATTTGCATTCGACATTTTATCTACAGTATGGCTGTTTTTGCTTTTATCCGAAAGTTTGCGGGTGGTCAGAGCTCCGAGACATTATTACACTCACGTTAGTCTATATATTTCGTTTTATCTCGGGGACAGGTGTCACCTCCCGCCGACGCTTACTACATTTATTAAATTAGCCTTGTCCATCGCCCTCATTAGTATCCCTGGGTATAATTGCTTCTATTCAGTTTCAACAACGTTTGATTTTTCTTTTTACAAGTGGAAATAAGAGTTCTACATCTTTTGTTGACAATTTGTGAAGGAAATGCTTGTGATATCAGCAAAAGAAAGAGATAATAGTAAAAAACTAAAACTAAAATACAAGCTGACATAATCGTGAAGAAAAAGCAAGACAATTTGTTCTAAATACTTTTGTTTCTTAAATCCAGCGAAAGAAACAGTACTTTAACTCACCGACAAATTAAGCATGTTTATATCTGTTACTTTTAGTTCTTCTCTCCACTAAACAGTTAGCTTTTCTCTCAACTGCACAATGATAGATGTTTTGTGTGTCTGTTACAAATTTATATATGCTCTAAAAATTCTGCAGAAAGAATTATTGAATGAATATCTATTGACTTAATAAAGTTCTACAGTATATGTACAAAGCTAGGCTCAAAAATGTCCAGGAAATATGATTGTGTGCTTACAAATTTGCATCCCGAGTACGAAACGATCTATGCTATGTATGCCCGAGCGGAGTTCAGTTGCACAACTACAGTCACTATAAAATAAATCCAACTACCCAACGATGAAAATAGAAAAATTAGAAAGGAAATATTTCAGTTTAACATCCTTTGATTATCCTCTTTAGACTGAGAGAATCGGGTGACTAAGGCAAGTGAATGATGATGGCACAAGTGAGGGGGATTTTGAGTTTAACGATACATTTTTCAGCTGCGAGGCTACACGGGACGTCGACCTACTGATTAACGTGAAATCGGAACGAAGTGTGTATAATGATTGAAGAATTGGTGGAGTGAGAATGGGGAGAAACGGAAGTACTCCAAGAAAATCCACGGACACAATGTTGTCAACCATAAATTTACTTGACCGGGATTGAACCAAGGACCTAGAGTATCACAGTAAACACTCGGTCACTGAACCGCCACGCAGGAAGAAATTAGTAGAACATGATATGTATATCGTGCTTGTTTTGAGTATTAAATTAGGAGAGGTCAATGAAAATATTTGTCTTTTCTTTTGGAATACGCTCGGTGTTTAAAATTACATCAAAGCATTGGGATTTTGAACGAGTATTCAAACTTTCATGGTTCGCCGTACTAGGAGAAAGAAACAGTCAACATTCAGTTGGCTCATTTTGGAGAATTAAATTGTGATTGAGGGGAATGTACCACTATCCCTCGCTGATTCGCACCTTGCTTTCTATCGCTACGTTATGAGCTCCCTTCGGAGAAACGAACCCGGGTCTCTCACGCCAAAGGCGAGTTTGTTTATTATATAATCAAGAAAAACGTTAATATTACTGAATGTTATTTCGTAATGTTGTTCATTGATTCTTCACAAGGAATCGTAAGTTCATCTTGTGCAAATGGTATGAGTTTAAAAATCTCCATAGTGACCTAATTCAAACATATAACATTATGGCTAACTATACGAATATAAGAGATTAAAAGCTCTGATAAGAATAATAACTCTTCAAACATAAGCTTATTGATAGAGAGATGAGTATCTCTGGTGAAATGCGTTCTTCCCTTTGCCTGTTCCCTCATCGTATGATGTTAGTATTCTATTTGGAACAATGTTAGTAAACAAATAAATAATTCTGCAGACGAAGATAAACTTTTATAGTACGCATTAATGTAATATTTCATTGTATGTCTATGTAATATTACCGTTTTGGTCTACAGATCATCCGCGTTGTGTCAAGTACTATAGTAAGAATGTTAATGTGTTTGAGGATTTTTAATATAAACTATTTATTCCTATTTACTGCTGATAAAGCTTAGTTTCTAGTTGAAGCAGAAACGCAGCACAGAAGGAACGAATATAAAATGATATAACCAATGTTGGATATGAACACACGGTACACTGTATAATGATGGAATAATAGCTGTATGATAATATAATATGATATATTATGGCCATGTACTGTCAAAAGCAATTTCTATCAATAATGTGAAACTTGCGCAGAAAACACAAGGAAACAGAGAAATATGCGCAGTTTGTTGTTTGTTTCAGATCATTGTACATGTTAAATATTGTAACTGAACTATTTAAAGGGACAATTAAAGGACATGCGACTTTAAAATGGAATGAAACGGATAAAATATGCGAATGTTGTTTCTTGGTAAATGAAAATAATCATCAAAAAACCTAACAATACATCACAAATTATCAATATTTAATGTCAGTAAGTTGTTGGAGTTAATTTTTGCGATAAGAAACAGCAGGAACAGTCAGTGATTTCAAAATAATGTCATTATGATAATCTCATTTTAAAGGTAAGTGAAGAAAAGTAGCTATGTTTTTTTTAATACAGAAATAAGATTGCTTGGGTCGGATCTGCGCAAAATTTGGTGGGGAAGTAGCTCATTGTGTAAGGAATATATATTTCTATATATCGTGTGGCCATTTTAGTCAGTGATAGGTTCGGCTGGATAGTAAAATCTGTGTTCTAGAGCTTTGGACACCAAAGTTTTCTGTTTATCATTGAATATTTATATTTTAGGATTTATATTTCTGGTCTTCCGGCATCTATGGTCACCTTAGCCCTATAGATTTGAATGATGACGTCCGTGAGCGAGTACACTATCCAAGGAAAGGAAAGGATAAAGTAATTGGGGAAGGAAAGAAGTTGTCTGGGACATATATTGAGGTACCACCCCGGCAATTACCTGGTGTGAATGTGTGAAACCAAGAAAAAAACTCATTCAGGATGGTCAGTCTGAAAACGTTCTCTTTGACGAGTGTCTCACTGAAAATAGAACGCATGAAATATTTAGAAGTATACCATGATACAAAGGTCACTGTATGGTTGAAAATCAATTTTGTATCTTCTCACTTGTATATTGTGTGTATAGGCTACTTTGGTATTATCTGTCGGGAAAGTAAATGTACGCCTGTTCTTCGAGTCCGGCATTCCTCCGCTCCATCCATGGAGAGTATGAGAATTAAATGAATCAAATGTTTACTCAGGAGCAAGAAGAGAAGTCTAATCTGAGTAAGACATTGCAAAGGGGCACAAGATGTGAATACGAATAGTGCATAGTATAAATAAAGAACGACAGAAACACCTGCTAAAAGGACTAAAAAGAGTAAAAATTGTCGAAGTGGGAACATAAAACTCAAATAGAACAAACACACCGACAATTCAACGTTCACCAAACCATGATCTTGGAGTAGTGGTTAAGGTGCTGTCTTACAAATACAAAGGTCGCCAGTTCGTATCCCCGGCAAGGAAATTTTTTATTGTTTTGTTAATAATACATAAAGCTCATGGGAGATTGTAAAAGGGGTCGTATTTAGTCTTTCGTAGCAATTATTATTGGTAATGTTTAGTACTGATAATACTTTTTGTCTTTTCGTATTAATTTTATTCTTGTCTCCATTTCGAAAGAGAAGAATATCCGAACAAATGCTACTAAAATTCCTCTTATTTTGAATGTAAACGCCATTTGCAATTAGTAAAGAATAAAAATTGAATATTCCGACGTAGCTGAAAAAAAAATTTTAAAAAACATGGAAGTTGTGGGTTCGAATCCCACAATCATGGTTATTAAAAATACAATCAGTATACGCCTCAAACTTCTCAACCCTGTTTCTACGTTAACTACTAAGAGGCTTGTGTTTAGGTTAGGCTGGTCAATACGTTTTGCAAATAGGCCCGGTTTAGCTCTGACGCAGCACAGATGCGAGCAGGGAGAAGGGTGCAAGACACTTTTTCTCTCTAGCTCTGTGTGTCTCTCTATGTATCTGTCTCTCTATATATAGCGCTATTTGTGAATGCCATAACGCTATTTGTATACGCCATAATTTCCATCGGATTGAGACGAAACTTGGCACAAATATTAATTGTTGAAATATCTTGACTGAGTTAACCAGAATAATCAGATGAAAATGTTCAAAATGGCGGCCCTTCAAACCCTTAAAAAATTTCAAGGGAACCTAATTTCGCCCATAAACGGGTAATCACAAAGTTTGAGTAACATTTCCTATTTTACTGAAATATTTGTGTACAGGGACTTATTCCCTGTTATTGTAATATTAGACCCTATTAATCACCTAAAGAAGGATCACGTCCTTTCGCCACGGTCAGGCATTTTCTTTGGCAGGAGGGTGGGAATTCTCCTATCGGAACAAGATGATTGTTAGTTAGGATATGAAGTTACACATTGAAGGTGAAGTAACTTGTGAAACGTGTTATTTGAAAGAATAATATAATAAAGATGCTTTCCCCTAACACACCTGAATCTTTAATATGATTTTTTCTTTAATTAATTGTTGAATACATACCCTACCCCATTCACTGGGGGCAAATGGACTGATTTTATAACAAGCCAATTTACCCGTTCAGAATAATATCTTTTATTTAGAACAAATTTTTCGTTCGATACTTGTTTATTCAGATGTTTTGTAATATCCAGTTTAAGAACTCACCCGTATATAAAGCTAAAATTAAATAAGACTCTCTTGCCTGAAAATCGTGTAATTTTAACATGACTTTCGGGACTACTCTTACGTAAATAAGAACTTGGGGATCTTCCTACTTACTACATACTTAAGCTTGACGTAATTCAAACATAAGCAATAAGTATAATACGGTAGATACAAGGATGTAATGAGACGTTTACGGTTGTATGCGGCGATCTCCCGCCTCATATTTTATATCGAAAAGTATATAGCAATCTTAAAGTGTATAAAAAGGGAGATTGTAGAATATATATTTTTCAACGTTGGAGGGCATACCTACCAAAAGTCTAGCAGGACATGACTGGGTAGATATAAAGAAAATATTTATTTTTACTCTTACCTTTCATGTAGTTTGCACTAGATTTGTTAAATCACATTATGTTAAATTCAATTTAAAAATCACGCTTTTTCCCTATCACCAAGGAGTGGTACGAAAACATATAATTTCAATGAACTTGGATAAATTACTTTAAAGTTAATGTGGAACAGAGGCATACAAATATCGATTTAGTAGGATAGCAGAAACTCTTTTTTATCACTTCTATTATAACAACATTTTAACCAACAACTATCTTAAAATATACAGAAAACTGCGTTTGAGGAGTATATTTTATTTGAGTTGTTTGTGCTTAAGTTCCGTCATCAATTATGGTTGAATTTTCCTTAAATGAGTGGGAATATTAACCTGTTATTTCACGATTTGAAATTACGATGCACGAGAACAATCGTAATAAAATCTGTTTTATTCGATCTTTTTGTGGTTTTCCCAAACATCATTACTTTTTGGGATACAAATCAGTGAAGAATAGGAACCTACATTTACTCCTACTCCTACCACAAACAGAAATAAGTTTTACGTTAACTTTGGTAAAACTTATTCTATTACAGTTCGATATGGTGTATAGTCTTTGTTGTTTTCTTGATACGATGTTTAATTTTTTTGCATGGAGAGGATAGCATGAACTACGTTAGTATTAGTATTTGCAGTATGTTTGTTCGGAAGTGGTCGTTCCCCCTTTTTTGACAGTATAGTGCTAATTATAGTAGAATGTCTGTACACAGTAAACTTGAAGTCCTAAGAGTCATAAACATTGGTATGATAACCACCCAAGTCGTAACACAACTGAATTTTGTGCCAAGTTCTCGCAGATGCAGTTCACGGAGAGATACTTCGGAATCACGAAGGCGAAGGCGTATTCCGCATCTGTTATTAATTCCTGCGTTGTGTGGTATAGAGTGTTCTTTCTTCTTGCTTTATGAAACTCCAGGGAGCATTGTCTGGTGACGTCAGATCGGAACTTCTTGGAGGCGAGCAAAAGGGAGCTGTTGAAAATGCAATATCTCTTTCAATCGAGATGCAGGAAACGTGTGGTTCAGGTAACGTCACTGCCAATAATTATCACCACGCAGAAAACAAATGAACATGGATATCAATGTTACCAAACAAATGTGGTTAAACCTAAAACCGGCAGAAAACACCAATTAAGGGTACGCCCCCTTGTGGACCAGGCTGTATACCAGGCACTATTGGAATTTCACTCATCCGGTATCAGTTGGTGAACAAATTATCTGAGGCCAAATACCAAAGATAGTTATATAAGACAAGAATCTTGGTAATGTCGGTCTTTCTAATTCGATATTTGTGACAGCAACTCGGGTTATTTGAGTAGAGAGCTACACAAGACAGTATAATAAATCGTAACTTTGGATTTAAGTCTCTCTTTATGTTATAATTTGAATATAAGCGATTAAATCATAGTATTTTCAGAATTTTTATATTTACTTCAAAGTATAGAACTGTATTTCTCAAAGACTAGTCTACATCCCAGTTACGGTTAACAGTGTGGAACTCGGTAGACGATGTTATTCTAGCAACAATCAGGTGATGTAAAACATAATAGCTAATAATTTAATTTAGATGTGTTTAACGTAGTATGTGAATGATTATTTTTGTAACATGTTAGAAATGACTACTAAAGAATATTATATATTAAAGAATACATAATAAAATAGTAGTATATACCATTTGATTACTTTTGGTTTGTGAAATAATATTTAATAAATTTTCTTCGTATCTATGAACTCACAAAATTACCGGTAAAATATATATTTAGAAACAGTACATATACCTATTATTAAGTGCTTCAAATTGCTATATTAAATGTTAAATTCAAACATAAATAGGTATTAGATGTATAGGATTGTTCAATCTCTCTATAACCAAGTCTTTAGTTTCTAAAAATATGTATACTATTTCAGACCACCAGTTGCCGTAATTGGAAGTCAAAAGTGGAGGGAGGGGGCAAGTTGTGATCTGAGTATCTTTATACCAATGTTAGTTTCCTTGTTTGCTTCTAACACTTCGACATACAGTATAACGTATTTCCTATTTTATTAAGTAAGTTTCCAAGAGCAACTCAAGTAGATAGTTGCCCTTTATACTCTTAAAAAACGAAGGTGTAAGAAAAAATGTCATCTCTTGATCACGAATATCTTAAAATTCTGCCTGGAAAATTGTGTGATCAGATTATGTAATAACAAATTTGCAGGACAAATAAATAGAGAGGATATTATTAATGATAGTAATGAATAATCAGGCTTGTTTTGCAAAAGTTATATTGAAACTGGGGTTAATGAACAACTTAAATTTTTAATTCGTGCATGCTATTATATGTATGTTGTTACTCTTAGAAAGACAATAAATACTACACGCATATGCTACGACATTTAAAGACATACTTACTTTTGCTGCTTCTTGAAACGTGTTTTTGCCATTAAGTACAGTTTTCAGTCTTTTTGGAACACATCAAAACACAACCATCCTTAAAATCATTCCACGCTCAAGTTACGGAATGTAATCCTAAAACGTAGAAATGTGTTGAATTCACTAAAGTTAATTTCATATACAATTTACACTTCGCTCTTATATTACACTACAAAATAATGGAGAAGGCAGAAGTTATTTCTTATTATTATCTTTCTAGTTAATATTCCTTACTGAGCTCCTTCGTGGCTATGTGGTTAGTGGACGCACCTTATCTTGGGAGGACCGGATCAATATTCGCATTACAGCATTTAGGTAGAGCATATCAAAAATCGGATCGTGGTTCAAGACAAATAACTAGCTAGCCCCAAACTGTCACGTAAGAAATTTACGAATTGCAAAAGTAAAGTGAAGAGATTGAGAGCGGTAATACCTTAATCGCTCTCTCTCAACCCTCTCTTATCTGTATTTATACATATAAAAGTGTATGTATGTATGTTCCAACATAACTCATGTATGCCTAGAGCAGGGATTCTCTACCTGGGAGTCGCGGCCCCTAGGGAGTCGCGAAGATAAGCGGAAGAGATAAATATAGTTAGAATCTAATACCGGAAATTATTTTTAAATATTATTTTGAATATTGTTCTGATAGGCATACTTTTATTTTTATACATATGCCTACTGTAAAGCACAATAAAAAATAAGTCTACTGAACATTTTAAAAGGGTGCAGAGTTGTTTAGAAATGAATTTAAATGAAAGGGGTATGATATGAAACTAATGAGAATTGTATAGAGAAATGCTAGCAAAATGCACAAGGAACAAAACCTGCACATTGAAATACAATTAAAATTGAAACCTACTGAGATACCTAAGCATGGTGTAATTTCACTAGTACAACAATGCTCGGTTCAATCTTCGTGACTAACATTATCAAGCCATTTTCAACTGATAAGCGATTTCTTGTATTTGTTTTAATGTTTACCATGAAATAAAACACACACACCCACTTTCGCACAGGTACGAAAAAGAAAATGGTATTATTACTTTTAAAGCAGCAGATACCAGACCATGATATTCTTTTCTCCTCATCAGGCAGAACTTGTCCAAGTCTTCGTTACAGAAAACCAGTTGCAAAGACTTGTCGCATGATCATTAGATTATTTATTCAAGAAGTTGTGGGCTTAGATCAGATGCATTAATGACCTCTTCAATGAAGGAGTTTAACATCCATCTTGAACCAACACCTTCGTCGTTGGGAATATAGATATTACAGTTACTGAATCCACTGTCAGTGCCGGGCGCCGAAAAAAGGGGGCACACATTGCTAAGGAAGTGTGTTACTCATGTTAGGAAGGTGCATGTTCACATGTACAAAATAGAAGGGAAAAGTAATAAAATGTGCTCAAAATCAAGGAAATGCAGGGTTTACTTTTGAAAATTGTATTGAGCTTCGTGCCAACCATGGTGGCGCTTCGCAGTTAGTCTGTCGTCCTCACTCATATGTACGGAGACATCGTCATATACTCTCGCCCCGGGCGCTGATTTTCCATGCCACGGCTCTGTTCACTATAAACAAGAAATGGATTCTACTATTATAGAAATAGGTATGTTAAAAATCCCATACAAGCTTATTATAAAACACAAATTATAAAAGGGTCGCTGGCAAGAGGATGTGATAAAAGGGGATCGTGATAGGAATTAGATTGAGAACCACTGGCCTAGAGAAATGTTAACCACATTTCTTATAGTCTGAAAAAGAGTGCTGTTGGGTTACCTATGGTGAATGGGAGGGGGATACATATAAAAATGATAGAAAATGATATTAGTGTCGAATTCATACTTTTCGGGGTCGCTTAGAGAAATAGTGTGATTTTCGATTTCGCTTAACTCCGATTAGCTCTCATTAGTTGGAATGGGCATGAGCGACTTTTCTTTGAAACTCGATTCGACTCGAAACAGACATCTTTGAGGTCTACTCCAGGACTCGGCGCGAAAAATTTCCTCCAACTCGACTCGGATTAGAGTCGAGTCGAACCAAAACGAGCCAAATCCTGTGTGTAGCCCTACCGAGACAATACATAGACGATATAATTATTCTATTATCAATTATACTACAAATGATATTATTATTATTATTATTATTATTATTATTATTATTATTATTATTATTAATAATAATAATAATATCTCGCTAGTTATGAAGTCTACAAGGCAAAGTCATCGTTCATTACTCTAAGCTGTAAGCGTCGGTGGACTACAGATGGTCAACTATTGACCTCTCGCCAAAAATTGGTGGTCCCGCAGTGACGATCAGCTGTGGCACCAGTTCCATTTTGAAAACTTTACTACCATTGGCAGAAACGCGATGAAACGCCAACGAACCACAAAGTTACTCTCCCAAAATATGTTAAATTGCCTATATCTGTGAGTTATTTATACTTAGGTGAGTCAAAAAAACATAAACAAATTCCCCGGGGTGGACCCGAACTATCAATATTACGATTACTAGGCACGTGGTCTTCTGACTTCCCCACGGAAACGATCATAGAAAGCTTGCTTGTTGAAGAATAAATCATTGAGGTCTTAATTTAGCCAATCAGACAAACCCCTACATCTCGAGTTCTAGGAGGTGGTACCGTGAACCATTTCAGATTTATTGCTTTCTGGTGGCGTACTATCTATCTGCAAAATTTCAGCATAATAACCGACATACATCTTCGGTGCCTCTTCTATTTAGTACAATTTTAACCAGAGATGGTGTGTGTCAATGAAAATTTGATCCACGACCCACCAACACCTACTATCACCCAACACCCAAATGACTAATTGACCCACTCTGACCCATCATCCATCGTGATCCACTCTGACCTACCACCAACTATGAACTACTCTGAACCATTGCGACCAACTCCGACCGACCAAAGCCCATCGTCATAAACTCTGACCCATGATCCACGTCCTTCTCTCCATTGACTAAAGAGGTTACACTTGTAATAAAACAAGACTATGAAATTATCACTTATCGGAGTTTGAATTTCTACCGCCAATGGCTCATTGCACCTCTCTATTAAAATATTGGTGGATCTGACCTTTAAGATATACAATGGTAAAGTGTTTCTCATCTTCCGAATTAAAATGAATTTAAATTTATCATATATAACTATTTCTTTGTTGCCTTACGTACACATTTCAGTAGAAAATAGGATGAAATTTAAAATTCTCAAATCAAGGAAAAGTAGACGAACGTAAAAAAGAAAGAAAAAATAATTTTCTTTAAAATTAAGCATGCCGTACTAATTGAAAATGTCCATGTAATTAAGTTCAGAATACCAATTTTATTGCCATTTTTCCTAAACTTTATGGCATGATTGCCTTACGTTCTGAACGCTCCATATATTAAACACCAGCTTCTGCAATTATAAATAGAAAGAGTGGGTATAAAATTCGAAGAACTGTAGTTTTCATTACTCAATTTCTTTCTCAACTAATATCAAACGTTTTCGATAATTTTTACAAATCAACCCACTACCAATTTCCAATATATAGAAAATGCACCCTCCCCCCGCTCATAAAATATAAAAAATGTCAGGACATATGCTGTTTATTTTTAATAAGGAGTTATATGCTGAATTTCAGCTCTTAGTTCAACGACTTGTGAGGTACTCATTTTTCCGCAAAAATTCGGACTTCTACTCCCCCTAAGGATATGTATTATAATTGTTAGGTTTGTTTGTTTTTGGTACCTTCAGTGAAGCAAAGTATTACTTTAATTAACTTCTCAAATCTACTAGTTTACAAATGAATTATACCATTTTCTTTTCACTGTCAACCTTTGACTTACACCAATACACTCAATTAAACAGGAGCCTTTCTGAATCCTAAAAACTATAACAATGATCCCACTTGGCGTTACCATTAGCCACTAAAATATCAAAAGCCATTCTTGGCTCATCAACCTACCATAACAGTGTCCACTCTCGGCTCTTCGACCTTATTATCAACAGTTACGCTTGGCTCATAAACCCTAAAATATCAATTGCCACACTGGCTCTAACTTTCCTTAACATAAAAAAGACTTCAGCCACTTATATGGCTCCATTTCTACATCAACACGATTACACATTATTTATTTCTACATAGTAACATCCTTCATTTGTTGTTTTTATTTTCCAACACTTTGTCCGATTATTCAAAATCAACACCATGTCCGGCTAACTAACGTACTCCAGTACTCGCCCGTGTATTGCCAAAAACAAATTGTCAAAAGCACAGTCTCATCCCAATATTCTCCCGGGGATTACCGAAATAAAACAGCAAATGAATTCAAGGTCTACATAACTCAACAAAAGATGATCTCTAATTCACGGCTAAACATACCCACTTTTGCTCTCGTCGTCCCCAATAACTACATATTTCTCCGCCCCTTCATAACTAAACTAAAAATAAAACTTAATTCGAATATGCTTAATTAGTGAATTTATTACAATTAAATACTACTCACTAGATGCTACAGCTACAACTACGTAACAAAAAATAACAAATGTGAAACATGTTCTGAATTATTTTTAGATTTCTAACGCTAATATTAAACATATTACAATAGTAAACGAGGATTGTTCACGAAATAGTATGTTTGCTCTTGATTTTTAACTTTTTTCATAAGGAAAAAAATAAGATATTATTCAAGTTTTAAACTTCGTACGCTGCAAATATGTTGCCCTCTAGGCAATGGGACTAATGCGAAATGTGGACTAATGTGGACTAATGGGAAATGCGGCACTGTTAGCGGCGCTGAAAACTTACGATTCGATTCTAATATCGGTTGACATCGATATTTTTATGTCGCTACGTAACCATCCTGGGTGATAATGGGAGCTTAATTGGACTTGAATTGAAAGTTGAACTATTCATCTAAGCGACCACGATACTATGGATTCGATACTAATTTCGACCCGTTTCTAGCATTTTTTATATGTATCCCGACAGTACGCTTTTCCAGACTGTAAGAAATATACTTAAAATTGCTCTAGATATATCAGAATTATGTTGAAACACACACATACATCCACTTTTATATTCTGTATAAATGGAGAGTGAGCGAGCGAGCGAGCGAGAGCGATTCAAGGCATCACCACTTCCACATTGCCAAAGCATATATCAGGAATTGACATAGGCGGAACTAGAACGGGTCCAGGGGGTGCCGGTTCCCCTAGAAGCAAAGCTGTCCCTCCCCAGAATTTTTATACTGGATGAAAATAATGTTATTAATTTACCTCAATTTACGCATAACAATTTTAATGATGCTTGCATTCGGCCTGTTTAATAGTGTCTATATTCGTCCGTCTATCGACTTTTTTTTAATATGGGTCTATGGTCTTGTGCCTGAATGTAATAAAATACCTGGACTAATGTGATAGTGGGCAGTATAGTGACCTCTCGACTTGAACTGTATGCGACTTTTTTTTATTTGATAGCTTCATTAATGTAAATTATTTTTGTATTCTTTCAAGTAATTCACTTATTGACGTAGTAATTTTTTCTTGTTTATATATGTGTGATAAATCAGTCTTATTGTTATTATTTTATTTATAGCATACTGTAGTAATGTTTGAACAGTTACGATTCTCAGAACAAATTATTAAGGTACACTAAAAAAAACAGAAAGGAAAGAAGAAAATGGCCGAACTCTTGAACTGCTAAACTGAAGCAATTACGCATATAATACCCATTCAAAAGTCACTATTCAATATCGTTTGTTGCTTTTCCTCCTTCTTCTTAGTATTAGTATTATTTATGAACTGAAGTTTGTAGTTACATTCTTCAGGTATAAACTGTAATCAGGTGCGCACCCAGAAATTTTTGTTCAGTGTCGAAAGTTGGGAGGGGTACAATATTGCAAGACACAGACATGACGTTATTCTACGTCCGAGTAAACCATAAATAATTTCCAAGTAGCGTAAGTTGTGCACCACATGAACAATGTTTATATTTTGCTTTCGCAAAGGGAGTGTATTTGTTCTATGCTAAAGAAAAAAATATGTTCCTGATAACCTGATATTGTAGTTTCATGCTGTAAAAGTTAAATGGGTATCGCAGCAATAACAAGCAGTGTTCGTAGTTTGAGGGAAATTTCCTAAATCTAGAGACATTCTTGCGCTTACTGATTAGCCAATATAAATATTTAAGTTTTTCTTTGTTCGTCGGAAATAAACCAATAATAATTTCACTGTTAAGTCAAGTATAATTTTATTAACGAAGTGAACATATGTATGTCAAGTCACTAAGATTTCATGCGATCCAAATTGGATGGATTTTCCATGAGTGCTCCCTGGACAGACACAACACAATCATTAAATATATATATATATATATATATATATATATATATATATATATTGATTGTTTGGGTCCGGTGGACCTCTTTGTGGGTGTCCCCTGGCTAACGGTGTAACTACAACAATACGCTTAAAAGATCATTATGTAATTCAGGAATATTATAAGTGTTGATATATTTTCTCTCTCTATTAAAATATTGTGATCAACATTATTATTAATCAATTCTGCTGGTTGAATCTTTGTTTCATTAAATGTTTGTCGTTTTAATTTTTACAATCACATCTGCTTGTCCATCAGGGCCACTTATCATACGTCCTCCCGAAAATTTTAAGGTGCGTAATTTAATAGTTAATTAAAAAGATAATGGGAAACATCTTTTTTAGGAAAACGGGTCCCTCAAGTCCGTCTACATGTCTTCTCCTCTCTTATTGTTGATCTGCTTCACTCTAATTGTATTTTTTTTTAATATTTAAGTTGTTTGGGAGTTAGCCAACTATATTTCTACCACTGTTTTGTATACCATTGTTTCTGTTTTTTAGTTAAAAATGTTTTGTGTATAAAAATATATTCCATTTCTTTGTTCGCAAAGATTTATGTAATTAAACTGCAACATCAGTAAACGACAATGAATAGCCCATGACTGATTTTTGAAAAGTTATAACTTTAAATTATGCCACTTCTTGTATATTTATTTGTGTTTCTAAAAGATGTAAGAGCACGAGTAAAAGTAAAGGGTAACACAGGAGGACACCCTACTCCCCCTTCCAAAACTATCTACGGTGCCCCTCCAATTCCTAAAAAATGCAATGGGCAAAGATAGGCACGGAAGACGGCTTGACGTCAACCGTCTCCCTAACTTTTCAGACCCACTTTTACCTTGTGTAAGAGTAAACTGAGAGCATGACAGTTAACGTTTACGAATAATGCATTTTCGCTCAGAATTGCTCGATTAGAACAGTAATAGAACATTATAAGTTTTCATAATTAGAGTAGATTTTAGGTAGTTATTTAGTAGCATCAGATTATAGGGAATATACAATTTTAAGTAAATTTCAAAAAAAAAATTCACTGAAATGTTACATGATAGTGTCGTGTTAGAACTAAAAATCTTGCAGTTGATAATGAGTGCGGGGTAAGGGAGACTATATATAACATCATAACAAGGTCTTCTAAAAGATTCTTCCAATTTTTCAGAACGAATGGACCATGCCCCCCTTAGTAAAATATCCTAGTTACGCCAAATGAGAATTGAATTGAAAATCTAAGTAAAGACTTTCTGCTGTGGTATGCTTCATAAGGACAATTCCAGTCTGCTCACGTGACCTTTTGGGTTCATGAATTTCTTGAGAGCGTTCCGACGTTGGATTCTCTGTTTATACCCTTTCTTTATGCATCGAATAATTTTTCAAGAACATAAATGATATGCTTTAATATGAATATTGAGAAGTACCCTCTATATGACAAATAACTCCAAATAAATACACTACATAATTTATTTATTGCTATTGAACGATTTTCCTAACTTGTATTTAACATTCTCATATATAATACCGACCTGCTGTGAACACCTACCTATCTCAGATGTTATATTTTTAACATAATAATTACTATGTTCTGCAATGATTATGTTATATATATATATAACTGAAGTATTTTAATGTAATTATTTTATATAATTTTTCAAGCATTGCGGAAAATATAATTTAAAAAGAATGTTAACCGAGATGAGAATCGTACTCACAACCTTACGATTTGAAATCCGACTGCTTACCAGTGATCTAACACAAGGATTTACGGAAACATGCTTCTAGCGAAACATGTATAACTGTTTTCAAGAAAATTATGACATTCATGTCCAATACAAACGTTGTTTTTGAGGCGATAAATACGTTCTATGTCTTAACTTTGAGCATTCTTCTACATATGGAAAGATTCTTTAACGTATCTAAATGTTCAATTACGTATGGATAGCTAAATGGCCAACAAGAATGTGCTGACATTAATACAAGGTTTCGAAATATTGTATCATTAAGTTTTTCAATCAATGTTGCTTTTTTTCTACACTTGGTAACAAGTCTTATTATATTTAAAAGAAGAAAAACACATCTGCAAACTTTTTCCCGATCGCAAAGGCTGGCTTGGAGGTTCGAACCTGGTTTACTTTTTTCCGAAGATAACCGAAGCTGGACTTACAAAATGTTTGCCTCAAAACACCAATAAAGAATGCGCTCAACCTTTTTGAGACAAGGTGTACACTTTTGGGCCATTTTTCGTGGCAATTAAACGCGATTCCTTTACATTTCTTAACTCCACGGGAAGACCACTCGCGCAATGGCAAATATTATATGGAATAGTTTTTTTTCTACGCATCACTAACAATGAAACGTTACATTTCTAAATGAAACTAATACATTAATGGATCATTTAAAAATTAGGGGAACTCCCCCCTTTGTCCCCCTAATCGCCACCCATGCAAAGAACTCAGCTGGCCTAAACTACTGCATTTAATTGTTTTTTAAGTTTTGGGTATAAAGTGGTTAGTACGTATGAATGAACTTCCTCGTGAAAGTTGACCCGAATTGAATAAGAAATGTATCGATAGTAGATCTGAAGTAGATTGAAATGCTCGGAAGATGGTCAAACTATCTGGAAGTGAAATTTAAGTAGAAAGGATCTATCTTTCAATTGCAATTCATACTGTATATGTGCATAGTATTAAGTTTTAACGATACTTTTGACATAATGGAGGGAAAATGAAGATTCTGTACCTTCTTCAATGTGGATGTTTACACTATAAACATCAGCTTTCCATATCTTAACCCATTAGTGCCCCTTGGCAACTAAATTGGCCACGGGAGTATTTCGTCATAGCGTTGAAAATCATCATCTGGTACTACTGATTTTTATTTGCAAGGGACATCACCCAATTTTCCGGCTCCGATTATTACGGTGTCCGGGTTCAAGCAGCTTAGTGCTGCATGGTGCACACCGTCCTCAACCGGCCTCCGCGGAGAACTCCCTATTCCTCGCCCTCAAATAATACAGCTTTGCACCATTTTATTTGTGGGTTCGGAAAGTTTGTTCCCGCGACGATTGTTTGAGGAAGACGTGGTACACCTCACCGTTACGGTCCAGATTCGGACGGATCACCTGGGTGAAGACCTAAGGCGTATTACGAAAATAGACAAGAGCATCACCTACTTTCATGAATCGAACACAAGTTATCCAACAATCACGTTCTCGTTACGTCATGCAATCTGTGAAAGAAAAACTGACAAAATTACATCTTATTGTGCCATTTATTGGAAATAAACAAACGTACCTGAGATAAACAAACTTTTCTTTACATTTGTCGCCCCATTTACGTAACGAATTCGTAAGTATACTTTTTATCACTCACTTCAATATTTTCTGTCCGCCATGGCTTATAGATTGGTGTGATCACATTTTTAGTTGAGACACTATATATACGTCGAATACACTCACAAAAATCGTCCTTCCTTCTGATATTGAGAATTTAACAGACAGTCATTCCAAGTGAACGCAGTGACAGCATTATGTTCTTGTTTCTGATAAAGAATTGACTTATTTTGACCAAATTTTGTGTTAGTCCCTGACTATATGTCCACTGCCTTCGGGTACCACCCGCCAAGTTCTTCGTTTCACCCTTAATCTCGATTACGCAACCTCGTTATTATAAAATATTAGTTGGGGTCAATTTACTTTAATAACTAGTTACGTAAGAATCGCTAGAATGTTCAGATTAGTATTACCGTTTTCACTAATAGTTTATACATATTCGAAGATAATGACGGATTTCCAAATCACATGGTAACTAATATTTTTCTTAAAATAACGTCTGGGAACAAGATAATGACGTGATCAACAAAAAATTGCTGAGTCATTAACATCAACACACACCAACACTTACAACGAAAAACTAGCTGTTGTCTCTCATTACTTTCCTCTTCTTCTTCTATCCTGTCTCTTAGCACCACTAGGCGGCAGCACAATCAACAAAAACATTCACCACACAAAGTGTACGAATTCAGATGAACGTCACATAATGCTCTAACGCAGAATTTGCGTTTATACGAAAAATATTTTACGCAGAATTTTGGTACAGTTACACGATTTCAATGAAACTTTTCTAGCTGATAGAGGGCATATATGTATTATTTGTGATGACAGGAATTTTTTGCCATGGTGCATGGTTTCTACTTTTCTATAATTTTTAGAAGTTGTGATGTGGTTATTAGAGATTATTTCAACGTCCCTTACTAACCTTTGTAAACGGAACGTTAATGAATGAACAACCATGTACTTACAAATAAGGTATAGCGGGAAGTTGTATGGCAGTTATGACCTTGACGGAAGCCATCTTGAAATCCGCCATTTTGAATTAAGGTTAATTTTTTAAATAGGAATAGAGTAATATGATCCATAATTTCGGGCAAGAAATCAATCAGGCAGACAGTAGTGAAACTAGTTTTGAGATACACCAATTTGGAGAAAAGTTACAGGCATTTAATTGTTCAATTACTACGTGCGAAAGTCCCTTAACTCCGCTTCTAATCCGCGTGTTAATGATAACAAGTGGATAAAAGCTTCGGTAATACATATTATGCCTCCAGTGAAGTGATAAGGTAAAGGTAACCTTGACGGCAGTCATCTTGAAATCCGGCATTTTGAATTAAAGTGAAGTATAAAAAAATTAAAACCATCGCATATGACACCTCATTTTAATAGCAAATCTTCCTAAAAAGCCAATGGTATGCTTATTTCTGTTCTATAGTTAACCAGTATGAATTTCGATCCATTATTTAACCCTTCAAATTGGCAATCAGTAACGTCCAATATTCGATCCTTCAAATTGGGAACGTTCCTAATTTTCACCGCATGTTTTAATATTCCAACTGGCACTTTGCAATTGTTGTCATGGTTCATGTTTTCTAAAATTTATTACATTTTTAAGAGTTGTGATTTGTCAGTTCATGAATAGTGTTGGAATACGCATCCAGCAATCTTTCTGAATTTTGAAGACTTGCCATGTAATTATTTATTTCCTATACCTGCCCTTCAAAAACTCGTTTACTGAGATGAATCATCGCACAACAAAAGAACTCCAACTTTGCATTCAGGTAATGCCGAATACATAGCTTGTATAGTAGATGAGACGAAAAATCAAATGATATTTCACTTCAAAGAGGAAAACGAAATATGATTGTTGTGTAAATCTAGGGTCTTTTGTTTATATTTATTTCTTTATTGTATATTTATTTATGTATTTTCTATGGACATTTTTTTTAGCTAGTCAGACAAAAAAGTCATTTGTTTTCTAACGATTGTTGTCGATGATTCATGTTTGTAAGATTTATAATCAGTATTGATCGGGAACTCAATTAAGTTGCACGCCTTTATAAACAAGTTACCTGTTTTCATGGTCATGGTACAAACAATGTTTTGGGAACAGTCATGTATGCCCCTTTGATATTTTCTATCATTGCTACTGTTCCTTTAAAGTTGTATTTATTAAAATATTTTATGTTTGTCGTTTGCGCAATCTGTATGATATATTTCCTGATAATGTTGTATTCGTATAACACCAATTTGTTATAATTTCATTTGTATTTCTTTATGTCACATAGGTCCATAGGTTCTTCATGTGTTCTCGTTTAAAATAAATAATTTCATTGCATGTCTTCAAAATTCAGAAAGATTGCTGGATGCTTATCCCAACAGTATTCACCAACTGACAAATCACAACTCTTAAAAATGTAATAAATTTTAGAAAACATGAGCCATGACAACAATTGCTAAGTGCCAGTTGGAATCTTAAAAGATGCGGTGAAAATTAGGAATGTTGCCAATTTGAAGGATCAAATAATGGAAGTTACTGGTTGCCAATTTGAAGGGTCAAACAATGGATCGAAATTCATACTGGTTAACTATAGAACAGAAATAAGCATATTATTGGCTTTTTGGGAAAATTTGCTATTAAAATGGGGCGTCAGATGCTATGGTTTTTGATTTTTCATACTTCACTTTAATTCAAAATGGCGGATTTCAAGATGGCTGCCGTCAAGGTTACCTTTACCTTATCACTTCACTGGAGGCATAATATGTATTACCGAAGCTTTTATCAACTTATTATCATTAATACGCGGGTGAGAAGGGAGGTAATGTACTTTCGCACGTAGTAATTGAACAATTAAATGCCTGTAACTTTTCCCCAAATGGGCGTGTCTCAAAACTAGTTTCACCATCGTCTTCCTGATTAAGTTCTAGCTCGAAATTATGTATCATATTACCGTATTCCTATTTAAAATACTTAACCTTAATTCAAAGTGGCGGATTTCAACATGGCTTCCGTCAATCACATAGCTACCATACAACTTCTCCCTATGTCTTATATGTATCTACATGGTATTCCTTTCATTAACGTTCCGTTTACAAAGGTTACTAAAGGACTTCTGCAATAATCTCTAATAACCACATCACAACTTTTAAAATTTATAGAAAGAAATAGAAACCATGCACCATGGCAAAAATTTATGTCATCGCAAATAATACTTATATGCCGTCTATCAGCTAGAAAAAAATATTGAAATCGGAGCCGGACAATTGAGTGATGTCCCTTGTTAGAAGCACGCTGGGAATTTGTTTCGTCATAATCTGATGGCCTTTGCTCCGTTTGTTTATTTCGTCCGTTGTTAGAAGGCAGAATTGGATGTAATGTATGATGTGTAGCAAGACGACAGCAGATTGAAGCGTAAAATGTAAGTATGAAGCCTACTGCATGTAGGGCAGAGGAATAATTTTTCGGGTTTATGGTTTTGGAAGGTTTACTTTATTATACAGTACACTTTCTGGAAATTTTCGTTCAATCTGTTCTATTAGAGGTACACATAAATAATTGTGGCATCTTTAGTTGCCAAGGGGGAGTTGCGAAGTCATAATCGGGAACCTTATATGTATTTTCGTACTTCGGTCTACATAAAGCGTTATAAGAAGTCAGAACTTTTCACAGCACATTGGTCTGACTGTCAATACTCCTTATGTATAGTTCGCTGTTTGCAGTTTACTTGTAACTGGAACTGTCACAGGCCGGAACGGGTTTTCTATACTATTTCACTGTCACCTTTGCTGGAAAATCCACAAGAATCCGAGAAACAGGTTTTGGACTTGGAGATGATGTTTGCTTAGATTACTAGATCATTCTAACTTTCACCTGGTACAAAACTCTATCTTGACAACTTCTTCACCTCAGTCCCGTTACTCCAGGAACTTCGTTCAAGAGGTTTATGTGGAACTGGAACATTAACGGAAAACAGGTGTTCCCGAAACATGAGTTTACCAGAAAGAAAGGTGATGAAAATGAAACAATGTTTTGAGGTAGCTACAAGCTCATCAGGTGATCTTTTGTGTGTGGAACGGCAACAACTTGGTTCCGGTTCTCACAAACTGTGATCCCATTGTACCTAGAAAGACACCAACACGATACTCGCGTTCGAAAAGAAAAAAACATCAGTGTTCAGATTCCAGAATCTATTGTTCAATATAATTCAAATATGGATGGGTGAAGTGGTTTCTCAGATAAGTTCCTGTCAAACTATCATGTATAATTTGTACAAAGAAATGGTATTGGCCATTTTTTGCTTGGGCTGTTGAGGTATCATGTGTTGATAGTTGGTTACTTTACAGAAAGTTTGGCCACGACGTACCACTGCTAGATTTTCAACGTCAATGTGCAGTGTTCATATTAAAATCATTTGGCACACCGCCAGCACGCCCAGGTGTTCGCCCTGCTTTTGAATTTCCCCCCGCCCTAGATCACATAAGATTGAATAGAATTGATTACAAGATAAAAGCAGGAACATCTAAATACAATGGCTGTATAGTGTGTGGCCATCGCACCAAGAAGATATATATAAAGTCTGACTCGCCTTTGCATCCGGATGAATGCTTCAATGTTTTCCACTAAATCTAGTGAACTAAAACTTAGCTCTGTGTCCTGAACATTGAACAATGAAACCTACAATTTAAAATACAAATTACTTTTTACATGACATGTAATAATAGTGTGTTACCAGAATGTTTAATACATTTCTTTCTAAGTAATTTTAAGATTACAGAAAATGTTCCCATTTTTGACTACGTATGTCCCCTTTAACAACTTAATTTGCCAGCTCAGAAAACAAAGAAAAAAATTAAAAATACAAAATTATTGTAATATCCTCTTTTAGAGTACAAATACGATTAGGTTAACAAAGAAATCTTTTTAAAATAGCACTGTGGAATTATGGGCACTAATGGGTTAAGAAGTGTTCAATATACCTGAAGTGTCAAGAACGAAACAGCACGTGGCATATTGGATCGAAACCTGGGGAGATAGCTGCAGATAACTGGGAGATAGCTGAAAGTTAGAACAAATATAGAAGATAATACGTAGATTGTATATTCGAGAAGCAAATCTCGTCTCACATTATTTGATTTAACCAAGAAGAATGTAAAGTACCAAGTTAGTCCTGAAATTTTGGATCTCTTTTACAAGTTAAAGGAAATAGCTATTAACCCACTTGCGTTAGGGCAGCCCCGCTTTAATTTACCGTTCCACGTCCAATCGGACACGTCCAAAGGCAACTTAGCTAGATTTCTGGAATAATATCCTGGACGTCCTGACAATCCAAATGTCATTGCTTACGCTAGTCGTAGAGTTAAACCTTATTAACTTTCATTATCTCTCTTTTAATTGGAACTACTTTGTGTCCTATTCCTACGTGAACGTTTCTCACAGTATATGCTTGGTAGGACAACTCACATTCCAACGTAATACGATGCAGTTACTCATGCTTTTTCTATAAAGCAAGTAGATCCTCGAACTACATGTATTCTTCTCAAATAAAAAAGTTTGATCTCATTTTCGAACATTGTCCAGGAAGTCTAAATTTTATTGCCGATACTCTTACTAGGAATCCGCCAGAAGTGATTTCGAAATTAGGAGAATATCAAGTGAATTTCTTATCTGTACAAGATTCTTCCTTCTTCAATATAGATGAAATTAAAGAAAAGGAGCAACCTGATTATCTTTTTATCAAATTAAGATCATTAGCTGACACTTCTTCAGAATGTGACACGTGTCACCAAGGTTTACTATATTTCAAACATAAGAACTCGAGTAAATGGCTTTTTGTCGTTCCTCAGGAGCTGGTAAAGCAAATTGTTGGATTAGTCCATTCGTGTGGTCACTTTGGAGTAAGGAAATACTGGACTGTGTGTCGTTCCTTATTCTATTGGAAAAAGCAAATATTGTCAATTCGACAGTATGTCAGCGATTTTCTGGAATGTGCTCAAACGAAATTCGGAAACGAGATAATCCTAAAGAAGAAATTCATATAGAAGCCATGAACCCCATCAGCGATTTTCAATCGATCTCATTGGTAAGTTCCCATATACATTGGTCTCTTTTCTTTAAAGACTGCTCATTTAAAGGGGTAAAATTAAGGTTAGAAATGAAATATTTCTGTGTATTTCCTTATCCAAAAGTTATCATCTTAGATAAAGTTTCACAGTTTCTATCTAACCATTGGCAAGATTATTGCAAGACTCATGGTATCGACTCGATATTAACGTCCAGTTATTCGCCAAATTCTAATGGTTTAACGGAATGAAACAGTAACTAAATCAACAGAATCGTTCGTTTAGAATGTAGCAGTGATCATTCTAAATGGAGTGCTATACAAAAACGTTGTCAGGAACTCCTTAACTATTCATTCTGCAGTATGTCCAATTGTACAACTGACTAACTATTCTTATGTTATAATACTATTGAAGCATTCAAGATAAATTTGTCTTGGTCCAGTGTCCTAGAGAAGACACAAGATCAAGGTCGTTAAAGTTACTATTTATCCTGTAGTTAGTAAGAAAAAGAGGAAGGTTTTGAAACTAAAGGAAAAAATATTCAACTAGAAGAAGGAGATCTAGCCATGATTTGTTTCCATCATCTCTCTTCTTTAGTATATTATATTTTGTAAAGTACTGCACAATCATTGCATGTTTGGTAAAACTATACTGGTTGCTGTCCGTCTGGTTATTGGCCTAGTGCGTGCCCTATATGATGTGCAACAACGGTTTAATTAATTTGTCTGTTAGTGCAAGTAATCATGACTTATCTTTACAATTTCGTCAGTACTCGACAAAGTGGAAGAAATGAAATTGTGTTTGTCATGTCGTTCATCTTTTATGAACTAAAGAGAAGTCATAATGCTAGGAATAGGAAATAATTAAAAATAATAGCACGGCACAACGCTATTTACATGTATCCCTCTACGGAGACTGTTTACATCTGTTCATTCCTCTTTATTGTATCTGGTGGCTGTTTGTCTTCAGGACTGTATATTACTGCGTTATGTTGTTACGAAAGTTGGAAAGCAATAATGAAAAGTAAAACACATATAAAATTTGTTTTCTAT
Source organism: Thermobia domestica (assembly GCF_964235325.1). Lineage (NCBI taxonomy): Eukaryota > Metazoa > Arthropoda > Insecta > Zygentoma > Lepismatidae > Thermobia > Thermobia domestica. Next base: position 241,027,511 of record NC_137461.1, read on the forward strand.
TATGATATGTATAATAATCGTATGTGCATAGATTTTTTACCTCCTTCAATGTTACGGGTACTCCGAAGCCAGCTCTGTGACAAGAACCAAGCGAATTTTATATCCCTTTTTCTTTCCTGGGATGGGAATCTTTCTTAGGGACGCATTTGGTACATTAATAATTTGTTTTACTTCGTAGCGTCAAGAAAGATAATAGTAGTCAGATTGCGATACATTGTGTTTCTACTGGTAATCCAAGTCAAAACCCAATCAGCATAGCATCAAAGGACGTTTGAAACTTGTTTCATCTTCTTTCACTTAACATCAGCTTTCATACATTACTCAATTTGAACCCCTTTCCCATTTCATCATTTTGATTTGTAACCCGTCCGTGACACTGTGAGAGATCGTGGAACATATTGTTACTTTGAATCATTATACTTCTGAAATAATGACATATAAGTGCTTTTGTTCTTACAGCTACCCACCGTTCCAGATTTACATGGGTCATTGATTTTGCAACGAAGATTGTGTTGATACTTTAAACAACCACTATTCTCTACAGGCTTATCTATAGAGTCTTGGTTTATATTTGTTTTTCATTTAACACCAACTTTTATACGATATTCAAGTTGATAACCCTTTCTATTTAAAAATTTTGAGTTGGACACCGTCTGGAACCCTATATGGGACTCTGGGCAAATTTATTTTACTTTGATTCGTTGTACTTTTGAAATGATGGAAGACCTATCTGTCTCATCTTTTCCGATTTTTCGGGATTGCAACGGACTTTATGGACACACTTAAAGATTTTATTGTCAATGAGTATAGTGTTGCCCCAAGCTAAATGTATGACACCTCTCCAATTTTGGTAACAGGTATTGATCTTACCTTGATCTAAACCTCAGGAAATATGTACTTCACCCCATTTGTGGCTTCAGGTTAAAGTACATCCCTTCTAAGTTATATCCTCTTCTCCACAATCTCTTAGTTGTTGGTGAAAGCAATTGTGACATCTTAGTCCCAACAAAATCTGACAGAGTACTCTTAAAATCGATATTTGGTACTATCGTCTTATCTCAGGTAATAACTGAACCTACTCGAATCACTGAAACTCGCGATCTTTCCTTGGTATTATACCTATTGATGATACGAACCTAATTCATACATCTCATGTCATATTTCCAATAGGTAAATCAGACCACTGAATTATATTTGCACGAATTAACTTAGTAAAAACTCGCGATATAGTTCAATACATCACATGTAGTGAAATTGTTTCATGTTAGACCAAACCAAAGTCGAAAAGGACCGCTTCTTGCTAGGTATTTATACAGGATATCGGAAACATTCATCAAATAGTTTATTTTCTCTCGTCTAACCTTCTTTCTCTATATGACAAACCTGACCCGGTTAAGACTATAAAACTATGAAGAAAAGAGCTTCTTTGGTGAATTAGAACACAAAACTGTTAAAGCATCTCAGAGACTATACCCTCCGCAAATAAACGTGCTGGCATCCCCGAAAACATGTCCTATTTTAGGCAGCTACGAAACTTCACGATATCAGTTCTTAGACAAGAGCGGAAGGCATATTTTTCTTTACTGCTTATCGCCCTGAAATTGAACACTAGGGAAAACCTGGAATGAACTCAATTATTGGGACATTTCAAGTAAACAAGGAAATGTCAAAATTACATCATTTCTTAACAGTGTCGATGTCTCAATGCTCTAAATAAACATTTTTGCAGTATGACTGATACAGTCAAAGTACCTAAGACTATAAAACCTCCGCAAAACCTCCTCCAAACATCATAGTTTCTTTCCGTAGCTAACACATTGTAGCAGCAGTTGCTCCACCGTGCCAGGACGCTGGTGGGCAGCGAAAAGACAGCATGGAAGCAGACACACATGGGCAACGGTGGACAGTGTGATTTCTTTGGAGCGAAGACGTGAATACTTCAAACATCCACAACAGATTATTAGCCGTATGTGGGAACACAGCACCAAGTTGCAGATCCGTGCTTCGTTGTGTATCCGAATTCAATGAAAGCAAAGAGAGTGCTGAAGAAAAACAAAAGCACTGGGCGTCCTGCAACTCCACGTAGACCAAGCAATGCTATGCGAGTGAACGATTTGATAATTGAGCACAGGAGAATCACGTTTGATGAACTGAAGAAAGAAGCAAGTCTATCACGGGGCTTCCTCTACACTATCATTCATGAGGATTTGAAACTCCACAAGGTGTGTGCGCAATGGGTGAACCATGACCTAACCGCTTCACAGAAACAAATGCGTGTGGAGATTTACCAGCAGTTGATGTAACAGTACAATGAATATCCGACCGATTTCCTTGAGCGTGAAGTCACCGATGGCAAAACTTGATCCCTCTACGAGACTCCAGGAAAGAAAAACACCAGTCCATGGAATTGAGACATACTGGAAGCCCTCGCCGCAAAAAGGCACGGATGGGACTATTCTTGCGCAAACTAATGGCGACCGATTTCTGGAATCAGGAAAGGATGCTGCTGGTGGAATGGATCCCTCCCAATACGTCCATCGACAGTGACAGCTACTGCAAGGCCAACAAAGCCAACAATGAAAATGGGGCGGTGATGTTCTTCTTCAACACGACAAAGCACGGCCATATGTCAGTCACCAGACAATTGCCACAATGCATGAACTAGTGCAGTGCCAGAACCTCCATATTCGCCTGATCTAGCTCCTGCGTACTATGCTTTATTCGACACAATGAAAGAGGGCATGAGAGGTAAAAACTTCAACACAATTGAACTTCAGGCATTTGTCCGCCAGTGGCAGAGAGACTCTCACAAAGAATGGTTGGGTACACAAATAAGGAAGCTTCCAGAAAGGTTGCAAAGGAACATTGACATTGCCAGGGAATACCTCAAAAATAAACTGCAATCGTTTGTTCAATGATTGGTTCCTGTGAAAACAAGTTAATTGTAGTGCCAATCATTTCTGATCGCACCAAGTATAAGTAGTGAGTTAGAAAAGACATTCGGAATGATGTCAATGAACAACGAAGCAATGGTTGAACTCACACTTCCTGCAGTTCAGCACAGGAATTTTTGTCGCAACTATATGTCATAAGTACCAAGGAGGTATGTACTGTTACAGACAAATGCAAAGTTATTGGAGAAAGAAAAAATAAATTAGACTTATCTTTCCAAGAAGATAATCTTAAAGGATTAAAAATTAATAACGTATATTTTGATGGCCGAAAGAACAAAACATTCTATCAGGAGAAGAAATATGTAAAACATTGTCGAAGTGAAAATTTGAAGAGCATGTAACAAGTTTGGAGGAACCGGGATTACGTTATTTAGAATACATTACCGATGACACTAGTTAACAAATTTAAACTTTTTGTTTGTTACATGAGAAAAATCACCTGATCTTAAAGGAACTTTTCGCGCTGAATTCGAATATGCACTGGGTTTCTCTCCATCACGTACAGTTTTCCCTAACAGAGGGATTTTCGGGAAATTCTCTCAAAATTTTCCCTTTTTCAGATATTTTATTCCCCTAGCTCCTGTCCTCTTACATATAATAACATAGAAATTATACCTAAGTATACCTTGATTTATATTTAATAAACCCTAAAAGTTTCGTAAAAATCGCTTTGTTCTTTCCAGAGAAATAAATATATTTGTATGTATACTGTGTGCACTGTTTATTGCACCTGATAGTAATGCTTTCAGATCTCCTGAGTTGGGGTAGAAACGATTTGCTTTATTACTACAAACACAGACATAAAAATGAATATTTACAATAGTCAACAACACACTTGTATTGCTCTCTGTAAATTAGAATCGTGTATAAAAATAGAATGTACTTCGAACGTATCTTTTTTAAACATACAGTATATGTACATCTTAATACATATATATACAATTCTCCAAGTTTTTTCGTTTTGTTCATGAAATGGTTATCAATATTTGTTATCAAATGTAAAAGAATGCAAAAGAAAGAAAGAATGGAATACAGACTCATTGTTGACAACAATGAACTAATGCAGTCTGAATTTTCCACTACGGTATCGTTTCCCCCCTCCCCCCGCGCATTTCTTTCTTTCTTGTGTTCTTGACACCTGGTGAGGGAGTTTTATACATTTTTATATTGACGTGTGGTTTAACACTACTTCACTTTCAAAGTTGTCTTTGCTGCTAAGAGTGCTTTCATGTTTGATCTTAACGGCATTATACCCAACTAAGACCAGAAGTTTAGTTTGTGATCAGTACAATGGCTTCAAGAGGACGGCGTTCGTGTCTTAACTCACCAAATAGTTTTTGTTATGTGTGTGGCCAGTTTGTAGTTAAAGGACAGTGTAGATCCATTACGTCATCGGTGAAACTAGCATATTATATATATTTCGGATGTCGTGTGGGAGATCAGGACAAAACTTGGGCACCCAACATAATTTGTGCGTCGTGCTACGTCACTTTACTTGCATCGACCAAAGGGAAACGGAGGTTCATGAAATTTGCTGTACCAATGGTGTGAAGAGAACCCACCAACCATCTGGATGATTGTTATTTTTGTCTCACAGTAGTCAAGGGACATTCTAAAAAAAGCAAATACACAATAAGTTATCCCAACGTTAAATCCGCAATTAGACCTATTCCGCACGGGGATGAACTTCCACTTCCCGAGCCCCCTACCAACTGGGAAGAGATATGGCCAAAAGACTCTGATGATGATCATGACCTTGATGAACCATCGACATCAACATGTACATCCAAGGATCCAACGTTCACCCCTGACTGTGTTCGCGAGCCACATTTCATCCGGCAATGTGAACTTAATGACCTAGTAAGTGATTTGCACCTGAAAAAACAAGAGGCGGAACTTCTGGGATCAAGGCTCCAGCAGTGGAACTTATTGGATGCAGAAACGAACATATCAGTGTACAGGAAAGCCATGTTTAATTTTCAAGCTATTTCTCAATGCAAGATAATGTGTGCGTATGTACGGATACAAATGGGTTGATGGCGGAGCTAGGAGTTCCTTACGTTCCAGAAGAATGGAGGTTATTTATCGACTCGTCAAAGGTCAGCCTTAAAGCTGTCCTTTTACATAATGGAAATAAAAAACCTTCTATACCATTTGCGCACTCAGTGAAGATTAAGGAATCCTATGACACCATGTCAACTTTGCTAAATCTTATAAATTACAAGGACCATTGTTGGCAAATATGTTGTGATCTCAAGGTAGTTGGTATTTTATTAGGACTGCAGTGCGGTTACACGAAGTACCAATGTTTTTTATGTTTATGGGATAGCCGAGCTGATGACAAACATTATGAAGTGAAGGAATGGGAACCTAGAGTGAATTACGTACCTGGAGAATGCAACGTCAAATACGCTCTTTTGGTAGATCCTAATAAGATATTACTACCGCCACTTCACATCAAGTTAGGACATATGAAAAACTTTGTCAAAGCCATGGACACATCTGGTGAAGGTTTCAAGTATTTGCGAGATAAGTTCCCTAACCTGAGTGATGCTAAGATTTCAGCGGGAGTGTTTATTGGTCCCCAATTTAGGAAATTAATGCTTGATGATAGCTTTGACAGCAAGTTAAACAGTGCTGAGCTAGCTGCCTGGACAGCATTTAAGTGTGTTGTGCGCAACTTTCTGGGCAATAACAAAGCTGAGAGTTACACAGAAATCGTACAGGACATGATACAGAAATACAAAGAGTTGGGTTGTAGGATGTCTTTAAAAATCCACTTTTTGCACTCCCACCTCAGCTTTTTTCCTGCTAACCTAGGTGCTCTCTGCGACGAACAGGGGGAAACATTCCACCAAGATATAATGGCAATGGAGAAAAGGTACCAGGGATGATGGGATCCTTCAATGATGGGGGACTATTGTTGGGGTCTTGTTAGAGAATGCAACATTTCTTACAAAAGAAGGAAGTAGTGTACGTTTTTTTTAACCCAATGGAAGTTTCATATATTGTGATAGTTTTGATTGTCTTTTCATGACCTTTTGGTACATTTGTATTATTGTTTTATTGTAAATTGTCACACTTGTAAATTATATTGTATTATATTTTATATATGTGTTTGTGGTAATAAAGCAAAACGTTTTAACTCAAGAGATCTGAAAGCATTACTATAAGGTGCAATAAACAGTACACACAGTATACATACAAACATATGTATTTCTCTAAAAAAATAAAGCGATTATTACGAAACTTGGAGGGTTTGTTAAATATGAATCAAAGTATACTTAGGTATAATTTCTATGTTATTATATGCAAGGGGACAATATCTTGGGGTGTAAAATAAACGAAAAGGGAAATATTTGAGGGATTTTCCCGAAAATCCCTCTGTTACGGGAAAATCGTACGTGATGGAGAAAAACCGAGTGCATATTCGAATTCAGCGCAAAACGTTCCTTTAAGAACAGGTATTTCATTTTATGTTACTTGAAGTAGCCAAATCACTTCTGAAGTTTTTAGAAAAGAGTAAAATCGATATATTTCAATTGGTGGTTTTGGGTGGGACGGGGCATGAGTAAATACTAAAAGAATGAATGTCACTGTAGTGTGTCTCGAAAGATCTTAAATAAAGAAGTTCAGCACTTTTTTGCCTGCTGCATACGTACGAATTACCGTTAAAATATCTTATGAATATCTAGGATGGTATAACAATAGGACCAAACATCTCAGGAGACTACTGTATTTGGCTCTGTCTCGGTGCCCAATTAGGAGACTGGGAAAAGAAAAAAGCTGTGAAGTTTCACCCAGTTACAACAGCATGGGTAATGGAGATGTAGAAAACACCCAATATCAGTACTGATCAGAAGTATGTATTCGAAATATACCATGCTGTGTCATCAGGAATATGTTCCTCAGATCTAGCCAATAAGAAAATGTGTAACGTAGTGTGCTGAAATTCTTTATTTAAGATCTTTTGAGACACACTATAGTGACATTTATTCTTTTAGTATTTACTGATGTGCCGTCGCACCCAAAACCACCAATTGAGACATCTACTTTACTGTTTTCTAAAAACTTCAGAAGTGATTTGGCTACTTCACTTCCATCTCCTTACTCATGGGTAACGTATCCTAAATAACGTAATCCCGGTTCCTCCAAACTTGTTACATGCTCTTCAAATTTTTGCTTCGAGAATGTTTTACACATTTCTTCTCCTGATACAATGTTTTGTTCTTTCGTCCATCAAAATATACGTTATTAATTTCTAATCCTTTAAGACTATCTTCTTGGAAAGATAAGTCTAGTTTATTTTTTCTTTCTCCAATAACTTTGCATTTGTCTGTAACAGTACAGACCTCCTTGGTACTTATGACATATAGTTGCGACAAAAATTCCTGTGCTGAACTGCAGGAAGTGTGAGTTCAACCATTGCTTCGTTGTTCATTGACATCATTCCGAATGTCTTTTCTAACTCACTATTTATATTGGTGCGATCAGAAATGATTGGCACTACAATTAACTTGTTTTCACAGAAACCAATTATTGAACAAACGATTGCAGTTTATTTTTGAGGTATTCCCTGGCAATGTCAATGCTCCTTTGCAACCGTTCTGGAAGCTTCCTTATTTGTGTACCCAACCATTCTTTGTGAGAGTCTCTCTGCCACTGGGGGACAAATGCCTGAAGTTCAATTGTGTTGAAGTTTTTACCTCTCATGCCCTCTTTCATTCTGTCGAATAAATAATAGTAGGCAGGAGCTAGATCCGCGGATATGGAGGTTGTGGACTACATTAGTTCATGCATTGTAGCAATTTTCTGGCAACTGACATATGGCCGTGCTTTGTCGTGTTGAAGAAGAACATCACCGCCCCATTTTCATTGTTGGCTTTGTTGGCCTTGCAGTAGCTGTCACTGTCGATGGACGTATTGGGAGGGATCCATTCCACCAGCAGCATCCTTTCCTGATTCCAGAAATCGGTCGCCATTAGTTTGCGCAAGAATAGTCCCATCCGTGCCTTTTTGCGGCGAGGGCTTCCAGTATGTCTCAATTCCATGGACTGGTGTTTTTCTTTCCTGGTGTCTCGTAGAGGAATCAAGTTTTGCCAACGTTGACCAGATGATCAAAGAAATCGGTCGGATTTTCATTGTACTGTTGCATCAACTGCTGGCAAATCTCCACACGCATTTGTTTCTGTGCAGCGGTTAGGTCATGGGGCACCCATTCCGCACACACCTTGTGCAGCTTCAAATCCTCATGAATGATAGTGTTGAGAAAGCTCCGTGATAGACTTGCTTCTTTCTTCAGTTCATCAAACGTGATTCTCCTGTGCTCAATTATCAAATCGTTCACTCGCATAGCATTGCTTGGTCTGCGTGGAGATGCAGGACGCCCAGTGCTTTTGTTTTTCTTCAGCACTCTCTTTGCCTTCATTGAATTCGGATACCCAACGAAACACGGATCTGCAACTTGGTGCTGTGTTCCCACATACGGCTAATAATCTGTTGTGGATGTTTGAAGTATTCACTTCTTCGCTCCAGAGAAACCACACTGTCCACCGTTGTCTATGTGTGTCTGCTTCCATGCTGTCTTTTCGCTGCCCACCAGCGTGATGGCACGGTGGAACAACTGCTGCTACAATGTGTTACCTACGGAAAAAAACTAGTGGGGTTTGATAGTACTATACTCTATTTTAGTGCATACATCAACAAACATTTCAAACTGTAAATTGTGCACCAGTTATAAGGGGCGTGTCAATCATTATTGAATGAACTAAATACATTTAGGAAATTCTAAAACATTTCCTAATGTTAATAAAACTAAGTTTATGTTCGGAATGTTTCTTGCCTTCTATTATAGACATCCAGAAACTGCCTCAGTCGACGTTTCTGTGGAGTTAAGCGGGTTCTCGCTTCACAGACATCTTCAATTTTTAAAGTGGATGCGGCATTTTAAAGAGTGGTCCGGAAAATCTCAATTTTTTATGCTAAGTCTCTGCCAGGTGTAGTAACTCTTGTGCACTATCCATTTTCTAATTTGAAAAAAAGTTTTTTCGACCTACCCTAGTATATAACTCTATACGTATATAGATTCAAATGTCGCGTAATCTCCGGTATTAAAATCAAATGTCCTACAGCGACCTAGAATTTAACGTACCAGAAAAGAATATTACTATTATGGACTATATTGCACTTAGAGTCTTAATTGCATTAAAAAGGGATACTTGTAGGTTTTTCTGACCTTATCTTTACTACCTTCGTTTCGTGACTCGTATATCATTTTTTGGTATATATTGCATTAAGTATATGTATTAATAACAGCATACACATGTGAAATAACTAGAAGTTAATACAAATATCACATATTTTCCAGAAAGTTTTTACAAAATTGCTTAGGACTCAGTGTCCTAATAGTAAGAAAAGAATTGTAATAAAATAACGCACTGTCTTGCAACAAAACGTGTTTCAAATTATAGAGAAACGGAAAAGATTTATGATTATTTAAATATATGTAGATTTCGGTCAATATATATACTGCGAAACTATTGAAAATACACAAATGATCTGTAGAAAACTCCTCCACTTGCTCTGATTTACAATTGATACTACATTGCTTTTCAAACTAACATTTATTTTGATTGACCCATGCGCATCACAGACATAAGGAAAGTTAGAGAAAATTTCAGATAAGCTTCCTAATATATCTGAAAAGAATTTGTACAAAATTTGGGTGCCCTCAGGAGAGTTTGTATGGTTCAGTACCTATCCAAAAATATAAATTAAAATAAAATAATCTTAGAAAATATTCCTGAGCTTCACTGACAATCTATTAGTAGTTTCCAAGCTAGAGATTTTGTGTAACCAAATACTCTTTAGCAGTTTTAGATACTATCTTTTCCTTCCAAGAGGTCTGTCCGCTAAACCATATTTAACATCATTGTGAATTGAGAGAATTTATCGCTTACATCTAACATATGTATTCAGTATAAATGTATTATTTTATTTTGTTAAATATGATATCCTATGTTAAATGAAAAAGCAGTGCTCCCAATCTAGAAAAATGTTCGAATTGAACGTAAGGGCACGATCAGATGATATTGGGAATATGAACATTGTTATATTAGGAAACTTATTTTAATTGTCTTTATGCCGATTGTCTTCTTACAATAGACACATTTTCTGCACTAGAACATTTCGAAGGAAATAAAATGTTTTTCTATTCAACCCACCCTAATGCACATTGAAAATATATAAAGGGAATTTGGTAAACCAAACTTTTAGTTAGAGTAAAATATGAAATACTTCTCGCCTGTTAATAGAATACGTAAGTGTCGCTAAAGGAACTCGTGTGTCTTGCAAATTTTAATTGCATCACACACACACTAGTATCTATAAAACTCGCAGGAGTTCATAATATTTTTTTCGAAATTTCTCTTTTAAAATGCTTTCACTTTTCACCACTATAAGAGTTTCAGAGTTAATTACCTGAAACAAATAAAGAGAGAAATAAATTTAGGCAACGGAATATAGTCCCTTTTATAAAAGTTTCGTTAAATTGCAGCTACTACTTATAAGGATGGAAAGATAAATTCAACCTATAATCACATATTTGAGCAATAGTTCTACTACTGCTACTAAGACGACTACTACCACTAGAATTATTAATAGTACTACTACTTTTACTACTAATAAGAATATCAACAGGAAAATAACGAGAAAGTAAAATATTCCTACATCTAGTAAGTTTCGCCTCCAATCTCAGATTCGCTGGCAGTACATCTTCGCCTTATGAATTAAACTGATTTTCGACCGATACTACATATATGTTATGTTTTATAAATTCTGGGATATTTTCCCCTCTCAAAATTCAAGGTTACGTGTCTGGACGAATAGAACAGAAAATGTGTTATATATCCGAGGCTATTATTTTGACAAGTAAGTGTTAGTAAGTATGAACAAATAGCATTTGTCGAAAAGAACATGAAATTATTATCACAATAAGATTAAACTCGCTAATACGTACAATAGAAAATATATTTCTCTCTGAACCGTAAAGTATCTAATGTGGAAAAGACTTTAATAAAATGTTAATTAGTTAACTTACGTGTTAATTTATCGAGGTTATTATATAGAGCTGTAGGCAATGACCTATATGTTGATCATGAATCGTTTCGTAACATTGAGTACTTGGAAGGTGGGGGCATTACGGTAAGAGATATTTAATAAACGTGTTCAAGAATCGAAGTCAATGTACATTTTATATGATATTGTTCTTTGTGAAGCTTGTTATATTTGTATGTCGTGCATTAGATGTGATATATGTATGTGTGTGTGTGTGTGTGTGTGTGTGTTCATGTGTGTAGTATTTTAATAACAACATCAATAAATAAGATTTATGATACCAGATCTATTGCCTGAATCATTATCACGAGGAGCACTGCATAGAATCAATACCACCCTATATTTCTTTTCAACTTCAAACAAATAATAAGCGCTTCATCAGCAGAAATTGAACTTGCTTGGTAAGTATATATACAAGTTCAAAATTAATAAACCACTTTCATTTCATTGGATTTGAGACGGGTCAGCATAAATTTAAAACGTATAATGAAACTAAAGTGTACCTCACTGCATTTCTAAAGATGCCGCTTGAGATTAATTCTTATAAATGACGATTCTTGCAAGAGAGGGTCACGAACTTGCTCCGCTGTGATCCGAACGAGACAATTGTGTTTTAATCTAATATATTATAACTATACTTATCCCAAAATTATAAGTGCCACGGGCGGGATATCGTGAGTTACAACATATTTTGTAATGCAAAAACTACAAAAAAAAAAATACCTGGCAGAATATTTTGAATCGAGTCATTTCTTCGAAAATGGTTGGGTAAGTAGAAACATCGACGAAAACATATTCCATCATTTTCAAGGACACACTTTTTGGTGGTACAAAATTTGTCCCACGGTTCTCCGTCAGTCCCAGACGGGCTCCAACTCGAAATTTTGAAACAGCAAGGTGGAGTTAGGTAGTACACCGTTTGAAAGCTGTTGTAAAATGAAAGAAAATGGAGCAAGTCTCGACTCTCTACGACATTCTTGTGTAAAATGGCGGCGGGTCAAAATGTAAACAAAAACTTACTTGAAAAGCCTATGTCCACCCCTATAAATAGGAAACGATGACACTAATGGGAAACAGGAAAGGAAGTGTAGAATTATTTTCAAAGTAAAGCGATTGAAGTTAAAACGTCTTGTCCCAGGGCCCCCAGAGAGTCCCAGATGGGTTGCAACTAAAATGTTTCAATTGGCAAGACGGGTTAGCTAGCACATTGTTTGAAAGCTGTTGTTAAATGAGAAAAAGATGGAAGAAGTCTCGACTTTCTACGGCAAACCTGTGCAAAATGGCGGGCATTCAAATATTAAACAAAAGTTTAATTGAAAATCTATGGCCACCTTGAATCCAAGATGGTCATTTAAAACCTATATCGAAGGGATAGACATTCCAAAATTCTGAAGCTAGGAAAACCAGGGATGAGTGGTTTTGTTGTTGTGGTGGTTGCTAATAGGGATGAGTGGTTAAGCTTGTCGGTTTGTAATCAAGGGGTACGGAGTTTGATTCCTGGTGGTGACTAGTGTTACGATACTATACGTCGGAGGTCCCTGGTTCGATTCCAACGACAGACTTTTGGATTTACGTCATCTACTTCGCTGGATTATTTTTTTATTTTTTTCTTTCCTCGGAAAGTTCAATTATGTAGTCTCAAGCTTCCTAGAAGCATATTTGTATACCTTTGTGTTTTATTAAAAGATAAGTGCAATAGCAGATTCCTTTAACCTCATATAAAGTAACTACGATTGTTTGTTTTCCTACCTTTGTGCAACTTATCAACTTTCTACTTGTGTCTGGCTACGTTTCCATTTCTTGGCAGTGTCACTAGTCTGCGTTTGAGGACATTGCTCACATTCAACTTATTTGTAAATATTTCGAGCGCCCAGTTAGCTTTTCTCTAGCTGACTCATTCGATTGCCTCAACTAAAAGTTATAGTCTGGTAACTACGTCAACGATTATTAAGTGTGTATTTTGTATTTTCTACTTTTCGCTGAGGTTTAGCTTTGCACTTGAAATTCCTCAGAAAGTACAATTCAGGATCAGGAGGTGAAGTCCCCAGCGTGTGAGGTCTTCGACTCTCAAACGTTTTGACTCATGTGACGTCACGAACACGGTGTTAGGAGAAGGTGAGTTATGGAGTGACCATATTTGGTATTGAGGAAATCAGGAGATGTGGTTTGAGGCCTCAGTCCGGGAAACAAAACTGGATGGTGAGTGTTTCTCGGGGCACTTCGTTTGGAGTTGGAAGAACAGAACGAGCCAGCGAGAGAGGGAGGAGAAGAATGGAGTTACTAACTTTGACGAAGGTACTGTTTACTTCTTCGAAACAATAAGTGACTACGCCAGACTAATTACTCTTTTACTTAATTATCCTTACCCTATCTGCTGCACTTTTAAAAGCAAATTTGAGTATGAGTTATGATTTCTAAATACCATGAGCTACATTTCCCACATGCTTTAGCTGTAGAATTATCTTTCAGATGAGATTTATTTTTATATTCCAGCGCTAGTTGCTGGTGGTGGAGAAGATACCCCAAAATCTAGTCATCCATCGGTCTCATAATGACCAAAGCGAAAGATGATATCAAGCTAAACATAACTACTATTTAGTCTTGTTTCATGATGGAGATGCTTTAGGTTTGATCTCTGTAGTACCTGTGCAGCTGGGTTAAAAAAATGGCGTTTTCACTTTTTTGTTCTGACTACATTTATTTGGAGATTATTTTTATATGTTGCGTTACTTTGCTGAGGACAATGTGTTTTTATCTGATTTTTTTGATTATTTAGATGCTACTGAATTTTTTGAGCCGATTATTACATCATCTCCCGGTCGCATACATTTTACGCGACAATGTTTTGATAAGATTAAAAACCAATTACAGTTTACGCATTCGCTTTCGAGTATTGACACTGTTTCTTCATTAGATTCTGACAGGTTTGAGTTTACTGCAGACATGGCTGTTGGGGGAAATCAGGATAATATTAGCATTTTGAGTCATATCCTTCGGCCAGAACCATTTTTTGGACGTATGGGCGATGATATTGTTCGCTATATCGATCAATTTGAAGTATTGGCTCAGGTAAATAATTGGACAGACGTAAAGAAACAATGGATTCTGGGTTCGCTTTTAAATTGGTCAGCAGCCTATTGGTCTGGCTGCTATACAAAAGCAATTAACGCAATTGTCTTTGCAAACAGAAAATAAGAGGACAGATGAGCAACGTTCGTTTTCGAGACGTAATACTAATAATAACAATATCAATAACAATTATGGACGTAATTATAATAGACGGGGCAATGGTCAACGGTTTCAGCAAAATCGTTCCCGGGGTGGTCAGAATAACAATGCAGGGAATAGGACACAGCAGATTGGTCCTATTATTTGTCATAAATGTGGTAAAGAAAACCATATTGCCACCCACTGTAGAAGTAATTTAAACTGATCAATAGAGTTGATGACGCAGGGCCATCAGCTCTTCAACGTCTTAAAGTCCCTATTCAGATTGATCGTGCGCTTCCTCATGTTAATGTTACTATCAATGGGAAAGAGAGTCCTTTATTATTGGATTCTGGATCACAGGTGTCTTGTATTGGTCAGGCCATGGTCCCGCGTTTTGCTAAAGTTCAAGCAACACGTAGTTTTTTGAAAGGCGTGACAGGGAATACTTTGTCTGTTAACAAGATAGCTTTGGTTCGATTCAAGCTTGGATCTCAAGTTTTTTGCCATCCTTTCCGGGTTATCCCAGCGTATTCCCACCCACCCCTATTGGGGCAGGATTTTTTATTAGCCCATAAGGCAAATTTAAATTTACATGATTTATGTTTGGAAGTTACGCGGTTTGGTAGGATTACTAAATTTACTCTGCCCACGGACAGTACAGTTAATTCTGTGTCTAACGAATTTGCAACGCTCGTATCTCCTGTGTATAAGGTTTTTTCGTCTGTTTGGTTGCCCCCACGTTCGCGAACATGTGTTAAAGTGAAGAAATGTTTTGATTTATTGGGAAATAGAGATTTGGTACCTAATAAGTTCGTAGTGGGTGCTGTACATGTTTTATTAAGAGATACTGCGGTTGACAGCGTAAATTCACATATTTGGGTTTCGAATCCTACTGACAAGCAATTTTTGCTACGGAAGAATAAAGTTTTAGGGCATGCTGTTCTGAATAGGGAAGAACAGTTTTGTAGTAATGCTACAGAAGATACTGGTCTTCAAAAGACTCAATCTGATAAATTTGATTGTACCAGGGTGGATGTGAACCCTGAACTCTCTGAACATGACAGACAACGATTTTATGATTTAGTTACGGAGTACAGAGATGTGTTTAGTTGGTCCCCGGACGATTTTTCAAAGGCACGGGAGTATGTTCACGAATTTCAGTTAAAGGATGAAGACCCAGTATACATCCGCCAGTTTCCCATCCCGTTCCATCTTCGGGATGCTGTTCACGAGCAAGTTGGACAGTTACTTAAACAGAACGTCATTCGTCCTTGTCATAGTAGTGACAATAATCCCATCATATTAGTTAAGAAAAAAATGGATCTTGGAGGTTCGTGGCAGATATGAGTTTTACGAATGCTAAGATAAGGCCTATTAATTTTCCTGTACCACCAATTCAGGACATATTAGTGCGTTCTAGTGGTAAAAACCTGATTTGTTCGACAGATCTCTCGCAAGGATTTTTCCAAGTGCCTTTGTTTGAAAAAAGCCAATTAGTAACTGCTTTTTCAGTTCCTGGACTTAAGCAATACTGTTTCACTTCCATTCCTATGGGAGGAGTTACTTCTCCAGCGGCGTTAAATGATTTAATGAAACTAACATTAGAAGGATTAAACGAAAATAAAGTATTTTATTATCTCGATGATATTTTGTGGTCAGACAATACGATAGATGGCATTATTAATACAACACGTGAACTATTTGAACGATTAAGACGCAGAGGTTTGAAAATATCTCCTGAAAAAAACAAACTAGGCCATTTTTCATTGGAAATATTGGGTCACCGCGTGGGTCATCCTTAAAGAGACGTGTACGTCGTCACGGACGCCTCACAACGAGGTTTAGCTGGGGCAGTCCTGCAACCTGAAAGTGATGAAAAAGATGCTCCTTTGGTTCCAATAGCCTACTGTTCTCGTGCTGTAGGGCCACACGAGAAATCATATCACCTATTTCATTTAGAATTAGCAGCTTTGATTTTTAAGCTAAGACGCTTTAGATATTTTTTATTAGGACGTCACTTTTATTTGCGTACCGATTGTAGGTCACTGGTTTTTTTACGTCAAACTAAGAATGTGGCTAAATTTTCTCGAATTCTTGCGGAGTTCGAGACCTATAATTACACTATTTCTCATATTTCGGGTGCTTCCAATAGTCTTGTAGACAGTATTAGTCGCCATGTAGATTGCACAAGAGATGAAGAAGATGAACAAAAGAATCTAGAAGATCCCCGGGTCTTTACTATAGAAGAAGATGATAAGTTAAAAGAAGAACAGCGGAAGGATTCCCGTTACAAAGATATCATTCTCTTTTTAGAAGGGAAAATACCGCAAAATTATGATATTCAACGACAGGCACTGCGATATGAGATGAAGGATGGTTTGTTGTACCGAAAACATAGACGTCCAACTGGTACACAGTTGTTGGTAGCTATTCCTGCTTCCTTACGAGAGAAAGTGTTTCAGTCAGCTCATAGTTCTTCATTGGGTAGTTCACATTCAGGATTTACAAAAACATATAATTTGTTGTTAAATTCAGTATATTTTCCATACATGAAAAAGTTCGTCATCGAGCGATGTAGAAGCTGACAGGTCTGCCAACGTTTCAAAAAGGTACCGGGTTCGCCTCCTGGTGTTTTACAAACTATGCCTAGCGTGCCTCCTTTCCTTCGTATTGGTATTGATGTAGCTGGGAGGTATTCTGATGCCAATATTCTGCGGCACAAATATTTAGCAATCGCAATAGACTACAATACTCGTTACGTAGTAACGGCCACGTTGGGTGAACAGACAGCCGCTGCTTTGGCAGATTTTTTGTACAATCATGTAATTTTACGCTTTGGTCTGTTCAAAGAAGTGATTTTAGATAGATCTACGGCGTTTACTAGTTCTTTGTTTCAAGAACTATGTAATATTTTAGATATTAGAATGAACTTTGTTAATCCTTACTTTCACCAGACCAATGGTCTTGTTGAGACTTCTGTCCGCCATATTGAAGCACTATTGAAAAGGAAAGTGGATCCTAACAATCATGGTAGTTGGGTGGATTACGTGCCAGCCGTCACTTTTGCCCATAATATCACTGTGAACCATTCCACGTCATTTAGCCCATTTAAACTGTTACACGGAATGGAACCTTATTTAGAACACCAGGCTATCATTAATGGACCGTGTGTACACAGTGTGAATCAAGAGCGTCTAGCCACTCTTGTTGACATTAGAGAACAGGCTCAGGATAAACATTTTAATCGATTTCGTACTTCAGAGAGATCTTACAATAAACATCATAGATCCGTACAGTTCACGGAAGGACTGCGTGTATGAATTTTTGACCCTTCAAGAAGGAGAGGTAATGCCAAAGCATTTTCAGGATTATTTTTTGGACCTGCTGTTATTGTACGAAAAGATTATGAAAATGCGTATTTTGTGAAGTACAAAACTTCAAAGTGAAGAGAAAAAATTGAGTCAATTGCCATTACTAGACTTAAACCGTATTACCCGTATGTAACCCCAGAACCGATGACAGGCTAGGAAGAAGAAGAAATACGTGACATGCAAGTGATAAATGTTGCCAAAGATTGTGCTGATCATAATATAGAGTTTAACCAGCTAACATTCACCACTGCACTCAGTGATCCCGTGGAAATTCAGCGAGTTGTGGATGTGTTGGAGCTTCCAACTTTAATGGATTCGTCTTAGAAATTCGCAACAAGAAGCCATTATATAGTTATAATGAGGACATTAACAAGAAACTGAGTGTATATTATGGTAATATTGCAGATCTGAAGTGTGACATCGTGGTTAATGCAGCGAATGAGACCCTTACTCCTTTGTCTGGAGTCGACGGAGCAATTCACAGAGGGGCAGGGAAGGAACTAGCTGAAGTTTGTAAAAAGCTAGGTTCGTTAAAACGGAATATGTGTTATTCACTTGCGCGCCTAGAGATAATAATAAGAAAATTTTACGACAATGTTACACGAATTGTCTACAACGCGCTTTGGAGAATAATTGTCGGACGATAGCCTTCCCTAATTTGGGAACTGGGAAATTCAATTTTCATAAGTCTCAAGCAATGAAGATTGCTTTATCCACGATTCGAAACGTTCTGGAAGCTAATTTGCAAGATTTCGATCGTATTGTGCTATGTATTTTTGATAAAGAGAACCATAAATTATATGAAAATAATATGTTTGCTTATTTCCCAGTGCGGATTTAATAAAAAAGACAGTGGTTAGTAGCGCATATATGAAGGTTAGTAGAGTTCTTACAGATATTCTTACCTACATGTATTACTAATGAGTTAAAAAAAATCACCAATGTTTCACATATTACAGTATCACGCATGCACGGCACTGTATCACGCACACACTCTCACTGATCACTAGTCTTTGGTTATATAGATCCTGGACGAGAAGTTTTCCGTTCACTTACCTGCAAAGGAAAAAAAAGAAATTCAATTTGGATATTTATTATACTTTGATTTGACGTTAGTTTATTTTCTATTCAGATCATAAGCTAAAAAAATACCAATTATGACATTTTTATACTAGCTGGTCTAGTACTTATTTTATTTATTTATTTATTTTGCAATTTTCATTATGACTATTTTACTCGAGTATAATTGCGTAGATCATGATCTATATATATATATATATATATATATATATATATATATATATATATATATATATATATATATATATATATATATATATTTACATCAGCTAATGCTTCTGGCAACAAATACTATTCGAAGCTTTCTTGCACCCACTGGAAAACGAGAAGTATATTAATATTTATTAGCATATATTGTTATTGTAGA
The DNA here is from genome assembly GCF_964235325.1 of Thermobia domestica. Lineage (NCBI taxonomy): Eukaryota > Metazoa > Arthropoda > Insecta > Zygentoma > Lepismatidae > Thermobia > Thermobia domestica. Next base: position 241,046,608 of record NC_137461.1, read on the forward strand.
CTGTTCCCATAATGCCCACCGACTTCGATTTTACAAAATTTGAGAAATAAATTTCACTTTTTATTTAGTGGTCAATTTGAAGGCATTTTGTTATACTACCATTAAGAAACCCATATACATCATATTACGAATCAATCATTATGGAACAATCTCATGTGTGACACGCACCAGTGGTACCAATCTTTGAAAGTTTCATTTACAACTTTTTTCTTCTTTTCTTTTTTAACTGATTTTGTGAGTAATGGTGCAATCAGTATAAAGGTACAAGAAGATATTCTCTTTCTCTCTCTCTCTGTCCCTGTGTGTGTGTGTGTGTGTGTGTGTGTGTTTGTTTGTTTCTAGTTTCCGGCGTAAGCGTGTGGATACTACCAGGTATACTTTCGTGTGTACAAATGCTAGTGTGTGTGTGTGTGTGGCGCGGGTATATGAACTATTAATTGGGATCGCGTAGTGGAACTTATCAATATTAGTACGTACATACAAACGGCTGTTACTTCACACGATAACTTTGGACGAATGCGAATTTTTAAATTCTGCTTTTTGCAATAAATAAGTAGAGTGATTCCTCTCGAGGGAGTTCCCCTAAATGGTAGCCCCTACCATGTCCAATTAAATCACAAATTGCCGCAATCGTTTGTACATTGTTTGTACAGAAATGTACAGGCCAAATTTTTGTTTGTACACTATTAGGGGCGCCGCCAGAACAAAAACAAATTGGGGCTGTTTAACTGGTACCCCCCCCCACCAGCATGTTCTATTCAACCACTAATTATCGCAATCGTTTGTACTTCGTTTGTACAGAAATGTGCAGGCGAAATTTTCGTTTGTACACAATTAGGGGCGCCGCCAGAACAGAAAAAAATGAGGGCTGTCTAAGTGATATCCCCCCACCATGTCCAATTGAATCACAAATTGCCACAATTGTTTGTACTTCGTTTGTACAGAAATGTGCAGGCGAAATGTATGTTCGCACGCAATTAGGGGCGCCGCCAGAACGAAAAAAATTGGGGGCTGTCTAATTGGTAGCCCCCGACCATGTCCTATTCAATCACAAATTGTCGCAATCGTTTGTACTTCGTTTGTACAGAAATGTGCACCCGAAATTTTCGTTTGTACATAATTAAGGGCGCCGCCAGAACAGAAAAAATGGGGGCTGTCTAAGTTGTAGCCCCCCCCACCATGTCCAATTCAATCACAAGTTGTCGCATTCGTTTGTGCATCGTTTGTACAGAAATGTGCAGGCGAAATGTTTGTTTGAACAAATTTAGGGGCGCCGCCAGAACGAAAACAAAGTGGGGAGCTGTCTGAGTGGTAGCTCCCCCCACGATGTCCAATTGAATCACTAAGTATCGCAATCGTTTGTACATTGTTTGTACAGAAATGTGCAGGCCAAATTTTCGTTTGTACACTATTAGTGGCGACGCCAGAACGTAAACAAATTGGGGGCTGTCTATCTGGTAGCCCCCCACCAACATGACTTATTCAATCACAAATTATAGCACTCGTTTGTACTTCGTTTGTACAGAAACGTGCAGGCGAAATTTTTGTTTGTACACAATTAAAGGCGCCGCCAGAACAGAAAAAATGGGGGCTGTCTAAGTGGTAGCCGCCCCACCATGTCCAATTGAATCACAAATTGTCGCAATTGTTTGTACTTCATTTGTACAGAAATGTGCAGGCGAAATGTATGTTCGCACGCAATTAGGGGCGCCGCCAGAACGAAAAAAATTGGGGGCTGTCTAAGTGGTAGCCCCCGACCATGTCCTATTCAATCACAAATTGTCGCAATCGTTTGTACTTCGTTTGTACAGAAATGTGCACGCGAAATTTTCGTTTGTACATAATTAAGGGCGCCGCCAGAACAGAAAAAAATGGGGGCTGTGTAAGTGGTAGCCCCCCCACCATGTCCAATTCAATCACAAGTCGTCGCTTTCGTTTGTGCATCGTTTGTACAGAAATGCGCAGGCAAAATGTATGTTCGTACACAATTAGGGGCGCCGCTAGAACGAAAACAAAGTGGGGGACTGTCTAACTGGTAGCCCCCACCAACATGTTCTATTCTATCACAAATTATCGCAATCGTTTCTACTTCGTGTGTACAGAAATGTGCAGGCAAAAGTTTCGTTTGTACACAATTAGGGGCGCCGCCAGAACAGAAAAAAGGGGGCTGTCTAAGTGGTAGCCCCCCAAAATGTCCAATTCAATCACAAATTATCGCAATCGTTTGTACTTCGTTTGTACAGAAACTGGCAGGCGAAATGTATGTTCGTACACAATTAGGGGCGCCGCTAGAACGAAAACAAAGTGGGGGACTGTCTAACTGGTAGCCCCCACCAACATGTTCTATTCTATCACAAATTATCGCAATCGTTTCTACTTCGTGTGTACAGAAATGTGCAGGCAAAAGTTTCGTTTGTACACAATTAGGGGCGCCGCCAGAACAGAAAAAAGGGGGCTGTCTAAGTGGTAGCCCCCACCATGTCCAATTCAATCACAAATTATCGCAATCGTTTGTACTTCGTTTGTACAGAAACTGGCAGGCGAAATGTATGTTCGTACACAATAAGGGGCGCCGCTAGAACGGAAACAAAGTAGGGGACTGTCTAACTGGTAGCCCCCACCAACATGTTCTATTCTATCACAAATTATCGCAATCGTTTCTACTTCGTGTGTACAGAAATATGCAGGCAAAAGTTTCGTTTGTACACAATTAGGGTCGCCGCCAGAACAGAAAAAAGGGGGCTGTCTAAGTGGTAGCCCCCCACCATGTCCAATTCAATCACAAATTATCGCAATCGTTTGTACTTCGTTTGTACAGAAACGGGCAGGCGAAATGTTTGTTTGTTCCCAATTAGGGGCGCCGCCAGAACGAAAACAAAGTGGTGGCTGTCTAAGTGGTAGCCCCCGACCATGTCCAATTCAATCAGAAATAGTCGCATTCGTTTGTACGTCGTTTGTACATAAATGTGCAGGCGAAATGTTTGTTTGTACACAATTAGGGACGCCGCCAGAACGAAAACAAAGTAGGGTGCATTCTAAGTAATACCTCCCCACCATGTCCAATTGAATCACAAATTGTCGGAATCGTTTGTACTTTGTTTGTACAGAAACGAGCAGGCGAAATGTTTGTTTGTACACAATTATTGGCGCCGCCAGAACGAAAACTAAATGGGGCTGTCTAAGTGGTAGCCCCTGACCATGTCCAATAAAATCAAAAATTGTTGCAATCGTTTGTACGTCGTTTTTACAGAAATGTTCAGGCAAAATTTTCGTTTGTACACAATTAGGGGCGCCGCCAGAACGAAAACAAACTGGGGGCTCTCTAAGTGGTAGCTTCCCACCAACCTGTCCAATTGAATCACAAATTTTCGTAATCGTTTGTACATCGTTTGTACAGAAATAGGCATGCGTAATTTTCGTTTGTACACAATTAATGGCGCCGCCAGAACGAAAACAAAGTGGGGCTGTCTAAATGGTAGCCCCCACCATATCCAATTCAATCACAAATTATATCAATCGCTTGTACATCATTTGCACAGAAATGTGCAGGCGAAATTTTCGTTTGTACTCTATTAGGGGCGCCGCCAGAACGAAAACAATGTGAGGGTTTGTATAAATGGTAGAAGCATTAAAAAAATGTGTCACATTTATGGAGTATTTTTCTAACAGGATTTTGTTCACACTATTGTGTGGTTTGGTTTGTTCTCACTATCGTGTGATTCACTATATTGATCTTATCCTAACGATGATGGAATTAAATGTTTTTTTTGGTTTTTCTTTTTTATATTTATATTTATACTTACAATCATTATTGCTGAGTTAGTTTTTCACTCCTCGGCTCTTATTATTAAACTTATTCATTATTTCTTACGTGAACTGAATCCTTATGAGAAAAATGTATTTTTTTTCTTTCTATCTTGCGCAGAAACCGTTATTCTCATCTCGTACAGGAAATTGATAAGTGGAAGATATAACAAATTCACAAAGTAGACTGTTAAAGGGAAAATTATAACACAGTATTTTGTTTTATTTGATCATCTTCATTAAACTCATTTTGCAGAAACTATAGAATGCATGGTGAAGTATTTTGGTGCATTCAGCATTCTTATTTACGAGTAGAGTTGCTAACTGGCCGGTATTTGCTGTAATTTTGATTAAGGCCGGTGACCGGTACAAACTTGTTATTAGACCCCCTTCTAACCGGTATTTTGGAATCTGCAATCCAGAATATAACATTGAACATCGAAATTTGTCAACAGTGCCTTTACAAACACAAATTTCCGTTGTATTATACATTATCGATATTTTTTTAACGTATGGCAGTTTTTTTTATTTATTTAACATAACAAATTTGATAACACTTATATTTTATTGTAAAAGAATTTTATTCATTTATTGAGAGTAGAAAATGACTTTTTAAAGCAATTTCCTTTGTTTGAAGTGAAGTTTATAGAATAAATTTCATTTTATGAATCAACTATTGTTACATAAAAATTAATATCCAGTATTATTCATCTGTTTCGATAATTTTAAACAAGTGGCAATTGCTGGTAAATACAATAACGATCAATACAGTCTTCAGTTTCTCATTTGTACAGAGAATTTTGAGGGTGTGAAGGTAATTTTGTTTTCCTGAGTTGGCAACCTATTTACGAGGTTTTGTTTCAACTCTGCTACGTAGTGGCTCCGTACTGACACTCCGCATGCAAATAAGTATGTAAGGCTACCATACGCCCCGGTTTCTTAAAATTTGTCCCGGTGTGCAGAAATTTTCCTTCTTGTCCTGTTTTTTTCTTTATTATTATTATTAATTACATATCAAAATTTCTGAAAAGATAATAAAATCGACTTATTCCTTTTGCTTTCAATTCCGACAATACTATAGGAACAATTTCATTCTAATCTTTATTATTATTGCAATCGCTGCTTCCCCGGATATAACATGCAATGTTTAAATCCTCCTAAGTAGCACTCTTATCACTAAAAGTAAGAATGTATACCCCGAGGTGGCAACAAATTCTTGTGACCTTGCAGACCAGCCCCGAAAACACATTTTTTTCGGCTTCAGAAAAACAATTATGCAAATTGCTTTCTTTTAGTTCGCATTTTAGGTTAACAAAAATAAATCAGCCTATTGAAATTTTGAAACAACTTCATAAATCTGGATATTTTTCTTTATAGACATGTAGAGCATGTAAAGGTGGTATGCGTAATAATATTGAAAATATAATTTTTGCCTAAATATTGTATGTTCACTGATTGCGTTTATATTGTATAACAGCTTCTAGCTTCTATAATAATTTTTAGCACTGTTGATTAAGTATGGACAGTGGCGTATTTACGATTTTGTTTCGGGAGGGGCTTTGCTAACTTCCGGGGGTGCTTTGCCTAAAATATGAAAATTCTGCAAGATATTTCATATACTTTACTATAGTAAGTAAGATTTCGGTGGGGGGTTTGAGCCCGGAAGCCCTCCCCCTAAATACGCCACTGAGTATGGACTATATTAATACATTATTTTAAGTTGTATAACTAGTGCGATACTGTAGTAAAATTCGAAAGATAAAATTAATACAAAATGCAATATTTACTACTAATTTGTAAGATGTCCCGTTTTTTCTGTTTTCAAAAAGTATGGTAGCCTTAAAGTATGCTAAACCATACAAAATAAATTGTACTGTAAATAGTACCCCTCTGATAGTGCTCTCAAACGGGTCGGGTTACGGGTCGGGTTGTCGGGTCGGGTCAGTCGGGTTAGCTCGTGTCGGGTCACTCGGGTCGGGTCGTCACATTCTTCACTTATTTTCTATACGGAATACTATAAAGAGCTTTGTTGTGGAATTCAATTCGAAGTTGGTGAATGAATGATAAATGTGACTAATTGAAGGTGAAATAGTAATAAAATTTTAATTTTACCCTATATTATCTAATTGGTATTGTAATTGTAATTAATATTACTACTGACTTTTTTCCTTTCTGCGTTTCTATGTCAAGTTAAATGTCACATTAAGTGAAATTGAAAGGAAATATCTAGTTAACGTCCCACGTTATGCACCAACGCTAAGAGAGACAGTGATGATGAGAAATAATTGAAGTGGTTGAATGAAGAAAGTGGGAGGAAATGGAAGAACACCGAGAAAACCCATGCACATGGGGTTTGTCCACCAGAAAACTTACTTGGTACGAGCTGGAATCAATACCCATGGACCTTCGGGTCAAACATCTGCCTTTGGGCAGGACACATCATTATTATTATTATTATTATTATTATTATTATTATTATTATTATTATTATTATTATTATTATTATTATTATTATTATTATTTTTATTATTATAACTTTAAGAGTGCCCAAGAAAGTTCCGCCGCCTTTTCACCAACACCTTCGAACATTGGTATGTAACCTAAGACGTACCTGGAATATCAAAAATCGTCTCCATCAGCCTCGTCGACCTTCTGAAAACGTTCTGGAAGGCCATGGATTCCATCGCAGTCGAACTTGGTGGGACGTGAAGTGAAGAAGCCATCAAGTGCATATTGAACCTCTACTAGCTGTTTGAATTGGCGTTCTCTAAGGTGATTGTCCAAGGAATGGAACAGGTGATTATCGGACGGTACAATGTCCGTGGAGTATGGCGGATCCAATAGTGTTTTCCATCCAAGGCGTAGAATGATGTACTGGGTCATTTTAGCCACGTGGGGCTTAGCGTTGCCTTGTAACAAGAGGACCCCTTTGGGATTCAGAACTGCTGGATCCAGACAGTACACAGTGACAGTACACAGTTGCATTGATGATATGACCAGCTGGTAGCAGTTCCCGATGGACGATGCCTCGAGCAGTCCACAAAATGCACAGGAGAACCTTATTCTGGCGTAGTGCTGGCTTGGGCTGTTTTTGAACCGGTTCATGGGATGCTAACCAACAATGACGGCGCCGTGGAGCTTCGTACAGGACCCACTTCCCATCACATGTCAACACCCTGTTCAGAACTTGCTCCTTCCTCAGACGAGACACCAAAGAAACACAGGTGTCTGCTCGCGTTGCTTTCTGGCTCCAAGTCAAATCATGTAGGACCTATCAACCCAACTTGCAGTGCTTCCCAAGTTGATGGTGGTGGTGCCGAATGGTTTCTCCACTTACACTGAAAGGTAGTACCAGTTCCTCACATGTCTGTCTTCGCCTCAATTGCTGCCCGAAGATCTTTATTTTGAACATCTGTTTGTCTTCCGGCACGTGGTGCGTCTTCGCGTGTTTCGTCACCGTCCTTAAACCGTCATACCACTGCACTCTCCGCGTAGTCACGACACCCTCACCAAAGGCCTGTCATATCTTCCGCTCCGCGGAGTAGCAATTTGAACTCGTACAGCAAACAAGCTCTTATGACGCTCTGTGAAGGCCCCATGTTCACTCAGTCCTTACGCACGTTCACGGTGTATCTGAACAGCCACAACCAAGTAGTATGTTGGATATACTTACTAGTGTTGCTCACGAGACCTGGTTTGGGGCATTCTCGTTTCGAAAATGTGTCGTGAAGGTAGTCTCGTCTGGAAAAGTGCATATGTTTGTATTGAAAGAGCTCTGTCTCATCTCGTACCCTTTCATGAAAATTCTGTCTCGTCTCGTCTCGTCCAACAACTGACCTTCACCTTATATCCATTCGCATTCAACTCACGGTGTGAGGGCCAATTGAACACAGACCTCCACAAAGAGACAGAACTTTCTTGGTCACCTTCAGATTATTATTATTATTATTATTATTATTATTGCTGGGGTAGTGATTTGACTTTCTCCGCAATAAAATACTTGCTAATTTTATATAACGTTGCAAATATCTTCTAGATAAATTAATCAAGAAAAAATAAAAGGTAATTCCCTACAGAATGATATTTCAGTGCAATTAGTTCCTTATGATTCTATCAGACAGCAACGCTGTTTTTAAATAGAAAAATCGGAATGTTAACGTGATGAAATTGTTGTTTGTTACACAGCAAAAAATATTAAAAGAAGTTCTATATACATTCCTTACTAGAAAATAATGTTGTCTTCAGAACTTTTATTCTTTTAGCCTTCAGAACTTGTCTTCAGAACTCAGTCAAATTTTATTTTGACTTTTGAACTTGATTGCTTAAATTTTAACCTTGGAAATTTGGATGTGGAGTAAAATAAAGAAGGTTAGCAGGGTAGAGAGGAAAACGAATTAGGAAATGCTGAAAAAATGCAAGAGACGAGAGCAATATTAGACGATATAAGGAAGCGAAAAATGGACGGATCACAAGTTTTGATCTTGCTAAGGGATTGCATTCTGAGGGATGTAGTAAAGGGGGTGATATCAGGAGAGCGAGAGTGTGTAAGAAGGTTGGAATTGATAGATTGTAATAAGGAGGGTGGTACATTATGTTGGGTTGCGAGGCAGATATTAGCGGAAAATCGCAAAAATGGAAGCTTCTTACCTAATTCACGGAAACTGGCCTGTTTATTAATGGGAGAACACTGAGGAGGAGGAGGAGGATAATTATACTACAAGTAAAAAAAGCCGAAACAATGGTTTATGCATAAGAATTGGTCAGCATTTTTTTTCTGGTGGCAGTTTTGTAAAGTTCTAGCTCTCTCAAACTGGTTAGATTGTAAGGTCAAGTTACTCGGGTCGGTTGTCGGGTTAAGTCACCTTGGGTTGGTTCACTCGGGTCACTTTGGGTCGGGCCAATCGGGTCAGCTCGGGTCGGGTTGTCGGGTCGGGTCAGTCAATTTGGATCACGGGTGGGGTCGGGTCGGTCTTCAACACATATAATTTCCACGAAAATTACAATATATCACGGTTTATACCTCATTGGACTTCCAATAAAACGTTTTCAATGATGTGTACACCATGTCATCATTTTTGTATGAGGGAATGTCTAGAGGGATTTTGTGGGAATTTGATGGAGTGTAGATTCCTGTGTGTGTGTGTGTGTGTGTGTGTGTGTGTGTGTGTATGTATGTGTGTGATACCTTACATGATACAAGATGTCGAGGAAGTGTGTAAATAAACCGGACAATTTCTGTTATGTATGTGGGGAGCTGATATTTAAATCACAACGTCGATGTTTTACTCCACTTGTGAGGAAGTGTTATCAGTTATATTTTGGTTGCTGTGTAGGAGACCAGGATAAGAACTGGGTTCCTCACTACATTTGTTGTACTTGCGTGAAACGTCTGACTGGGTGGGCAAATGGTGGACGAAACATGAACTTCGCAGTACCGATGATCTGGAGGGAACCAAAAGATCATTCTTCAGACTGCTACTTTTGTATGACATAGATAAAAGAAATAAGCAGTAAATCTAACCACACAGTACAGTACCCTAATTTGCATCAGCAATTAGGCCAGTTCCACACAGTGCAGAATTACCTGTACCGGTACCTCCTCCTCATCTTACGGTAAATGAGGATTACGTACTTGAGGCAACTATTGAAGTTCCAAATGAAGATGATGATCCTACTTATGTAGGAAGCACATCTACATTGGATTCCCATCTGATAACTCCGGGTGAACTAAATGACCTCATACGGGATTTAAAACTCTCCAATACACAGACAGAACTTCTTGATTCTAAACTTAAGGCTGGAATCTGCTCCATCATGACACTAAAGTGTGTATTTTTCGAAACCTTCATACAGAGTTTCAAAACTACTATTCTCAAGAAAATGATTTAGTGTATTGTAATAATGTCTGTGCTGTGATGGATAGACTTGGACATGCACATATAAGTACAGAGTGGAGATTGCTTATTGACTCTTTGAAAACTAGTTTTAAGGCTGTCCTTTTGCACAATAGCAACAAATTTCCTTCAGTGCCTTTGGCTTATGCAACTAATATGAAGGAAACCTATGAAAACATCGAAATAGTGTTAGAAAAAATTCAGTATGAGAAATACAAGTGGACCGTTTGCTGTGATTTACAAGTCATTTCTTTGTTAATGGGTTTGCAGCTTGGTTATACGAAATATTGTTGTTTCCTCTGCGAATGGGACAGCAGGAACAAAGCGGAACATTACATCAAGAAGGAATGGCCAACGCATGTATTAACTCCTGGAGAGAAGAATTCTGTTTATTCCTCACTGGTGAGCCCTGATTAGATAATTCTACCTCCTCTTCACATAAAGTTGGGGCTCTTCAAAAAACTTTGTTAGGACAATGGACAAAAGTAAGGCAGGATCTTGTTACCTCAAGGAAAAAAATTCCTCGGGTTAGTGACGCTAGGGATTTTTGTAGACCCCCAAATAAGATGTTTGATTCGTGACCAAAAATTTGAGGATCTCTTAACTCTGGTTGAGAAAGCAGCTTGGTGTCCATTTAAATGTTTAACAGAGAATTTTTTAGGAAACAAGAAAGCCCCAAATTACCGTGAAATTGTGAGTGATTTCCGGCAATCATTCAATGAAATGGGTTGCAACATGTCCCTTAAATTTCACTTTCTAGAATCTCACCTGCATTTCTTTCCTGAAAAGCTTGGTGCTGTTAGTGATGAGTATGGGGAACATTTTCATCAGGACATTTCCTCCATGGAGAAGAGGTACCAGTGACAGTGTAGTTCAAAAATGCTAGCTGATTACTGTTGGACACTTAAAAGAGATGTTCCAGAAACCAGACACAGAAGAAAGTCGACAACTAAAACATATTAGTTGAGGTAAGTAAGTGTCCATTTATTAAGAAGATACCACTCACTTCTTTTGTATTATTTATTAAGTAGATATAAAATGGTGACACGGTGTATACATCATTGAAAATATGTTTTATTTCAAATCCAATAAGATATAAACCGTGTTATATTGTAATTTTCGTGGAAGTTATATGTGATTTTATCTGCACTAATGAATATTGTAAAATGAACAGTACACATAGCATATTTTTTATATAAATATGTTTATTTCTCTAGATAGAATAATGCTATTCTTATGAAACTTAGAGGGCTTACTAAGTATAAATCAGGCGTGCGTTTATATACCTAAGGTACCCAAGCTACAAGTATGAAAATGGTTTAAAAGAAAGAAAAAAAGAAAAAGAACAGAAATTTGAGGGGAAATTTTCCGAAAACACCTCTGTCACGGGAAAACTGAGGGTGATGGAGAAAAACTGATTGCAGATTCGAATTCTACGTGAAAAGTTCTATTAGAATCAGGCATTTTCTTCCGTGTGCCAGAGAAAAAGAATTTTTTTTCAACTAGTGCAATAGGAACCATTTTCAAACTCATCAACCGTTATTCAAACCGGTTAATGTTGATCGCAGATATTAAAAATACTCACATCCGTATATTATTTAATACAAACGAAAATTTTACCTGCACATTTCTGCACAAACGATGTATAAACGATCGCGACAATTTGTGGTTCAATCGAACATGGTGGGGCTAGCACTTAGACAACTCTTCTTTTTTTTCGTTCTGTCCACGCATCTGATAGCTTAGAAAAAAAATTCGCCGGCGCATTACTGCTCAAACGATGTGCAAACAATTGAGATGATTTTCTTTTGAATCGGACGTAGCGGGTGCTACCAATTAGGTAGCCTATACTTTGTTATCGTTTTGGCGCGCCCGTAGTTGTGTACAAACGAAAATTTCGCCTGCAAATTTCTGTACAAAACCGTATCAAACAAGTGCGACAGTTTGTGGTTGAATTCGACATGATGGGAGGCCTATCAATTAGAGAGCCCATAGTTTGTTATCGTTTTGGCGGGGCCACATTTATCTGCAAACGAAAATTTCAGCTGCACATTTATGTACAAAGGCGTACAAACAAGTGCGACAGTTTGTGGTTGAATTGAACATGGTGGGAGGGCTAACATTTAGACAGCCCCCCACTTTGTTTTCGTTCTGTCGGCGCCCCTAATTGTGTACAAACGAAAATCTCGCCTGCACATTTCTTTATAACTATATTCAAACGATTGCGACAATTTGTGATTCAATTGCACATGGTGGGAGGGCTACCATTTAGACAGCCCCCCCCCCTTTGTTTTCGTTCTGAGGTCGCCCCTAATTATGTACAAACGAAAATTTTGCATGCACATTTCTGTACAAACGATGTAGAAACGATTGCGACAATTTGTGATTGAATTGGACATGGTGGGGGGCTATCACTTAAACAGCCCCCACTTGTTTTCGTTCTGGCAACGCCCTTAATTATGTACAAACAATAATTTAGCCTGCACATTTCTGTACAAACGATATAGAAACGATTGTGACAATTTGTGATTGAATTGGAAATGGGGAGGGCTATCATTGAGACAGCCCTCACATTGTTTTCGTTCTGGCAGCGCCCCTAATAGTGTACAAACGAAAATTTGGCCTGCACATTTCTGTACAAACAATGTACAAACGATTGCGATACTTTGTGATTCAATTGGACATCGTGGGGGGAGCTACCACTCAGACAGCTCCCCACTTTGTTTTCGTTCTGACTGCGCCCCTAAGTTTGTTCAAACAAACATTTCGCCTGCACATTTCTGTACAAACGATGCACAAACGAATGCGACAACTTGTGATTGAATTGGACATGGTGGGGGGCTACCACTTAGACAGCCCCCATTTTTTTCTGTTCTGGCGGCGCCCTTAATTATGTACAAACGAAAATTTCGGGTGCACATTTCTGTACAAACGAAGTACAAACGATTGTGACAATTTGTGATTGAATAGGACATGGTCGGGGGCTACCACTTAGACAGCCCCCAATTTTTTTCGTTCTGGCGGAGCCCCTAATTGCGTGCGAACATACATTTCGCCTGCAAATTTCTGTACAAACGAAGTACAAACAATTGCGGCAATTTGTGATTCAATTGGACATGGTGGGGGGCTACCACTTAAACAGCCCCCATTTTTTTCTGTTCTGGCGGCGCCCCTAATTGTGTACAAACGAAAATTTCGCCTGCACATTTCTGTACAAACGAAGTACACACGATTGCGACAATTTGTGATTCAACTGGACATGGTGGGAGGGGTACCACTTAGGCATCCCCGACTTTGTTTTCGTTCTGGCGGCGCCCCTAATTGTGTACAAACGAAAATTTAGCCTTCACATTTCTGTAGAAACGATGTAGGAACGATTGCGACAATTTGTCATTGAATTGGACATGGTGGGGGGTATCACTTAGACAGCCCCACTTTGTTTTCGTTCTGGCGGCGCCCCTAATTGTGTAAAACAAAAATTTCGCCTGCACATTTCTGTACAAACGATGTACAAAACGATTGCGACAATTTGTGATTGAAGTGGACATGGTGGGGGGGGCTACCATTTGGACAGCCCCCACTTTGGTTTCGTTCTGACGGCGACCCTAATTGTGTACAAACGAAAATTTCGCCTTCACATTTCTGTAGAAACGATGTACAAATGATTGCGACAATTTGTGCTTGAATAGGACATGTTGTTTGGGAACTACCATTTAGACAGCCCCCACTTTGTTTTCGTTCTGACGGCGCCCTTAATTGTGTACAAACGAAAATTTCTCCTGCACATTTTTGTACAAACGATTGAGACCATTTCCGATTGAGTCTGATAAGGGGGGGGGGCTGTCTAAATGGACGTCTCCTTTTCACCTCTACTGTGATTAAATTCTTCCTCGAGAAAATCCGTAATCAACACTGTCAATAGCTACGTCCTCGACTAATATACCTTAACAAGTACAGCTTTATTTTCGTATATTTTTCAACAGTTAACCAATTTAAAACTATCGCAAACAAGAATATGTAGTCAACTTCTTAAATACTTCGCTCGCCGAAACACGTTCAGCGCGTGCAACAAGCAAAAACAACATGTTTGGCGTCTCACAAATGGAAAAGGGGGAAAAAAGAGAAGAAAAAGCAGCACGGCAGTGCCTTATCGCAGTCAGAGCTGACAACATAGTTTCGGTCGTTACTAACGCGAATAGACCTACTAGCGGTGTACAAGAGTTATACAGTTACAATATACGTCGTGCCACAGTAGCGCTACAGGCGGAATGTGCACGAACTACAAATGAATATGTTCCCTTACAAGCATCAGTCACTGTTGCACCCTCTTTACATTCTACACATCCTTTTTTCTCCCACTTTTTGACCTTGACAAGCAGAAGTACCAGGCTTTCCGAGTTCACAACCATAAACTGTTTGTGTACAGAGTACGTTTTCAGTTCTTCGAATGACTGTGCGCGCGAAGAACAAGGGTGATGATCGGGCTACCGTATACGGAAGTCAGTAACACCCGGTTGCAATAATAAATGTAAAATACAAATATAGAGCCTTGACAATGCCGTGAGGATGAATATATATATATATATATATATATATTACATATTTACCTAATTGTGTATCTTACCCTGGTCTGTGACGTTTGAATTTCACCGAATTAAGACTTTGAAACTGCAGTTTTCCTATTTTTGACATTAGTTATCTCTATTTTGATATTAATTTCCTGATTATGACGAATATTTTTCTTCATCCTAATTTAGTCTATATGCGCATTCTATGATATAAGTTTTGCTTAGTTGTGATATTAATTACAATATATAGCTGTTTGACTATCGATTTTAGTGTTATTTTTATTACAGTTATGTCTTTATGACTGCTACGTTATGCTCTTTAAGTAATTTTAACATTTTATGAGAAGTATAGCAGTTTAATTTAATGGTACTAAGCTGAGTTAATTTGTTTGGATGCATCTATTTCCTTTATTATTTAATGAATCAAGTTACACTATGGTAGTTAAGATGCATATATATGCATAGCATATGTTAAAGCACTTGAATTTTATTTGAGTTTTGTTCTAGTTTAATTTTATTTAGTTATTTTGGGTTTTATATGTGTGTTCTTCTGTATTTTTTACAGATGATCCTGGTTTTATCCATTGCCTTTGGTACTTCTGCCAATTTTGATGTGTCGATTTCAAGTGGATTTTTTTTAATGAGTTACATGGCCACATATTATACCAATATGCTATTCCCATCATGTTTAACGTAAGTTTCACTTTTCCGCAATCCCTGCCTGCGTCTTCTTTATTTAAATCATTACACTGTGCCGATAATTCTTCGTATTCTATTCAGACATGCTCTTTAGCTCAAAGTCTTGACGCATTACATTCACATATAGCGAGTAATTCTTTTTGAAAATTAATGAACCTTATAGATACCGAGAACATTCGCGTTCTAAGAGAGGTATTGCTATTATAGGGAACCTTTTTTCATTTTGCTCTAACGTGGCTACCCAAGGACAGTTATCGTCTTTTCAGAAGAAACAAGATAAATTAGAATCTACAGTTATGGAACTAAGACCGCAGTTACTGAGGAATTCTGTGTATATTCAGAATGCGTCTGTTGAATTAACGAATTTCCAGGCGAAATTGGGTAAAAATTTTCAAAAGATGGAAGATTTTTCTAAGACATTGTTGGATCAATCGAAATTTTTGGCCAGGACCTTAGAAAATTTATCAAATAAGGACCAATTGGAAGTTTTTGCTATTTTGGGTGAATTATATCAGTTATCGATGCACATTTTGAAAGTATTAGAATTTCAGCGTTATCAAACGTCCATTCAAAGCTGTCGAGCAGGGAAGTTAGATCCCGTATTGGTGCCTTATGAAGTTTTGCAAGCTCAGCTTCACATTTTACAGGAATCTATAACTAAACAACGTGAGATTTTAGCTATTCCAGCTGAAGATATTGATATATACTATACTTTGATATTACTTTCGTGCACTATTACTGATAATTACATTTTTGTGCATTTTAAAGAGCCACTTAGAGAACAAGATGTGCAATTTAAATTATTTTCAGTTAAGGCCATTCCATTTGGTTATCATAACCAAACATGTTCAATTAGTATTTCACCCAGTTATGTTATCTTTCAGGGTAATATTTTAGCCCTACCAATTACTGGATCAGACCTTTTGTCATCTAATTTGCAAGTTTCACCCTTATGTAAAATCCCATAGCATGTTTCTGTGTCCTCTCATTTAGCGCAATGTTTATATAAAGGAATTTTAGTATAACTGTCCATGATATAATTTCATCTTGATCTTATATTTGTCATGAGAATTCTCAAAGCCAATTGCTGGAATTACAACCACATACTTATGTGTTAACTCATCCGCCTGCTACGGTTCAATTAGTGACTGGTACTAACACTAAACTTATAGACATTACAGATAAAGCTAAGTATGGTTCGATTATGATTAAATTGCCTTGTGGTACGACATTAAGAGTTAATAGCCATTTATTTGCGAAAGCCGTCTTTCCTTGTTTTCAAACGGAATTAGTTACGCGTACTGTAGTGCATTTATTTCCGGCTTTCTTGTCTGCCAATAGTTTTGTTCACCTTAATCAGAAATTTAAAACTCATGAAGTTTTCAATTCCTCAAATTTATTAAATCTCAATTGGCACTATTCTGTACCTCATCTAAATCTTTCTAGCTATTCTGTCGCTTCGGTGGTTCCCTATACTCCAATTTATTATAGAGACAATTTTATTCCTATTTTTCTCGTGGTTTGGAATATTATTTTGACATTAGCCATAGGTTACTTATTATATAAACAAGTTTTTTTTTCTTGTGTGCTCTTTGTATGAAAGGCGCTAGAGCAGAATCTATGTCTTTGGATCAAGATGTGTTGTGGATCATTGTTCATATTGTGGAAATATATTACTGTTGTTAGCAGTTTTTCTGTTATTTAAAATTTATAAGCGACGCCCCATGTTACGTCGAAATCCTAAAGTTTTTAGAAGCGCTAGCCTGCCTCCACCCCCTCCACCAACTACTAGTGAAAGCAATAGAACTACTATTCATCCTTCGCCTTCAGTTTCTTATTTACATGACTATATAGCATATTATTGATATTTATTGGAACTTACTGCAACTTGGGATTAGGTATTATTATTAGAGAGATATTTATAGGCGTTGATATAATAACTTTGTATTAACATTGTACAGTTGTATGGTAACCATAAAAATTTGTAACCATGAAAATTCTAAGTTGTGCTCATGGTATATAGGTCAGGTTGTGCTCTATTATTAAGGATGTAGTGTAATTATGTGAAGAAGAAAATCATTGGAGAAGTCTCCATCTTGAATGCAAAGTTGCCATGTTGTTGAATTGGCTTGATCTGCCTTGTTATGTGCTATGTTTAGGGTAATAGAACAAACTAAAATCAACGTAGTAACTTTTCTCAGAGATTTCGCGTCTGCTTTCTAAGTAGCAGGTGTGGGTTCGGATCCCAGCTAAACCTTGTTTTCACTTGCGTTTTTCTCTTACCACCATTGCTTCATATTAGCAAAATAGTTTTTGTTCGATTGCGCAAACAAAACATTTTCGTTATTACATACGTAGAGCGAAATGATGTACTTATACGGCAACTGCTCAGATGGTCTGCAGAGGAGTTACTATGTTCGTGTGAAGCTTAGAGACGACATAAAAGTCTTTAAATACAACCATATGTAGCTTTGGAAATGGAGCATCACCAGTGTTTCTTTCAGAAACAATGTTCCGTTGAGCACATTTGTTATTCCGGGGGGCCACAGCTAACAATATTCAATTTATTATGGTATTATAGACGTATTATTTTGGTCTTCTCCCGGGGCACTCACAGATGCTGGAGGCAGTGCCCCCCAAAATATACAGGTCTGAAAGAAACACTGGGCATTAATTTCGCGATATAGTGTCCACACCAGAGAACAATACAGTTTGTCTATCGGCAAAAGTGTGTGCCTCAAACCCAAAAAGATTCGTGAAATCGGAAAAAAATCTCCCTTCTATGTCCCTTGTGGATTCTCCTTAAAATGCATGCGTATACAAATTTTGAAGTCTATAGCACAACTCTAGCCTCCAAACCGAACGTATGTCAATATCTGAACAACGGTTTGGCAAATAGTAATAATAGATGCTGAAAAAGCATGATTATGAAATTTAAGTAAACTCAGACACACACACACAAACGCCTTTTGTCAATTGTCTCGTCGGCAGCTTACATAGTTATAACATATGAGATACGTGGGAAAGTGCCCCTTTCGTTTCCATAGTTTGTCTGTTGGGAAAGGTGGAAATGAAATTCCATGCATAATAGACTCAAGCTTTTAAGTAATCAATATAAAAGTAAACGTTCCAAGAAAGAAAGATAGGAATTTAACCCGGTTCTCCTAGTTCGTAACCTCATATCTTTCCGCTGGATTAATCAATTTCTTATTTTTTTAAAACTTTTTTCTACTTACTTCTCACACAGTAGTTATGGGGCCGGTGTTGATGGAATTACACCTCTGATGTCGAAGTACTAATGACCTTATAATGTGCTCTCTTAAGGAATATTGTAATGAGTAAAATTTCTTTTTAATTCTTTATATTAACAATGGAATATTGAGAAATTGGTTATTTTATTATTTTTCTTTATATATAATTTAGTAGTAGGGAGAATCGCTGCACTGTTTAATTCATGTTTTTTTTAAATATGTGAATATGTTTGTACCTTTTTTATTGTTTCCAAGAGTGTGTCTGTTGGATATCATAGTGTTTCAATGAGTGTTTTTTCTGTCGTTTTGTTTCCTTAGGTTATATATATGAGTATTTCAGCTTAATTATTGTTTCTTTCTTCAAATGAAAGATTATATATATAGGAGGACTTCCGGTTTCGATCTCGGAAAAAAACTTGTTTTTCTCTCCTTTTCCTATCATGATTGTTTTGTATTAGGAAAGTAGTTCTTGTTTGTATTGCGCGAGCCAAGTATTTTCGTTATTACATAATTTTATGTGTGCGTTTCTTTAAAAATATCTAATTAAATATTATAAATACGTTTAAACAATAACAACTAAAAATGAAAATAACAAGGAGGATACTTCAATAATATATAAACAAATTAAAGTTTTCCACCTACTTATTCTCTATATACGAGGTTTCTTCAGCATGTCCTATTTCTGAGTCGCTCACCTGCGCTAAATCACTGTTAATGGTTGTAAAGGTTTATGAATAGCCTACATAGTTTACATACAGTTGAAGATGATTTGCAGGAAATAATGCCGTTTGAATTGAAGTGTGCTTGGTGAGAGGTCCCTGCAGAAAAAGGAAGTAAATTCGTCTACACTACTTCTTTTGGAAGTCATCACAGTTCATGGCAAAAATCATGACAGGGGATCTGAGAGAGGAGACCCCGGCGAGCGTTAGCGAGTGTTTCAATATAATGTGAAATTAAAGGGACATTCTCGCGCTTACTGATTGGCCAATATAAATACTTAAACTTTTTTCTTCTTCAGAAATAAACCTATAATAATTTCACTGTTAAATCAAGTATTATAGTTTCATTAAGGAAGTGCACACATGTCTGTCAAGTTACTAAGTTTTCATGTAGTCCCAATCGGATGAAGTTTCTATGAGTGCTCCCTGGTAGACAAAACACAACCATTTAAAAAATAATAATATTTTTTCAGGACCCGCGTCCGGTGGACCCCTTCGTGGGTGTTCCCTGGCTGCATCATATTTCCCGAACATTGACGCTAACGATATAACTATAACAATACGCTAAGAAGCTCATGTGTAATTCCGGAATATTACCAAAAGTTGACTTATATTCTCACTCTCTTCTTTCTCTCTCTCTCTCTGTTAAAATATTGTGATAAATATTATAACCAATCAAGTCTGCTTGTTGATTCATTGCTTCATTAAATGTTTATAATTTTAAAGTTTACAATCACTTTTGCTTCTCCATCAAGGTCACTGATCATACGTCCTCCCGAAAATTCTAAATTGTAAAGTGTGTAATTTAATATTTTATTGATAAGTTAATGGAAAACATATTTTATAGGATAATGAGTAACTCAAGTTCGTCTACAGGTCTTCTTCACTCGTATTTCTGACCTGTTTCTCTTCTATTTGCATTTTTTTTTTGAATATTTAAGTTGTACGGAAAGGTAGCCAACTATATTTCTCCGATTCGGTAGTTTTATATACCATTTTTTTAGTTTAAAAATATTTTGTGTATAAACATTGATTGTATTTCTTTGTTCGCAAAAGGTTTGTGTAATTAAGTTTCCACACTAGTAAACGACAATGATTTATTAAAACTTAAAATAAATAGAAAATTAAATGAAATCTTTAGGTTGTACGTCCCACTTTATGCTGGTTAGGCTAAGGGAGATGGTGATGAGACATAAGTGAAATGGTGGAATGAAGAAAGTGGGAGGAAACGGGAGAACCCCGAGAAAACCCACGAGCACGGTGTTTGTCCACCACAAAGCCCACACGACGCGAGCTGGGATGGAACCAGGGACCCCAAGTGAACTTTGTAGTAGACAAACACCGTGTGCCTGGGTTTCCTCGGGGTTCTCTCGTTTCCTCTCACTTTCTTTATTCCACCATTTCATTCATTACTCATTATCACCGTCTCCCTTAGACTAACCAGCATAATCGTGGGACGTAAAACTCAAAGATTTCATTTTCATTTTAGTCTTTTATAAACAGTGTCCACTGTGTTGTCATCGGCAGAGCTCTACACTGTAGACCTTAAAGTCGCATGTTTCTGAGAAAAAAAACAGTGTTCATTTATTATTATTACTATTATAGTGGTGGGTACATTAATAATTGGCAGGTCAAACAGTAAAAATGCATACGGAAATTAACTTAGGAATGTCTTGAACAGTTTAAAGCCAGACTTCCGTGGAAAGAAATCTGTATATACACATTACTACGTAGATTTCACAGTCAAGGAAATACGCAGAAAAGCATTGGTAAAATTTAGTCAAGTATAAGGAAGTCTTACTACAAGGAAGACAATTCAGTCACATGAGAGGTAATTGTAACGGTAGGAATTTAAAGTATTGCAAGAAACACGGAAGTTAGTTTTCAACCTGCATGTACAACCTAAGGGGAGCAGTCTCAATTAAATTTTCCTTTCGGAAAGATACCGCGATTCTGCACCTAAATTTTTAAATCTCTAGTGATTGTAATTTCAGCACTTCTGTACCAGGACTGGAATACATCAACAGCAACCAGGTTATTGGTTTCTCTTGATATGTCTAAAATAAGCAATTATTAACAAAACCAAACGATCACTGGCTTCAACTAAAACAAATGAAATTTCAGTTCAGCAATTATTAACAAAACCAAACGATCATTAGCTTCAACTAAACCAATTAAATTAAGTTGAGTTCAAACTGTATTTCAAGGTTTATGAAAGAAATTGGAAACTAGCTACTAGACGCACTCCCCTTGCAAGGCCCTAAGCCATTTTTCATTTAATTGTTATAGGAATTAAGAATACACTATTTAATAACATAAAAAATCTTAAAGATACCTACAAAGCTTTATACATTAAGCTATTTCAAAGATTTTATATTTATACATGTTTACAAAATCGTTAAAAACCCGAAAGATATTATTGTGAAGCTGTCCGATGTTTATTTTGGAACAAATATGATGGCTACAGATAATCTATGTGTTCTTAGATGTGCTTATAAGGAAGAAATAATGTCCGTACTGTTATTGTAATATTCTTATTAAGGGGAAATTGTATCTTTATACCTATAATGCATATACAAATGTAATTTTAAAAAAAAACTACAATAGGTTAACAAAATAAACAATGAATTTGGATATTAATAGTAACAGCGTAATTGAATTCAAGGAAGTTCTTTGTAATGTAATAAGAAATAATTGTAAATGAAAGAACATCAATGATATTGCAATTACATTATAACTATAAGTGTATAATATGAATGTATGAATTTGTTATAGTCGCTTAATACATGTAACGGAAACTGTAATTGCGTTATGTAGCCTGTTTTGTCTAGAAATAAATAAATAAACGTATAACAAATTTTAAGATTTAATTTAAAGAACTACGAATTATGAAAATAAAAATATAAGCCAAAATGAACTATTTACCTGATAGACAAGAAACAAATAAAGATAGATGGAAGACGAATAATCAGGAGAGGCGCAATGTCCTCTGCATTCTGAGATTAAAAGTGAAAACAATTGTACACAATTTTTCTTTAGTTCAAATCTCAATCTGGCCTTGGAACCAGCCTTAATAAAAAATATACTACCCAATATATACTACCTAATAAAATATATACTACCCAATATATACTACCTAATAAAATATATACTACTAATATCAATACGTGTTCAATACAGGGTGCATTCCCTTGCAGACTTACCTGTTGAAAGCGGGTTACTGTAATGAAACTATAACTCATACAGCACATTTAAGCTTTAAGCATAGTAGTGTGAGAGTACCGTAAGTGTTTAAAATTTTTATATACATATTGACCATTTATGAGCAGACCTTGTAATATTCAAAATATATTTGAAGCTTATATGATGTTATGATAAACTAGTTGCTAACTAAGATGTTACGGCATTGTAAATTTATTTACATATTTACGTATCAAGCGAAGATAGTAAAACGCGATTTATTTATTCTTCAGATATCATGAACAACTTCGAAAAGGCACTGATCATTTGTATAACTACGTTATTTTTTATTTTCCTTAACACGTTCTCTTACATTATTTATAAGGCATGCAAGAAACGTCAGAAAAATAGGTCCAATAATAATCAACGAGACACAGGTGAAACACCTGAATATCAACTGCCTGCCGTAGTAATAACTACTAATAGCAAAAAATTCACAAACGTACACGAACTGTTTTAAAAAAATACCTCAATTACACAAGTGGCAAGTTACTCAACAACATCTACGAACATTATTGGAGTATCCCAATAAGGTGCAAGGAAGAAACGCGAGTGCGTACCAAAATCTACTATGCGAGAAAAACATCCATTCGAAGCTCGTACCAATAGAACTGAACATTTTCTTTACGACACTAATACATGTGATCAAATATGTCTTGATTTGCGTATACTTCAAATTAAAATAGGTGGAAAACCACCTTCTAAAACGTTTTAATGGAAAAGAAAGCAAATATTAGTACCTATCATGAGACTAATAATGTTAATTAAACTGGTTATCGTTTATTTTAAATAAGATATAACCGAAATTTGAATTTGTAGTGCAAGTGTACAAGGGTAAACCAAACAATGCATTGTGTATTTTATACTTTCTAAAATGAAATGAAATTTACAAGTTTAACGTCCCACTGTTATGCCGGTTCTATACTTTCAAATTCGTACAATATTATTCATATATTTAATAGATTTAGAGTTTACATTTAATAAGTATTATAGTCTTTAGTGTATTGATTGTTACTTTTCTAATGGTATTTCAAATTATTAAAGTTGAAGCTAGTATTCATGTTTTTGCCTATGACATTTCAGGATAGACTACTTACACCGTAATTGTGTGTCGACATTTTGCTTTTGTGGTAATGACTCCGAACGACACTTATTTTCTACAAATGAACTGCCGTTATATTAACTATTTGGATATAAACATTTAAGTTAAATAAATCTATTTCAAGTGCGTATTCTACAGTGGTTGTTAATAGCTTACAACGTCGCATTAACGAAACACAAGACCATCTTGAAATATTTATGCACAGTGGACAACAAATGAACGTCGTATCTATGTGTCGACCTAACACTGAGCCATTATTTTCTATATATTTGGATTAAAGATTATATTTTGTGACGACGCACAACAAACTTATGCTAAACTACACCACTTATAATGTTAAACCACACTAATATAATGTGTACAAAAAACATTTTCGAAAAAAATCACAATAATTTAACTCATGCTTTACTACCACATATCACTATATCAAACACACTCAACTTTCGATCTTGAGTAAGGTTGCAAGTGCCATGCAAATTCAAAATCAAAGTTCCATAAATAATTTAAACAACGTAATTACGCAACTTTACAGAACAATGTAAATACGCAATCTATACCTATTGAATACAATTAAAAAACATCAAACCAGTGACTTTACAGAAATAATAAAGGGACATTAATGACATTTATCACCCGATGATATAAACCTACCATTTTAGTTTTGGATATTCGTTTCCCATGACGAAGGCACAGTTTTATTTTCACCTTCCAGAAGAAGCAGCATTGGCATTTGCAAATTGTGATGTCCATCTCTTAACCAATCAAAATTGCCTAACCACCTTTTGAACACCTCAACACGGCTACAGGATATAGACTATCTGCCTGGAGTTCCATCAACCATTCTATCATCACCTCATGGAACCTATCATCACCTTATTATTATTATTATTATTTAATCAGATACAAAAACAAAACATATTCATTCTTTTTGCGATTCCAATCAAGGGGTGGCTCAAGGAGGTGGAACCACCCCTTCTCATGCTTTCAGATGCAAAGTTCAGAATACATGCTATCATTAAAATGTGAGAACATCTTTCAGTTACGACTTCAAGTTTGTGTTTTAGTGTTAATTCAGTATTTTTTTCTCAACTGTTCAATTTGGGATGCACACAATCTCAGTGATTCTAAATATCAAGTTATCGTTGTATAAGCAGTGAAAAGTGAACCCGATGAAGTGCACAAATTTTATTTGGTGTTCTAAGAAATTTGATATATTTTGATATACACTCGCTACAAGAGTTCTCAGTATTCATTGAATATGCAAACGTATGAAGTTCACAGTTCCGACCGACATCCGTTAAACCTAATACTGCTCTCGTCTAGATTTTTTTTCTTTTTTCGTTTTTACTAACACAAATTTCAGACAGCCTTCATGGATAACTTGTATTATTATGGTTTCAATGGTAACGTTTCTATTTTTTAAAAAAAGAAACAGCTTAAGAAATACTATCATTTTTAATAAGGAAGTGAAAACTCTATCAACGATCAAAATCAACTTCACTATTACGTTTCCGTACACACATCGTATTTGTATTTCTTTTGTATATTTTATTAAGTTGTAATTAATTATTTTTTTGTTATAGGGTAATCCGTAATAACCATAGTACTATGTTTTGTAAATAAACCGAATTACCATCCGTCTTATTTTCTGAAGGGCAGGCAGTGTTTTGGATACATTAATCATTTTTAGGTCAGACTGTATAAGTGTATACGGAAATTAACATAAGAATATCTTGCACTGTTTAAAGCCAGACTTCCTTGAAAGAAAATCTGTACATGCACATTACTCCATAGACTTCACAATCAAGGAAATATGTATAAAAAAAAGCATTGGTAAAATTTAGATTCACGTATAAGGAAATCTTGCTACAAGGGAGACAATTGAGTCACCTGCGAAGTAATTGTAATGGCAGGAATCTAAAGTATTGCAAGAAACACGGAAGGTAGTTTTCAACCTACAAATAGAACTTAAGGAGAGCAGTCTGAATTAAATTCTCGTTTCGGAATGTTCCTGCGTTTTAATATCTCTAGTGATCGTAACTTAAACCCTGCTATACCAAAACTGGAATACATCAACAGCAACCAGGTTATTGGTTTCTCTTTAGATGTCTAAGCTAAGCAATTATTAACAAAACCAAACGATCATTAGCTTCAGCTAAAACCAATTAAATTAACTTGAGTTCAAACTGTAAATTCAAGACTTTATGGAAGAAATAGGAAAATAGCTAGTAGCCAGTAGCCACACTGCCCATGCAAGGCCCTAACCTATTATTAATTTAAAATTTATAAGAATTAAGAATAAACTATTTAATGACATACGTTAAGTGTAGTTTTTCAGTTGGTTGTCTGGTTCGCTATTTTTGAACTTAGATTGACCGGATTATGATATTATTAACATCCAACGACAAACCTTCTTTATAAATCACCAAAACCGAACCAGACACCGCATTATTATTATTATTATTATTATTATTATTATTATTATTATTATTATTATTATTATTATTATTATTATTATTATTATTACAATGACAAAGAAGGAAAGAAAAAGACACACAGTCGAAGCTATTGATAGGAACAGAAGTAATATACTTTATATCAGATTCTTTTTACGTTTACACATAAACGTAATAATATTATTGCATTTATGGATTGACAGATAGTATTATTATTTTACGAAAACAAGAAATGGAGTATAAATATTTGTTAGCTGGTAGCAGTAATGAATTTTGTTTCGCCGTTCTTCAAGATAGGTGGAGTTTACTTTGAGTTTAACGTCCCTTTCAGCAGCAAGGCTATATGAGACAGGACGTACTAATTAACGTGGAATCCGAACCACACGATCTGCTGGGAATCGAACCTGGATTTTTCTAGGGAGGAAAGTGAGGCGACATCTTGAATTGAATCGTTCTTGTGACTAGAGTTGTAAGTTCGATCACTATTTGTAATCTGTGTGATTCCTATCATGCTTTACCACTGTTGTATGTAGCGTTAAAGCTAATAATAACTTAAAATAACTTGGCAAAATCTCATGTAAAATTTGAAGACCGAGTTAGTTGTGTAAATTCGCACATAGATCGAGATAGCGAAGCTAAAGTAAGATGTGCATGTCTTTGCTCCGGCCATCCTTCCTTGTAGGGTATTCGATAGCAAGGTTATCTCATGATTTTGCAGTACAAGAATCGATTCCGGCATACACAGAATTATTTGTATATGTTGAGCACACGTAAAAAAGGCAAATAAAAGAATAGATACGTTTTAAGTATAGAGCTAAAAAGTAAGGCCGGACCAAATGTATGGGTCACTATGTGATTTATTTAGAGAGACAATAAAATGGAGGAAAGTTGTTTTGTCAGTGTCTAGGAATGGACTATAAATAAAATAAGAAACTACATTTCTGTCGCATGACTTAACAAAAGTAATAAAAGAATTAATTAATTAATCATTTAAAGAATTAATTAAAAGAAATCTCCGAAACTCATCGCCAAATTCTAAGTTTCATTTTCGTAAGCGTGACAAACGCGCGACGAAATTTACAGAGAGAGAGAGAGTAAACTTTATGCTTTATTAGAATTTCAACACGAATCTTTCATAGTCTTAGTTAGTATACATATTGCACTGATCTAATGACAATATTTATTAAACATTTTATAAGTAAGCAAACAAAGGAAAATAAATAATCCACAAAATATGCGAAGCAATCGGGCAGTTTGTGGTAGTGATTTTGCTGATATGCGTCTACTAAGAGTGTGAACCTTAACATGCTTTCGTAGAGTATACGATTAGCGCGCGCTTCTCTAGTGTTTTTTTCTATCCACGACCATCAGTTCGAATCCCATAAACAACTTTTTTTCTTGTAGGAAATCTTGAATAACCTCCTCTTACCAGGGGTATCATATGTGATACCTTGGATTTTCGTCGTGTTTTGAAACGTTCTCAACGAAGAAAGCTGTGCCTATGGTATCATCAACTATACGGCGTGCGCTCTGTGATCGTTAATTGTTCTGTTCGTTTTGTGTGGTTGTGAATCCTGCAAGAGGCATAAGAATGGCAGGAATCTCAGGACGAACTCATGTGAAGAGTTCCCGTGGTACGTTTCACTTATTCCATTATTTGTAGTTCATATTACTGAATAACAATTACGTTACATTGTCTTACATCAAATGGCATGTGTTTTTATGAAAGGACATATAAGTTATTTCATCATAATAGTAACGAATACATAGACGAAATTTGTACGATGCTATAGTATAGAATATGATACCTTAGGTCACAACAGATACAAATGTAGTTACAGAAGGGTGTTTTGCGGTTACAAATGTAGTTACAGAATCCAACTGAGTATTTCAGTAGATACTTCGAAGATTACTTCTTTGAAGATGTAACGAAGTATTGGACATACGTCGTGTCCGGGGGTTTGGGAAATCTTTCAATATAAGGCTACAAGAGATCAAACTCTAATTTGATGTTCTATTGCAATAAACCTATTCGGAATACCAAGCATCAGAACATTCTGGGACAGATTAACTAAGGTACCGCTTGTGTCCGATAATATCAGCAGAGACAGTTTTCCCCAGCTCAGAAGAAATCTTAAATCTGTTGACGATGATTTCGTTACACCTCACTAACTTGAAGAGAACGGGTTATGGAAAATACGCTCAATGGTGTCCCAAATTGCGAGTGCGTGTAGAGAAAACACATGATCTAAATAGGTTTCGATTGACGATTACATGATTCCTTTTCATGCGAATGTACCTATGAAACAATACATAAGAAGAAAGCCAAATCCAGTTAGACTAAAGGTATTTGTCGTCTGTTCACAATGGTTTGGTCTTCGATCTGTATTGTATGAGGGAAAAAAAACAATATTGTTTCTAATATTTTACAAAATCCGGAGACACTTCATGTTGGTGGACGTGCTGTTCCTAAATTAGGAGACAGTTTATCATATAACATAGAATTATCCACCGACCGATACTTTACATCCACCCTTTTATTGGACATGTTAACTGACAGAAATATTCTGGCAATAGGAAGAATAATGAAACTCCCATTATAAAATATGTTAATTTGAAGACTGACTTGCAACTAAAATCCGCGATAGAGGCAGCTTCGATCAGGTGTTTCGAAACAATGATAAGGTAGTAATAGTAAAATGGTTCGAAATTCCATCTGTACGCTTTTTGTTTCTTCGAATATTGGGGTGAATCCTGTAGGTGGATGTCGCCGTTGATGTAAAAAGAAGAAAGAGTACGCGCAGGTTACAAGACCAGCAATTATCAGGAAGTACAACCTTTATTTGGCCAGTGCTGATATGTTAGATCGTGTAATATCCACGTATCCCATCAAATCAAGAACACAAAATGGACTGTGGGATGTATTTTCACTTCGATTTTGTGGCAGCAGCAGCGTGGATTGAATACCGTGAAGAGGCTAAACACCACCAAATGTCTATGTGTTCAAGCTATCAATTGCACAATATCTGATATTTGATACGGATTCTGCCGTTGAAGCAAGTTCAACAGAGGATTCAAGTGGTGAAAAAGACGTTAGAGGGAAAACAGGCAAATTCTTTTTCTGCCTCCTCAGAAAGCAAGAATAAGCCATGCAGAACATATGCCAGAATATAATCCCGAAACACAGGCTAGTAGGTCAAAATGCAGGATGGAAAATTGCAAGAGGTTAAAATTTTTACAATGCTCATCTTGTCACATATACCTTTGTTTTACCAGTGGAGGAAATTGCTTTGTTGTATTTCACAGAATATAAAACATACGAAGACAATTTGAAATTATAACTAAGAGAACAGTTAATAATATTCAGTGTAACGTTTTAGAAACAAGAAAACTGCTTAATTTTCTGGATTTTTTATTGGAATACTATTACAATAAATGCATATTGTAATATGTAGCCTGCTTATTTTATTTATTTAGAATGTAATAGAAATTTAAAAATTGTATAGACGTCTAACTATAGCATTGTTTCTTACTATTTTCACCATTTACATGCACAACTGCCCATCTAACTTGGAGGCAAAGAATTCATGTATTTGCTTGGTTAAGACCTAAGGTATCAAATATGTGTGATGCACCACAGTATTGATATACCAAATGACCACATTTTCTTACTTTTTGTTCAAGAATGAGCAATTTAATTACAGTCGTGTAAATTTTTACCTACTATCACAGCCTCAGGTCTGAGGAGGTTAAGTCAATATCTTAAACAGAAATGTTTTGTTCTAATAATGTTACTTAGTATTATCGTCTTCAATCTAGTTTACATGAATATTTGCAAATAATCCAGAATTACGTCCTTTAAATAAGTATTACAATTATCAAGAATTTTATAAAAAGAGAAAACTTCATTTCTAATCATTATCCTAAACGGAAGGGAAAGCTTATAAATATTTGAAGTGGTAATTAACATATGACTAAACTTTAATGAAATATTACTAAAAATAAAATACTTACTCCGAATAGTCTTAGCAAGTTAGTTATAGAAAATAGATAGAAATAATATACTATTAGTTGTCAATTAAAAATGTAGTAACGACAGTTCTAAACCCAAGTAGAATAGTCAATCTTTGCTTCATGAAAATAATAAAGATTTTACAAAACTAATATTCGTTTGGCTGTATCGTAAATATTATAGCAAATAAATAAAATACATATTATGTATAATTTAATCACCATGACTCGATAGCTGACTCCGAGGATGAAGATAATGAATATTACCCTAACTATTACAAAGCTAGGGACTGCAATGGCCCACTGGAAGCCGGTGGGAGTAGCTGAGCAGCCTGACGTGTTAGACTGAACGATCGTGAGGTTTTCCACTCCCTCTGAAAGGGAGGAGTTTTAACTGTTCTCGATGTTTCTGTGTTCATGTCCTTGTCGATTCCAGTAGTCCTGAAATGTGACTTAAATAGAGAATAAGTCAGAAGTTAAAACCAAGTGGTTGAGCGTTCACCTCTGGTGCATAGGGCGAATGGTTCGATCCCAGCTCGCGCCAAATGAACGTAGTGGTGACACAGAGTGTGTCGTGCGGTTTCTCTGTGTTCTGTTTTCCCCGCTTTCTTTATTCCCCCATTTCATTCATTTATCATAACCACCGCCTCCTTTACCCTAGTCAGCATAACTATGGAACTTAAAACAGGTTGCGTTTGTTTGTTAGAGGAAAATTACTGTAAGTAAAGTACTGTTAATAATTGTGAATAGAATTCTGTATCCTGAGATAAAAATATTAACTATCAACGTTTCCGTTGGTCTAGCGAGTTACGCGTGCGCCGTTGGTGTATGCTGTTCTGGGTTCTGTTTTGCTACAGCACAAAAAATAATTACTTTTTCATTTACTCTTGTTAATTGTTTATCATTTTTAACTTGAAGAGCATAAACGTGAAACATTAAACTAAATAATTCCGTTTCAATATTGAACAGTGATTTCATTTTCTTAATCATCAATTGCTGCGATCGTGCTATATACTTCTATATGTATACAATTGCAGAAAACCCCTTGTTGTTATCTAATAACCATTTTGTTCTATAACATTGAAAACGGAAATGATTAACTCTGATTTGAACAGAGACTAAACAGAGGAGATGAAAGCTATCCTTGGGACGGTGAATCTATTGAAAGATCCATTATTTCTTTATCTTTTGCCGTTTTTCTTCTCATCTGTGCCGACAAACGGACGGACAATATTTGTTCTATGAGTCTTTAGATACTTATGTATAGCACAATTTGAAAGTCTCATATCAAAAGTGAACCTTAATCCTTTGTACATTGAAAGCCAATTTTCATTATAAAATAGTAGCTTCTGCCAGCAAACAAAACTGGATAATAGAAGTTTGTCTGTAGTGAAAGACGTGTGAAAACTTTGTAGTTTCACATATACTAGAAATACATTCACCTATACTTGATTTCTGTGATAGACTTTAATAGAAAGGAAAAGATTGCTTTATTCGTATTAAGACTATTGTGCTAAGCACAACACAGAACACGTAGGTACGTGTTATAAGCTAGTGGTTAGATGGTAACTAGGTAACTGCCTAAAGGAAAGAGGCCTTGCCACAGCAGTGGTGATAGCCTAAGAATTAACACAAACAATCATTGAATCTTTGAACAACCACAAAAAGACCACATTCAAATTCTGATCATCTACAACAATCCCGAGTATGCATATGGTAGTAGTATATGGCACGATCATCAATAATTGGTGATTGAGAAAATGAAATCACTGAACAAAACTGAAACGGAATTATTTAGGTTAATGTTTCACATTTATCAATTAAAAATGATAGACAATTAATGTGATCTAGCAGGAATAGAACCCGGAATCACATACACCAAAGGCGCATGTGCAACTCGCTAGACCAACGGGAAGGGTTGAAAACTAATATTTTATCTGAGGATACAAAATTCTATTCACAATTATTTACAGTACTTTACTTACAGTAATTTATCTCAAACAAAAAAAGCAATCTGTTTTACGTTCCATAGTTATGCTGACTAAGGTAAAGGAGGAGGTGGTTATGAGAAATGAATGAAATGGTGGAATAAAGAAAGTGGGGAAAACAGAACATAGAGAAACCCGACCACACACTCTGTGTTCAACACAACGTTCACTTGGAGTGAGCTGGGATCGAACCATTGACCCCACGCACTAGAGGTGAACGCTCTACCACTTGTTTTTAACTTCTGACTTATTCTCTATTGAAATCATATTTCACGACTATTAGAATCGACAAGGACATGAAAACAGAAACATCGAGAACAGTAAAATCTCCTCTCTTGCAGAGGGACTGGAAAACCTCACGATTGTTCAGTCTAACACGCCAGGCTGCTCAGCTACTCCCACCGGCTTCCAGTGGGCCACTGCTGCCCCTAGCTTTGTAATAGTTTGTAGTAATATTCATTACCTTCACACTCGAAATCAGCTATCAAGTCACGATGAATAAATTATACATGATATGTATTTTATTTATTTGATAAAATATTTACGATACAGCCAAAAGATCATAATTTTTTGAAATATCTATTATTTTCATGAAGCATAACGTGAATATTCTACTTGTGTTTACAACTATCGTTACTACATTTTTAATTGATAACTGATAGTTTATTATTTCTATCCATTTTCTACAAATTACTTCCAGAGACTATTCAGAGTAAATGTTTTATTTTAGTAATACTTCACTAGAGTTTAGTCATACGTTAATTACCACTTCAAATATTTATAAGTTTCCCCTTCCGTTTAGGATAATGATTAGAAATGAATTCTTTTTATATAAAATTCTTGATAATTATAATACTTTATTTAAAGGACGTAATTCTGGATTATTTGTAAATATTCAAATAAAGTAGAATGAAGACGATAATACTATAACATTATTATAACAAAACATTGCTGTTTAAGAAATTGACATCATCAACCTTTCTTAAAAGAAAAAAGGTAGTTTATGCGATTCGAACTCATGGTCGTGGTTAAAAACAAAACACTGAAGATGCACGCGTTAACCATATACTCTACGAAGTCATGTTAATGTTCACTCTCTTAGTAGATGCATATCAGAAAATCATTACCCCACATTTCTTGATTCCTTCGCATATTTTGTGTCTTATTTATTTTTATTTGTTTGTTTACTTATAAAATGTTTAATACCTATTATTATTAGAGCTCTGCAATATGTATATTAACAAAGATTATGAAAGATTTAAGGTGTATTTCTAATAAAGGATAAAGTTTACTGTCTCTGCCTCTCTCTGTAATTTTTGCCGCGTTTGTTACGCTTACAAAAAAGAAACTTAGAATTTGGCGATGAGTTTCAGAGATTTCTTTTATTAATTAAACTTCTTTATTTCTTAATATTTTAAAGAAATTTTCTTTTCAGGAAATATTGCTTCCCTTTTTCTGCATATTTCTAAGAAGACATTTAACATTTACTATTATAAAAAAGAGAATTGTTTCTATTTATGTAATTTTGAAATACATGCGACAGAAATGCTGGACAGAAATGTAGTTTCCTAATTTATGTATACTCCATTCCTAGACACAGACAAAACAACTTTCCTCCACTTTATTGTTTCTTTAAATAAATCACGTAATAACCCATACCTCTCTTTCGGTCTTACTTGTTAGCTCTATACTTAAAACGTCTCTATTCTTTTTTGCCTTTTCTACGTATTCTTAAGAAATAAAATTAGTTCTGTGTGAGTGGGAATCGATTCTTCTATTGCAAAATCATGAGAATACCTAGCTATCGAATGCTCTACGAGGGAGGATGGCCGGTGCAAAGACATACACACATTACTCTAGCTTCGTTACCTCGATCTGTATGCGAATTTACACAACCAACTCGTCTTCAAATTTTACACGTGATTTCACCAATAAGTTATTATTAGCTTTAACGCTACATACAACGTTGGTAAAGCATGAAAGGAATGACACAGATAACAAATACTGATCGAACTTTTGTCACAAGAACGATCCTATTGAAGGTGTCACCTCACCTTGCTACCTAAAATCTCCGGGTTCGATTCCAAGCAGGAGATCATGTGGTTCGGATTCCACGTTAATCAGTTGATCCTGTCTCATATAGCCTTGCTGCTGAAATGGACGTTAAACTCAAAGTCAACTCAACCTATTTAGAGGAATGGCGAAACAAAATTCATTACTGTTACAAGCTAACAAATATTTGTATTCCATTTCTTGTTTTCGTAAAATAATAATACTATCTGTTAATCTATAAATGCAATAATATTATTACGTTTGTTTGCAAACCTAAAAAGAATCTGATCTAAGAATATCACTTCTGTTCCTATCAATAGTTTCGACTATGTTTCTTTTTCTTTCCTTCTTTTATCATTCTAATAATAATAATAATAATAATAATAATAATAATAATAATAATAATAATAATAATAATAATAATAATAATAATAATAATAATAATAATAATAATGTGATGTCTGGTTCGGTTTTGGTGATTTAAAATCAAGGTTTACCGTTGGGTGCTAATAATATCATAAACTGGCCAATCTGGGTTTGATAATAGCGAACCAAACAAGCAACTAAATTATTACACTTAACGTATGTCATTAAATAGTTTATTTTTAATTCTTATAACAATTAAATTAATAATTGCTTAGGGCCTTGCATGGGCATGTCTCTACTAGCTATTTTCCTATTTCTTTCATAAAGTCTTGAATTTACAGTTTGTACTCAAGTTAATTTAATTTGTTTTAGTTGAAGCTAATGATCGTTTGGTTTGGTTAATAAATGCTCAACTTAGACATCTCAAGAGAAATCACTAACCTGGTTGCTCTTGATGTATTCCAGTTCTGGTATAGGAGTGTTTAAATTATAATCACTAGAGATATAAAAATTTAGGTGCCGAATCGCGATATCTTTCCTAAACGAAAATTTCATTGAGACTGATCGTCTTAAGTTCTACATGCAGGTTGAAAACAACCTTCCGGGTATCTTGCAATATTTTAAATTCCTACCGTTACAATTATTTCCCAGATGACTGTATTGTCTCCCTTGTAGCAAGACTTCCTTATACCTGAATTTAGATTATTACCAATGCTTTTTTTCTACATATTTCCTTGATTGTGAAATCTATGCAGTAATGTACATATATAGATTTTCTCCAAGGAAGTCGCGCTTTAGACAATGCAAGAGTATCTTAAGTTAATTTCCATATACACTTATACTGTCTGACCTGAAAATTATTAATGTATAAAAAAACCTGCCCTTAAAAAAATAAATGGGATGGTAATCCGGTCTATTTACAAAACATAGTACTATGGTTATTATGGATTACCCTATAGCAAAAAAATAATTTATTACAACATAGTAAAATATACAAAAGAAATACAAATACGACCTGTGTACGGAAACGTAATAGTGAAGTTGATTTTGGTCGTTAATAGAGTTTTCACTTCTTTATTAAAAAATGTTTCTATTTCTTAGGCTTTTTCTCTTTTTAATGGAAAAGTTACCATTGAAATCATAATAATACAAGTTATCCATGAAGGCTGTCTGAAATGTGTGTTAGTAAAAACACAAAGAAGAAAAAAATCTAGACGAAGCAGTATTACGTTTCAACGGATGTCGGTCACTAGTGTGAACTGCATACGTTTGCATATTCAATGAATACTGAGAACTCTTGTAGCGAGTAGATATCAAGATATATAAAATTTATTAGAATATCAAATAAAATTTGTGCATTTCATCGGGTTCACTTTTCATTGCTTTCGCAGCGACAACTTGATATTTAGAATCTCTGACGATGTATGCATCCGTAATTGAACAGTTGAGAAACAAATGAAACACTGAATCAGCACTAAAACACGAACTTGAAGTCGTAACACTGGAAGATCTCTTCTCATAGTTTGATGACAGCATGTGTTCTGAACTTTGCATCTTAAAGCATAAGGAGGGGTGGTCCTACCTCGTTGACCCCCCTTGAATGCAATCTCAAAAAGAATGGATATGTTTTTTTTTTTTTGTATCTGATTAAGTTCCTTGAGGTGATGATAGAATGGTTGATGGAACTCCAGGCAGATAGTCTGGATCCTGTTGCCGTGTTGAGGTGTTCAAAAGGTGGTTAGGCAATTTTGATTGGTTAAGAGATGGACATCACAATTTGCAAATGCCAATGCTGCTGCTTCTGGAATGGGAAAATAAAGCTGTGCCTTCGTCATGGGAAACGAATATCCAAAACTAAAATGGTAGGATTATATCATCGGGTGATAAATGTCATTAATGTTCCATTATTATTTCTGTAAAGTCACTAGTTTGATGTTTTTTAATTGTATACAATAGGTATAGATTGCATATTTACATTGTTCTGTAGAGTTGTGTATTTACATCGTTTAAATTGTTTATTCAACTATGTTTTTCAATTTGCATGGTACTGTCAACCCTAGTCAGAATCGAAAGTTGAGTGTGTTTGATGTAGTGATATGTGGTAGTAAAGCATGAGTTAAATTATTGTGATTTTTTTTCGAAAATAATTATTTTGCACACATTATATTAGTATGGTTTAACATTATAGGTGGTGTAGTTTAGCATAAGTTTGTTCTGCGTCGTCATAAAATATAATATTTAATCCAAATATTTAGAAAATAATGACTAAGTGTTAGGTCGACAGGTAGATACGACGTTCATTTGTTGTCCACTCTACATAAATATTTCAAGATGGCGTTGTGTTCCGTTAATGAGACGTTGTAAGCTATTAACAACCACTGTAGAATAGGCACTTGAAATACACTTATTTAACTTAAATGTTTATATCCGAATAGTTAATATAACGGCAGTTCATATGTAGAAAATAAGAGTCGTTCGGAGTCATTAACACAATCAAAAAATGTAGATATACAATTACAGTGTAAGTAATCTATCTTGAAATGTCATAGGCAAAACCATGATTACTAGCTTCAACTTTAATAATTTGAAATATCATTGGGAAAATAACAATCAATACATTCAAGACTATAATATTTATTAATATAAACTCTACATCTATTAAATATATGGATAATATTGTACGAATTTGAAAGTGTAAAATACACTGTGCATTGTGTAATTTACTCTTGTACCCTTGCACTACAAATTCAAATTTCGGTTATAACATATTTACAATAAACATTAACTAGTTTAATTACCATTATTTGTCTCATGATATGTACTAATATGTGCTTTCTTTTCCATTAAAACTTTTCTGAATGTTGTTCACGACCTATTTTCATTTAAACCATACGCAAATCCAGACATATTTGTTCACATGTATTAGTGTCGTCGAGAAAAAGTTCAGTTCTGTTGGTACGAGCTACGAATGCATGTTCTTATCGCATAGTGGGTTTTGGTACGCACTCGCGTTTCTTCCTTGCACAATCTTGGGATACGCCAACAACGTTCGGAGATGTTGTTGAGTAACTTGCCTGCCTGCCAACACTGATACTTCTGACCTGCCAATTATTAATGTATCTACCACAAAAATAATAATAATAATAAATGGACACTTTTTTCCTCAGAAACTAGCGACTTTAAGGTTTACAGTGTAGGGGTCTGCCGACTATAACATACTTCATGAAAGACCGATAAACATTATTCACTAACATATTGTCTGCGGTTTGAACTGAAAGAAATGATCATATTTCATAATGATAATGTGACTACAAAAGTGAAATGTGTTTCTACAGAATTTCCTTGTCTGGGATGAATGGATATTTTTTTAAAAAATTCTATCGTTTTTAAGGAAAAACATATGTATTCACGAGAAATCGAGTTAAGGACCTTGTGAACTTGATCACACGGTGTTACCGATTACACAATCAAGGCTTACCTACAAGGAAAACGCTACATTGAGTGATTTGACGAAAAAGTGCAAGCACTTTACATCGCATTGTATTATTTCCTAGTTTCGTTTTTATTACGTTCACTCTGTGTTTTTCGTACGTTGCTCGAAAAAGCAAATACATTTTTCGGCACGATGTCCAGGAATACTGTCTTAGCTGATCAGCAAATAGGAAGCTAATAATGAAATGATATAGGGTAATGCGTAGTATTTTGTTTTTATAGCAGCAAGGGGCAAGATACTATCCCGCAGAAACAAGCATTTATTTGTTTGAGAGACAATGCGTCTTCATTTCAGATTTCATTTTTCTTCTTCAGTGATTCAAGGTTCAGACATTTTTATCACATAAATATTTTGGTGGTCGTATTGGATATGTCTACTTATTTGTTTAGAAATGAAGATTTGTGGGTTTATTGTTACATAGGTTTCTTGATAAACCTTTGTACCAAATTGTGTTTCTTTAGTTCTAGTAGAGACCTTCATTATTATGAAAGTACATTTGGAAGTTATATTGGTTTAAGTTATAACTTTCTTCAAATTTAGCATTTGTTTTATCTTGGTGATAGATGCTGGTGCCAAATTTCTTTCTGTAGCTCGAACGGTTCAGTTTTAATGTTCTTTACATAAGCTTCTTAGCATTAATATTTATGCACAAAAAATATAAAAGTTAATTCCAGTTGCCATTACATGATGTCGCCAAAAGACGCGGCTGTTCCCTCCTCTATCTTACCCAGTTAATGGTAATGAACTTAGCAGCAGTTTTGCATCTTAATTTTTGATGAGTTCGTTCTTTCGAAGTAACTTTGACATAAATGCAATCCAGCAAACTCTCAACTAGGTTTGGTTGACTAAAGCAGAAGGAAACAATTTTCATAGGTTTTAGCATTAAAATAACATCCCGACCAACTGGAAGTACTGGGAAAAGTAATATATCTCTTCGCAACATACTAAATAAATCCGATGGTCCTGAAAAGGAATCTGAGGAAACTGACACTGAAACTAAACAAATTTTACCAAATAGCAGAAGAAGACACAAGGAACCTTCCTCAAAGAATTACACAGATCAGAAAATTAAGTTCCATAGACCTCCCATACACCCAACACAAATCAAAAATCTATACCCAACCATAGAAAAAAGACGCACAAATACACATCGAACTATCACACCTCGAGACATGACTTGCTATAATGCATGTGAGGAAGGAAGCTCTAACCACCAGTCTCGTCACAAAAACACTAAACTACCACTTAGGGTTGAATATTCCCACAAATGAGAAAGTGAACTCATTCTTGACACATTGTCGTCTTTTTATGAAACAGGTTGTGTTATGTTTGACTTATGTATCTAATAGAAAAAAAGTACCATGACTGCCCAGTAAAAAAGAGACTAGTGAACAGAGGAGAAGCAAACGTTACAAGTTGGTATTAGTGTTGAAACTGCATGATTGCATGTACATCATGGCGAGCTTCTTCAACTACGCATATTATACACCATACTATATTTTAAAATAGAAAGAAGTATTTGTATCACACAAATTTAGGCTAGATCCTCCTAGAAACAATCATCTGAACTGATTTTTGACTCACCGCCATTCGTTTACGAGAATATTCAGTACAGCTCAACGACTTCGTTCAAGTAGTAGCTGGTGGTAACAATGTCTTTTTCTATTCAGTGTATTGTACCTGTGGATTTAATGCGGGAAATATATAATGGTAGAATAGCTAGAAAGAAACCATATATTCTTGAAGAGAAGAATTAAGAAATAT
This sequence comes from Thermobia domestica, assembly GCF_964235325.1. Lineage (NCBI taxonomy): Eukaryota > Metazoa > Arthropoda > Insecta > Zygentoma > Lepismatidae > Thermobia > Thermobia domestica. The sequence goes on from NC_137461.1 coordinate 241,086,015, forward strand.
AAGATATTACATTTTCTAAAACTTTCGAAGATAACCCCGAACGATTGGTAGGAATATGTGGTGTATATCGACAAATGTAAATTAAACCTGCATGGGTATGATGTTTTAATAATAGTTTTTTCGGTAATTGTTTGGGTTATATATCCTCATCAGACGTTGGAGGGTTAGTGTGTGTTGCTGAGATTCTGAAGAAATATATATCAACGTTCTTAGAACACATCTTCACCCAGGTACGAAAAATTGAGAATGAGGAGAACTTCTAATTTTATCAAGATATTGACCCCGAAAAAGTATATGTTCTAAGGAAATGATTGTTTTAAAACTGCCCAAAAGTGCCAGAAACCCTACCCCAAAGTGGCGACTTTAAACTCATTGAGAATCTTTGGAACGAATTGCAAAATACGTACGAGTTACGGCGAAAGAAGGTTTGATTAAAGCATTACGTACATCGTGGAACAATATTTCCCCATACTATACCAGGAATATTGTAATAACAATGCCGAAATGTAAAAAAAAAGACTTATAAATCATTGTATGTTTGCTGTTAAATACTAACTGCATTAACGTAGAGGGATAATATAACTTTTGAGGACATATTATAGTAGTTTTGGACTAGTTGAGAACATAGCACACCTGTCTCGTAAAAAAATTGGCATAATTAAAAATAAATTCAGATTCTCGATTGTGGGAAGATTCAAGCCTAAATTGATGTGCCAAACGTACTGCTTTCCATTTAATTTTTTTATATCCAATATTGCGGAATTCAAGATGGCTGCAATAGGTCCACAGCCTCACTCAATGCAATTTCCGCATCAACACACATTTGCAACCTTTTACTTTTCTGCGTCTACGTGTTTCATTACCTGTTCACATACTGCGGTATATTAGATACAAAATGTCGAACGTAGCACCCATCCCGCAAGTGAATGAAGATTGTTTTTAAAAAATGAGCTCTTATTCTTCTTGTGAGAAAATTTTATTGTGTCAAACCTCTTTCCATTCAAAAAATATGGTATAATATCAAATATCGCAGAATCGAAACAATCTGCCTTGAGATATAGTCAACATGGCGGAGGTGGTGGTTGGTGTGTAATTTCGCTCTCTCTACTATTGTCAGTTTCTTGTGGTAAATGCTGCTACTCACAATTTTATTAGTTCAACGTCTGACCAACAGTGATGGCTCAGTATATAAATAGTGTCCGTGCTTTCATATGAACTGATAGCCGGGTATTTATTAACAGATATATGTGACAAAGATCTGAAAAGAAAAAAACAGTGTTTTGCTGCATTTGTCTTCTGTTGGTGTCTTCATACAGTGTTGCAAACTTCGTTAGCAATGGTGAATCCAAAGGGTAAAAAGGTGGAAAAGTCTGTGGAGAAGTCTCTCGAAAATAGATGTGATTCCCTGGAGAAAACAATTAGTAAATTAGAAGAAACTGTCTCAAAGGCACTAGAATCTCCGAAATCATCAGCAAGTGTACAGGGCAGTGGACTGTTGAGCGACGAAGACAAGAAGGATGCGGACTTGGTGTCTGTATTAAATGAGATACAAAAGATTAAAACTGAAATCACGATACTGCGCAAAGATATTGACAGCATAAAGTCGTCCCTTTCTTAGAACCAGGAGCAAATTGATGAATTGGAGCAATATAGTCGCCGTAACTGTCTGCTAATCCATGGGCTACCGGAGACTCCTAATGAAGATTCGACCACCATGATCTTAGATGTTTTCAAAAACAAATTGAATGTTGAGTTAGATGTCGCAGTAATAGATCGTTGTCATAGGGTGGGAACTCCCCGTAGAAGAAATACTGCTACGGTGGTGAAAGAAGGTCATCGACCTCTCATAGTGAAGTTTATCTCCTATCGCTACAGGGACCTTGTATTGAAAAGCAAGAAAAACTAAAGGGTTCGAAAATACTTGTAACGGAGTCCCTCACCAAGAATAGACAGAAACTGCTTAGGTGTGTGAAGGAAACGTTTGGGATACGGAATTGTTGGACTTCCGATGGACGAATTGTAATTTTATGTGGACGGCAGAAATACACAGTTAGCAATGCAGATGAACTTTCCATGATTTAGATGGAAGAGGAACAAACTTAAGCAGTGTGGAGTGCATATGTCTTAGTAGACTTTAAGCACAAAGTTTGAGCCAAACCTTTTTCATAAAAAAAAATTTTAAAAATCTAGAGACGATGGTAGTGAGGAGGACAGAGGGTGTAGTATAAATTGCGTACAATGAAGTGGGAAGATGGATGTACTATGTGTCATTGTTTGTTTGTGTCTTTGTCAATGTGTGTTCTTTGGGTGTTTATGTATATTCTTTTATATGAGTTTCTTGATACCTCAATGTTTTTACCCATTAGTGTGCTAGGTTCTCAGTGTGAACTAGATATAGTACTAACATTATTATTATTATCAAGTGTTATTCGCAAAGTTTATAATAGCCTCGTAAGAGTTTATGTGCTTACGTCTAACGTGAAGTTTGAAGTGTTACTGATGATAACTTATAAAGTCCGCAATGTCCCGAGATTGGTAAGTGTTGATGTTCTGTTTACTCATTTAATCTCTATCTCTCCCTCTCTCTCTCTCTCTTTCTTTCTTTCTTTCTTTTTTACATCGTGATTTCTAAGTAGTATGGTAAATGGTGATATTGATATTGAGTTAGAAACACTATTCCCCGAATGACCTAGAAGAATCTCCCTCGCGAGACAATGGCTGTACCGTAAACCCACCCGCTCTGAGCCTCTCTCTCCAGCTGCAGGGGGTGGTTGGTAAACATCCACAAGCTATGCACATTTGTCACCTCAATGCACAGTCTCTTTTGAAAAAAATAGACGAATTCAAAGCTACTTTTAACTCCTTAAACATGCATGCCATCTTAACATCGGAAAGCTGGATGAAACCATCATTGAGTAACACTTTGATCGAACTCCCAAATTATCAACTTTTGAGAGTCGATCGCACGGGGAAGGGGGCGGGAGGAGTATATGCGTATCTAGAAACGACCTAAAAGTGTAAGTGGTGAGTCAATCGCCAAATATTTATAATGCGAGAGTGAATCCCTTATATTAGAAGTGAATTTAAACTACGAGAAGGTGCTTTTAGCAGTGGTGTATAGACCACCTAAAGCAAAATTTGACAACTTTCTAAACGAGATATCTAAATATATTCCTGTATACCAACATATCATGGTTTTTTGGGGGATACGAATTATGACTTACTTTCGATGAAAGATGAGTGTAAAAAGCACAAAGAATCCCTTCTCTCACTCAACCTTTCACTGTGTGCGTTGAAGGCAACGCACCATACAATAAATAGTGAAAGCCTCCTAGATCATATTATAACTGCAGACCCCTCTAGAATTGTCAGTTATGGGCAATTTCCTGCCCCCGGCTTTTCACGTCATGATTTAATATACGCTAGCTATTCACTAAAAGTTCCTAAATATAGACCTAAAATCTCCACTTTTAGAAATTTAAAACACATAAATGATGAAGCATTAGAAAGGGACGCAGCGCAAATACCCTGGAATGACATTCTAATTATACCTTCCACTGAAGGCAAGCTAGAATTATTCAATAGCTTTATTCACACTCTCCTCAATAAACATGCACATAAAAAAACCAAAAAGATTTAAAAAAACTGCTAATCCATGGATCACACCAGACATTTTGCAGCTCATGAAAGAACGGGATTTGGCATATCAGAAATTTAAATGGTCCAGGAAAATTAATCCTAGTGATTCTGCCAATACTTTTGAAGAATATAGAATCCTCAGAAATAAATGTACACAAAAAGTTCGAACTGCTAAAATTAGATTTGCGGCTGATCTATGCACTCAAAGTAATAACCCCAAATATCTTTGGAATAAGTTGCGCATGTTCGGTATAGGAAACCGTCAGACTGACGTACAATCTATACACATTCCGCTTAACAAACTAAACAATCACTTTGCTCAGGTCCCTACTATAGACGATGTTACAAAAGAATCTACTATGAAAAACATACGCGAAAACCCAAGCATCCACGAAAAATTTAAATTTAGAACGGTTTCTGTCCTAGAAATAGAGGTAGCTCTGAAAAAAATTACATCCAATTCAATAGGGGCGGATGACATCCCACTAAAATTCCTTAAGAAGATCAGGAGATATATTCTGTTCCCTTTAATGGACATATGTAATTCCTCTCTACTTTCGGGTTGTTTTCCTAGCCAGTGGAAATTTTCTCTCATTCATCCCCTCAAGAAAATAGAACAACCACTAACGGCGAACGATTATAGACCAATAAACGTGACGCCGTGTATTTCAAAAGTTTTGGAGCATATTGTATTAAATCAAATGTCTGATTTTATAACTTCCCATGATCTCTTATGTCCATATCAATCTGGCTTTAAAAAAGGACACTCCACACATACGGCTCTTATAAAAATTATAGATGACATTAGAGAAAGCATAGATAAGAAACAACTCACAATACTGTTACTTTTAGATTTCACTAAAGCATTCCAGTCGGTCGATCACGAAATTCTTCTAACAAAACTTAAGTCACTCTTTCATTTCACAGATACGTCGGTTAAATTGTTTCGTTCGTACATTCAGAATAGATATCAGCGTGTTTCTGTGCTGGACAATCAAAGTTCATGGACAACTGTGCACTGTGGAGTTAGTCAAGGAACGGTCTTAGCACCGATTCTGTTCTCTATGTACATAAATGACTTGTCTCAACAAATTCGCCACCTTAAATATCACTTATATGCAGATGATGTTCAAGTATATACTTCGACAGATTTTGGAGACATAAACGACACTATCTCACTCATAAATTTAGACCTTGAGCGCATAAGTGCCTGGGCCCAATCTAATATTTTATATCTAAATCCCAATAAATCTATATGTATCATAATAGGTTCGAGAAATATCCTCTCCAGACTGCAGAGCACCCCACTTCCTAAAATTACATTAAATGGCACACATATAGCTTTTGATGAAAAAGTGAAAAATCTGGGGCTCATATTTGATCAGAATCTTCTATGGGCGGATCATATAAATCATGTATGCAAAAAGGCGTTTGGTGCATTGCACTCTCTATACCGTTTGAAAAATACGTTGCCTTATCCAATTAAGGCATCTATAGTACAAAGCCTTGTACTATCACATGTTGATTATTGCATTGGAGCTTATGGCAACGTAAATAAAGAAGCGCTAAGAAAGTTACAGAGGGTTCAGAATGCATGCGTTCGGTATGTTTTTAATCTTAAACGTTCAGATCACTTGACGCCATTTTTTAATGAATTGGGCTGGCTAGATATCCAAGCTCGCTACATATATCAATCAATGACAATTTTATTTAAAGTTTTGACATTTGGTGTGCCTATATATCTTCACAATAAACTAGAGTATGTTAGAGATAGCCACAATCGTGATACTCGCTCTAGCAGATCAACACTGCTGACGATACCTCGTCATAATACGAATCAAATGGCTAATTCATTCACAATCTCTGGTATTAGAGAATGGAACAGACTTCCACCAGATGTAAGGAATTCACCTTCAATTGCGACATTCAAAAGAAATTTGAAGCAATATCTGATAGCCTTAGCCAATGTACACCAATCTCGGGAATGATATTTTTTTTCCCATAAAGCTGAGCAGTAGCAACCAATTGTAAACAGAAACTTGAGGTATGTATCTATAATACTAGGTTAGTGGGGAGGTATGGGGAAGGGGGGGATGTAAGGTAGTATACTTTTAAGAATACATATATCGTTCTGTGTATGCTGTGTGTATAGTTTTCTTGTTTTTATGATAAATAGTATGAGGGTATGGGGGGAGGGTGTATGTAAGGGAGCAGATTCGTGTGTAGGGGTATATGTGTGTGTAGGTATATATGCATTAATGTAGTAATTGTATTTTTTATGGATTTGACATCAATTGTAGTGTGTATATCTTGTATACATTTGAGTTGGTTGAGTGTAAGAAAAGGCAAAGCCTTAACACTGCCGTTAAATAAATAAATAAATAAATAAATAAATAAATAAATAAGATCCATATCCCATTGAATGCTGTTTTCGCATCTATACCCATCTGCAGCATTTCCTTTTCTTCCGTACACGCGTATCGTTAATACTGGTCTGTCGTATTTTTTTTTTTTTTATTACTAATCCTATATTTGCTCCGCTTGTATGTTCTTTCAACACAAATAAATCAGGTACTGCCCACAGAATATTTTTCATCTAATAATCGTATTTATACTTACAAAGCTTTCCAGGCTTTCTCAGGCTTTTTGAACCTAGGGCCTTGTGACACGGGGTCTTTTGCACAGGTTCCTTTTGAACCGGGAAATCTTGACTCGGGTCCTTTCGTCGCGGGATCCTTTTGACTCGGGCCTTTCTGTCCCCGTCCTTTTGTCCTGGCCCTTCTGACATAATACCGTTATAATTTATGATTAACGGATGAACTTAAACCTATACTTGAGACGTGGAACTGATTGTGATAAGCGTCTGTCGATATATCTTTCTGTTTTTTTCTCTTATACCAGTCGACAGATGTATGGACGTATATAGTTGTTCCGCAAGATTTATGAAACTTATAGATAGCATATTTTAAAAGTTTTTGTTAATTAAAAATAATGTAAAAGTGTTTCCTAAGCCATTACTAAATAAGTTTCCTGAAATCATTGTCAATAACTCCCCATATATTTCGGCTCTGGTATATTTGTGAAGAAATGTAAAGAAAAAGTCCAAGAAGTTAATTTAAATCCTTTATTTTTTATCTTTAGGTACACACTTTGAAAGTAAACATTACATTTGTAATTAAATCTATTCAATAATTTGCTCTCTAAGATACTTCTAATTAGAAAACAGATTCATAAGCAATTGTAATTTAATAACTTACCAGATAATATTAGTAATGACAATAAGTTTATTATTTTAATTTTAAATATTTACATTATTGGACAAATAATATGAAAATGGTTCCACTAAAATAAAAATTCATTCTTCTAATAGAACAAGCATTAGAAAATAATAATAATAATTATTATTATTATTATAAATATATATCGCGCGGAAAGTATTGACGCCTAAAGTTTAGAGTCAATATTCTTCGGACTTTTACACATCACCCTTGTGTTTCCTTATTGTCGCCGCGTAAACTGTTGTCACTCGCTGGCAAGAAACACTCACTTGTTATGTTGCTTACTGTGGAGTAACAAGTTTCTATTTGTTTCGGTTGATCGACAAGATTACTTGAGTTGTGCACGTACTCTTGGTATTTCGCTTAATTCTTTTTCTACTCTGAGTTTTTTGTTGTCTAATTTCTTTGTGACAAAATGCCTTACTACGTGCTGAAGCCTGGTGAAACTGAGGCGGTGCTCACCCTGTGTGAAGCTAGTAAAAAATCGAAAGATATCTCTAGGTAAACTTTTCTGAAGCTGAGGACAGTAAAATGTTTGGTGAAAAGCTTTAAGGGCGAAGGAGAAGTCAAAATATCCCGCCCAAGACCAAAGTTTTGTATGCCTAGGAAAGAGACTCAAAGGACGCTAAAGATCATGAAAAGCCAGCTCCAGAACGAACCTTCTTTATCAGCTAGAGAATTAAAAGAAAACAATCCTACATTGCTTGGTAATGTGTCCCTTCGGACGATGCAGGAGAAAATTCATGACGATTTAGGGTTACGAAATTACAGAGCTCGCCGGAAGCCCCTTCTTACAAAGAATCATCGTTAAAAAAGTCTGGGTTTTTGTAAACAATGTGGTACCTAGATTGTTATTGACTGGAAAAAAGGGTTGCGGACTGATGAAGCCACTTTCTTGGCAGCGGCAATGCTTACCAGCGTATGCACCGTCCTCCTCGTGCTGATCTCACCCTTCCTCAGTTCACCTGTCCATCTGTAAAACACTCTGCCAGCATCACGGTCTGGGGTTATTCTAGTTATGGTGGTGTAGGGGAGTTAGGTATTCTCCCTAGAAATCAGACCATGAAACAGTGTGCCTATTTCGAGCTATTACACGATGTATTGGAATCTTCATTTGCCAAAAGTGGAGCGTATTTTTTATGCAAGATGGAGCTCCTTGTCGTACAGCCAAAAGTGTGGTATCTTGGCTTAAAGATGCTTGTCCCATTTTTTAAAGATTGTCCAGGACAAGGTCCAGACTTAAACTCCAAAAAAACCTCTGGTCTATCATGACAAGACGTTTACAGGGTAGGGACATCTCTACATCGCCTCTGCTGAAAGCTGCCATCAGGCAGGCTTGGGACAATTTTTCACTCGTTACCCTCAAATATCTCGCCTTGGTTGTGGAACAACTGCTGAAAGTATGCGAGAGGAGGAAAGGAGGTTCAACAAAATACTGACTATTCGGTAAATATTCTAACTTTCATTTTGTAGTATGTTCAGTGTGCTTTTTTTCTGGTTGTAGCTTTCACTTGTGGCGCGTCAATACTTTCCGCCCGAACTGTATATATATAATGAAATTGTATGCAAGACAATTCTTAACTATGTTAAATTCATTTTCACAGTTATAAGCTATCATAATTTTCGACATTAAAACTCTGTCATTTACAAATACACAGTTCAAATTAAAACACATAGGTTCATAAACTCTTGTTTTTAGAATAATGTAGCTAACGTTTCACTTAAAAATAATTATCCTATCTTTGATGCTAATATATTAAATAGTTCTAAACTTTTGTTTTCATGTTTGAAAATAATGACTTCCTTAAAGCTAACTGAAGATCAACAATCAAATCCAAGTTATATATTTAAATCTCCAATCGAAAATCAAAACATTTGAAGATTTTGAAATATTTATACATTGTAGGCGATCATTGATTTGTTGCAGATACGTTGAATTTAAATGAAAAGGTTTTATAACCCTTGTTATTGTTAATCGTTTTAAATTCATGCCTGTAATAGTACTTGAATTATTTGGTTATAATCTGGTGTTTTTGTACATATATTTTAATAATATCCGCTAATATGATTATTATACAACACCGCTTCATTACAAGATATCAATAAATTTCCTTTGTCAAACAACAATTGAAGGTAACTAGTCATAGTTATGTAGGTAACACTCGTTTTCAACCTTATTACAGTGCCTTCTTTCAAAACAATTGTGAATGCCTTTCAGTTGTTTCCAAATTTATTAGATATAATCTACCATTCTGAATAAAATTATAGCTATATTCTAAAAATTGTCTAAGTAAATTCTTAGTATTACGACCAGTTGTACTAATTATCCACATTTTCTATTATTTTGATAATTATTTGTATATTCATATTAAAGTAGTAAGATTGAACAATATAATATTATAAACTATTTTTTACATTGTACATAAATGTTACCAAGTGCACTTTGACAATTTGTTTTTTTACAATATTTACACAATACTTACATACTTGCACTCGAATTAAAGTGTAAAAAGGAACGTGTAAAGCATGTTTATAAACTTACTTATTACCATATATATATATATATATATTAATTATTGACTATAATAATTAATATAAAAACATTATATAATTTTACGTTTACATTAATTTAGGTGAATTTTTCCCTTTTGTCACATCTAGGGAGTACTTTCCGGGTGAACACTTGAACTTGATTATTAATGAGAGTCACAGTAGTTAATATATAATATAACCTTTCGTTTGAGAGTTCCATACTGTTCTATGAGTGTGAGGTTCCTTTCTTACTGCCTAATGACATTCCGTCACTTTGTATCACATTTCGGAGATAATATTACCTATATTGACAGCAGGAGTTCACGTTCTTTTCCCTGTAGACAAAAATTGGAATAAAGTTATTTAGATTTGAGGGAATTTAGTCAAGGATTTTCTTCTTGATGCTCAAAGATAATTTCAAAGTTCATTAAGTATTACATTATAACGTTTCAGATCCCTTGGACCACCATTACTTTATTACGAACGTGCTTACGGGATATACGTTGCTAATCTATAATATTATCGATGTAGAGATACTCGAACTATATACACATCTTAAGTGATAGTGATCAATTTTAGTTTGGTGTATAAAGTATAAACAAATGTAATGGATCCTGAACTATAAATTCAATAGTGTACATTAAACTACGTTACATCTAATATTCTACATCTTTACTCATTATTTAATATCACTCTATGCTACTTGTAATGTTTCCTCATCGAGGATTACTTTTCCGGGATACGTCTAGGTATTTCATCAGACACATTAGGTCAATTAATGAAACTCTAACTGCTACGCAATGAGGTAATTTGAAATCGCACAGAAATTTTGTTACTTTAGGAGAAATAATTAAGATAATATACGAACGAAACTAAAATAATAAAAACGTCAAACGATAGTAGAGTTTCACAGGAAGTAGTAACACTAAATATTTGATTACTCCGCAATACAAAGCGTACCTATAACTTATATGTAGAAATAGTTGAAGTAATCAATTTGGTGATCTGATTTGGAACAGATTTCAATATAATTTCTTTCGATATTGGATGAATATTCCTAGACATTACGTACTGAAGGGAGATCCTGGAGCCGGGCTTTAACGAAGTACATGCATCAGATAATTGTTCAGTTCCTTTCAACGATTTTAGGGAAATAGTATATTAAGCTACATAAATTTACCTCCATAATTTCTAAATATGAAATATTACTTTGACAAAAATTCATTGATTTCCAATGCGAATGATTTATAAAGTCAGAAATGGAAGCAATTTTTGAGAGGAGATTATTCCGCTAGTCTCACATACGAATGAACTACCTAGTAACGTAAGCAGGAATACACGCCCGACCTCGAGAAAACGTAGATATTCCTATCTATCAACGTCAATGTGAATCTATATATTGTTTTGTAAAATTTTAAAGAAGTTTTGTAAGTTCTCGCTCTTACGATATAAGCACCTTCGCCTTTTCCTCCGCCCTTTAACTATTCGCTCATTTGGAAGTTAGATTGGCATATCATTTTTTACATTTCATCTGGTATAAGTTAATGTGTTTGTAAGTTTGCTGGAGCAAATTTCTAAATATGCTTAAACAATATTCATATTTCTCTTATCACTCGATAGTATGATTCATTCAGGATAGTAAAATTACGTATTATGACGTAGAACTCTACAGACCTATACTGAATTTTCATGTACACAACTCTCTGTTCTTACAGTAATATTCATTTTAGGCAAAGAGCAAATTGTGGGTAGATCAAGCACAAAATACTGGTATGTGATAGCAAAACTAACATGTTAGATTCTGTTATTGCAACTTAGACAAATATAGTAGTTTCATTTTAAATATTGCAAACTTTGTATGGTGAAATATCCTGTGAATGATCTTAAAATCCAAAGTTAAGTTTTCTCAAATATTAATAAATGCATATGCTTAAATGGTATTTCTGAATTGATGTAACAGTCAATCATATGTGTATCATCTAATAACATAATTAAAGTATATAAAGAAATAAGAGGTTTTGTGGTAAAATGGAGGGATTTATAATAATAATAATAATAATAATAATAATAATAATAATAATAATAATAATAATAATAATAATAATAATAATAATAACACAATCGAACGTACATTATTATAATTAATTTATTGGTTTCACTTTCTCCTCCACATTCACATTTATACTTTCTTTCCAGAAACCTCTTAGTTTTTGTTTCATATGTTATACACAACACTGCAATTAAGAACAACAAATAAGACGTAAAGCAATGTCGGATTGCTGATAAATTACTTTCGTAGTCGATGAAATTATTCGAAAATGAAGGCCATCAGGGTATCGTATAGCAAATTTAATTGTCGGAGAAAAAAAAATATTCACGAAATTCTCTCTTATATATATTCCCATACTTGCGTAAATTATACAAAACTAATAAAATATGCAGCATTACAAAGTACCCGTTACCCAGGATGGAAAGAAGAATATCCTTTTGTTCCATTTGCAAGGTCATAGGTATTCTCCCATTTTTGGCAGGTCACTTGCTGCAACTTCGAATCGTCCATGCTTTAAGGCCTTACAATAATCTCTTCGTCGTCACGCACGACTTCTATCTTTTAATATCGTCGATTAATTGTAGCTTTCTACGGCACATCCCTCTTCTACTACTATATCTTCTACCACGCCCTTGTTAGCCAAAACCCCAAAATAGATTCTCTTCTTGTTAATAACATCAAAAATTGTTCATTTCTCCCCCACCATCTCTAATACCACCCCATTCTATTTACGCTTAACACAACTATTTCTCTTAATTCTTCTGCATACCCACATTTTGAAAGCTTCGAGTCGTTTTTTATTATCTTTTTGTAACGTCTGTGTTTCCATCCCATACAGTACAGTACTCCACACGAAGCATTTTATTAGTCTTTTTCACAACACTTTATTCATTGTTCTACAAAATAGACGTTCCTTCCTCCTAAAGGCTTCTTTCGCCGTTCCTATTATTAAATATTCGCACTTTTCGGATCACTAATAATACTACCCAGGTATTGCAAATTTTTTATCTATTGTATTTTTTCCTCCTGCTAATTGCATTATAGAGTACAATTTTAAAATTATATTCACTTGTCTTATGTTGCCATTAAAATATTCAACATTATCACTTATCAGAAAATAATAATAATAATAATAATAATAATAATAATAATAATAATAATAATAAATAAGTAAATAAAATAATTGCACGATATCATGTTGTTTGATCAAACCTTGCGAACTTCATTCTCGTTATATCATTATGTTATCTGAAAGAGAAGTTTTGGCCCCAAATGAGTTATAATTATTGCGTGTTTGCCGTACACAATATGTAAAATGGCCTCAATAATGAATAGTATACAATCTCCATAGCACTCAAAAAACTTGTTCCAAGGAAAAAGGAGAAAACACCACCAAGGGACACTGCAAAACAAGAGAATATTTAGTAAGATATTTTAGTCATGTATAAGTTGTGAGATATAAGAAAAGTAACTAGAGGTGGAACAGTGTACTCATAGTAGTCTTGATTGTGACTCTGTGATACAAATTATAGTAATGACTTTGAGCGACTGAAGTAGATGGAAGTTGTACGACTGACGTCAACTATTAACATACAAAGAATATCATAAAGAGGGGGAGGTTAAATCACCCACACTCATATCGCCGTTCGACACAAGAGGTATTTTTTATACATATTTTATTATTGTGAATGTTAATTTGTCCGTAAAAATAGGTTGAAAGAGATTATTTTAAACTCAGAAGTCATACCTTCTCTACACCAATCCAACAGAATCGAGAAAAAATGACCAATGGAGAATGCTGGAGCAGGCCTTCAATCAAACAAAATGTGCATATACTTTAAGCACACTTGGACTTTTCCTGAGGAAAAATGCATATTTCGGTTTTCTCCAGGAAGCCAAGGCATAAATTTGATTTTCCTGTTCCAGGTCAGTTTTTCCTTTACTGTTTCTTAAAAATATATTAATTTTGTTGATGTTCTATATATTTGGTTACGTTGCATGGTTATGTTTACTAAAATAGGACTGTGGGTATATTATATATACATGGGCTCTGGGATAAAATTGGGAAGTATGTTACTGTTGTTGAAATTTACAATAAATTTGCAATTTGTTTCAAAATTTGTCTAAATAAATTCTTACATTGCTCGAAAGAACAAACTATTTGGAAATGACCTTTCAATGATGTACATTCATTTGTAATTGTTTTAAATGTTCATTCTTAGTTTTTGTAAACCAAGAGATAACAGAGATTTTCTTATAAGAAAATACCTATAAGAACAAGTCACAGTTTATGCCAGATTTAGCAAAAATATCCCCATAGTGTTTTCAATTTTTCAAACTTATAACGTGTATTTTTAAATCTTGGAAAATCGCTTTACCTTCTGAACATCCGCGACATGTGGTTAAAACTTTTTAGATTTTTTCGCTGCATTGATCTTCCAAAGCGCGGAGACAACTTGGTATTGCACTCTGTACAACAAAGCCTTTTCTTATCGGATGTTCGGATAATGTGCTTTCTTGCAAAATGTTGTCCGTCGGAATGAACTGTGCCTTTTTTCTTTTTAAGAAATATCAAAACAAGCGAACGCTTTTCACAAAAGTCTGTAATTTGGTCAGTTTCGCCTGCCTGAAAATTGCGTGTGCATTAACTACAGTCGTGTTAGAAAGTATTTCTATTCCCCTTTCCTGTACCATTTCAACTCCTTCCATTTTTTTTGTTTTTTTGCGCGTAAAAAGACATCTGATCGGATACAGCAATATATTATTTTCCTTAATTGTATTCCAAACCCGAGGATGGTTTTCTTATTGTTATGTTTTCGTTGTGCTTACATGTAACATGTGTCATTGATGGTACGTCTTTCCAGGAAAGGAATAAAAAATCACGCATGTCACTCTACTTCCCAACGATCACATTGGTATTGCTTTGCAGAGCGATCATTTCACTTTTTTTGAGTTATCAAAAACAACAGGTTTTTATTACCTTTCCATTTCCTCCTAAAGGGTCCTATCAAATGTGTTTGATTGTCGCTGAGTTCGTGAGCCAAAGCAACCCTGGTATAAAAATTGTTATTAGAAAATGTTGTAACAGCACTCATAATGGACTCACCATTTCCATCACTATTGATGAAGAGTTAGGTTTAAATAAAATTATATTTCAAAATTTATTAAAATTAATTAAAATAAAAACAAAAGATATTATAAAATTAAAAACAAAAAATTACATAATACAAATTAGGCAAAAAAAAAGCATTGTAATATTATGATGACGAAGGACAACAAATAATCAAATTGCAGTATAAAAGTTATTGTAAAATTTGTTTGTTAACATCAGCACATTTTTGGAATATAACAAGACTGTCAAATTACAAAAATTAACATCTAAAAATTTTGTCTATTTAATAATCATTGCAGAAATATAAATTTCGGCAATGAAATAAGCAAACACGTAAAGTAACGTAAATCAAAGTAACAAATTAAAAACCAGATTTTCCAAATAAATACCCTACCAAAAATAAAAATAAAATAAAATAAAAATAAACAATTAAATCAAAAACTCAAATCAAACAAAAAAATAATCAATCAAACCAAATCAATCAAAAAAACAAAAAAAAACAAATAATTTACAACAACAAAATCATAGTAAACTATTATCAATAATAAACTTTATAATCATTTAAGTTCCAACTTCAAGTAATTACATTAATCATAATCATAAAAAGTTTAATTAAGCTGCACCTCATTTTCAAAAAAGCAACCATCATCTACAACTTAAAAAGTATGTGTTTACTATCTAATCACTATCAAATAAAAAAGTCAAGCTTTATAAATTATAATCTGGTAATGTTCTGTTTATCCCTTACACACCACACACGCACACATCAATAACAATTAATATAACAAAACTACCAATTTTTAATAATAAAACTTAGCATTATTATTATATTTGTATTCTTTAAAATAAATTTATTAAATATTTCCCAAACATTTTAAAAATGTTCAAAAAACAATCAACCTCATTTTCAAGCTACGCTATTACTATAAAAAGCACCAAAAAAGAATTTGCATGGTGGAGGCAACCTTTGGTTCGATTCCCGGGCGATTTATTGTTTTACCTCTTATCCATCTTGTTTGGTATTAACGGGTAAAGTAATATTTAGTGCTTCGTTGACACACTTTGTTTTGCTGATTTGGCCTCCTTTCCTCCGTACAAGATAACCCTTATCCAGGCAAGACATTTTTGTAACGTAAACGGGCAACCGGGGCCTGTCAGGCCCAGTATATATTTTAAGTGCAGAACACTCAAAATTCAATGCCTGTTGCCGCATACTGTTCCGACTAAAGGTTACAATAGTCACGTGTTCAAATTATGTGACAATTTGATCTAATATTTGACAGGAATTTCACTAAAGTTATACGGGGCCTCCTAGGCCCCGGTTGCCCGGTTACGTCAGGAAAAGATTTTCAAATTTAAAAAAAAACTTTACCAACTCGGTATGTTCATGATTTTAACTTCGACGAAAGATAGAAGAATTCAGTATTTTATGTCTTCGAAATATGTATGGTTATTGAGAAATTTTAGAAAAATGAAGCTACTGGGCCTGGGAGGCCCCGGTTGCCCGGATAAGGATTAACGTACCAAGCGTATTCACCCTTGATTCAAAGCTTGAATAATTTTAGACTATTTGTGTCCTTCACCTACTATGTACTACACGAAACTAAGTCTTCTTCGAAACGATACCATTGTCTCATCAATACAGATATTTTGTTCGGCTATGTACACTCTCGAATTTTTCATAGGGCATGGCAATAATGTTATTGATCTTAGGCATTCGGTTTGATTTGTTTCCCATTGATTCGTTATCAGAGAAATGAAACATACTAAGAAGTAGTTCAAACAGGTTTCGAGTCATAAACTTACTGATATTGTTTTCATGTAGTGGGCTTTTAGACTAGTATTTCCAGATATTTGGTTTTCTGTTCAACTCCATTCATAAAATCAAACCCAAAAAAACTGTAGTATTTCATTCTTAATTGAATCATACCACATGGACAACCGTGCATAATCAGCTCAAATTTCCTTTTCTATATAGGAAATAATACATTGATTTGTGTGTCTGTTCGTTTCAGTTTCAATTAAGTTCAACACTGAACCACCAACAGGTAGCTCATAGTACTTTAGCACGTCTTTTGTACTATGCAAAATATAAATAACCTCACGTGTCACACCACCATTGAAATCACATTCGAATTTATTCAAGTTTCAGAAACTGGATACCACACAATTTCTTTTCTCGACCTAGTCCCAGATTCGGTCCTTCTTTGGGTTTCTTTTGGAATCACGCAACTGATGGTCACTAAATAATTCATTATTCTGTCATCTATGCTTTCTTTTGCGACATGGCTTAAGAGTATCTTCATATTTGTTTCCATGTTCATACTGGTAGTTGAATCACTCACAGTCTTGGGTGGTGAAAAAGGAGGATCGTTAGAATTAGTAGTGTTTCTAAGTAAATCATCGCTCAAATCACTCATATCACTTTCAGTTCCTTGTAAAATATCCTCTATTGCTTCCTGATTTGCCACATTGTGGTGATAAAAAAAGAATTACAAACATCAGATATTTCTTACAAGAGCATGATGTTAACTGAAATTCACTACAGTTTAGCTTTTAACAAAAATTCAATTTGACTGAATGCAGTGGTATTAACTTTTGAGTAACTACAGAATATCGGTGTATGCTATTTCCAGGGCCAGTACTGAATATTTGTACATTTCTCTCAACCATAATTCTATTGAAATTCTCTACACAGGGCTATAATCAGTATTCCAAAGCAGAAAAAAAATATATGCCTATGGCCCACAGGCAAAAAAAAAATGTGTATACAATTTATGCACAAGGTCAAATAAAGGAAAATAAAAATACGTAGTAGGTCCCAAGAGGAAAATTCTGATATTGACCCTTGGCGCTTAAAGTGTTAAGAAAAACTTGTATACACGTAATAGGTATATCCACACTGAGAATACAAACAAAGGGGAGGCGGGGTATTTCTTAGGGAGAAGCTAATTTGAGTTCATATTACACCATAGTTCCTTAGAGCGTAAGATATATTGTTAGGATTTTGACTAATGCGCTTGATAGTAAACAAAAGTATTTAAAACTTATGGAACAAGGAACATAGTATAATGTGATGTTAACAGGTCCTGAAAGTTTAAAATTTGTTTACAAAATCGGTACATAATTATATAAGGTATGTACTAGGGAGTCTCTTATATAAGATAATTTCTTGTTACTATTCGCATACCAGCGGAATGTAGTCCATATGAGCGTAAACACGTATTAGTAAAATAGCAGCTTCCTACGGCAAAGTTAACACCTGCCGACCTGCCAGTGATTTTCCGAAATCAAATTTGTATCAAGTTCGTCGTTTAAAGGTGCTACAACTAGAGGCATTTTCATCTTGTTTGCAAGCAGCGCACTTATGTTTGTGGTTCCCAGCTGTGTGACGTACGGTATTAGCAATGATTTAGCATATCACGCTCGCAGCATAGCGGTGTAAAGAGGTGTTTCTAGTGGGTGAAGCAAAACATCAAATATATGGTTTCAAGTTGCTATCAAATCAAAAGGGCCGTGTTGGATCAGCGGTAGAGCGTTCACCTCTGGTGCATGGGGTTCCTGGTTCGATCCCAGCTCTCGCCAATTAAGCTTTGTGGTGGACAAAAACCATGTGCGTGGGTTTCCTCGGGGTGCTCCTGTTCCTCCCACTTTCTTCATTCCATATTTTTTTCATTTTTCGTCATCACTGTCTCATTTAGCCTAGCCGGCATAACTGTGGGACATAAAATTCAAATATTTCATTTCATTTTCAAATCGCCAAGTATTGTCTGTGATGTTAACCCACAATTGCATAAACAAATTCAAATTGCACGCTGTTTTCATATTTTGACCAGGTTGTGTGGATTCCAGCCCACTTTACAGCGATGCTATCGTTTACAAACCATGATTCTCAGGTTTAACAAGATACCAAAGATCTTGGTGAGTACTTGACTTATCGATCTCACATAACCACGGTACTGCTTCGCCCTACCGCCTTCAATTATAGGGTTTAAACCATACTGTACTAGTGACATTTCTCGACTTATTGTACTATTTCAAAACTCAACTTTCTTGTCTGTTGCTTGCAACCTTGTTGAACGCACCCTTCTAGACTTGGAGTCATCGTAAACAGTTATTTTCAATATTTAATTTAACGTGTAGGAAACGTTAGTACCCCACTCTCTGTGTGCACCAATGGGGTTTTCATTTAACACATGTTTCAAGTTATTTCTTGAAACGTTTGCTGCACTGATATGAGTTTACAATTATTTGCCTTTCTTTTTATTGTTGCTTCCAATGATGATATCCAATATAAATCATTCGATTTAGAAAAACATAAGTTTCCCTTGAGTTGTCAACACTGGTCAACCAGTTATGTTTGTCAATACAGTGGCAGCTGTCCCCCTTCCTCTAGTTACTTCGTGCAAAGTTTCGTTTCTCTGTCTCTTGCTGTTTCTCTTATATCACAGTTGGACTTTCTAAGTTAAAGTATAGTGTAAAAACGTCATTTCAGGACATTGTCGTCACATCATCACGGTTTAACGTTCTCATGGGGACTTGCTAGTTCATGAATGCGTGTTTACATTCACATAGAGTACATTTCGCGGTATGCGTAACGTCACACGAAATTACCTTATGTAAGGGACATATACATAAATACTGCCTACATGAAGAAGGAAAAATTATCTGAAAATTCCATTGAAAAAAGAGAACACGCAGGTAGCTCTATAATCAAAATAAATTTGAAGCTGAAGAGGGCGAAATCAAAATATAAAAAAGAACTAATAAGTATATCACATGTCCTTTAGCGGTAGAAAGAAAAGTTGTCAAGTAAGAAAACACAGAAACTTAAACGATACAGATTGAAAAATTAAAGAAAAAAGAAAACCCTTCCTGCTTCTCTCAGAGCAAGTATGTAGTGGAAATATTAAAGTTTTAATCTGGATACCCTTTTCCGCTCCATAACTAATTTGAAATGTTTCTTCTTCCTTCCAGCAATGACGTTAGAAAATGTAAGAATTTCTGCTATTCTTAACATATATTTACCTAATGGAACGACATATAATAACATGTAAATTGTCGCTGTCAATCCTGGATTTCTTAGTCATATTCTAGCTACGAGCCTGCAAACGGGAACATGTTATTTGACATTGATCACGCAGTATTCTTCATGTTATATTTAAAGCTGAAGATTAAACTTCCTCTTTGAAACATCGAAGTAACTCTTTACTTACACGAAAAGAACTAATCGAAAGTATTTGATGTTCCAGTAATGTAGAGGATCTTCCAAATTTGAAAATATCATTTTATCTTCTCAAACTACTTTTTGAATATTTTAACTTCTTGCTGTATGAAATAAAACTGAAAAGCCAGTATTACTATTTCTAGTAAAACGATCTTTCATTGTGTATATATAGCAATCTTAGGATGTCATTTTATATATATAACAACTATTTATGATTGTGAATAGTCATCATGAAATGTGAAATTTTAAAGCGTTCAATACTAGGACTAACTTTCTTTCTATGATTAATATGAAAACAAAACTATTCTCTTTCTTTCTTCATTTTCAGGTTTTCTTCAATAAAATAAGGTCTCAATAGTTGAATTTAACAAATTCTTGTTAAAATCATTTTAAAATATTGTTTGTTCGGAAAACGTAAATTTAATGCATTTATGTTTAGTGCGTAATATCCCACTTTAATTTTAAATAGCGTTAATTTTATAAATAATTAAAGTTATTTTCTTTACAAAACAGATATATTTAACTGTATTTAAAGAAGTAAGAACAAATGCCACACCATTTAATTTTCATTCGTTTCAAACAAAACATAAGTATAAAGAGGAAAATGTAGAACGTGGTAAATGCAGGTAATGCATATAATGCGTAATTAGAGCAAATGGTGTGTAATTATAGTGTAAACGTAAGGAAAAATTAGAACTTTACCCCCTTCCCGAATCCAGTGCCATTTGATGCGACGTGAATACAAATGTTTCCATTGATAAACTCTTATATTGTTGCATTCTAAAGTGATTATCTAACGAAACCTCATGGGCAATGGCAACCAGTCTGTGATTCATACTACCTCTCCTACTGTTCATGAAGTCAAGTAAGTTTGCACTCAATGGGAAGTTTTATTAACAACTCCAAAATTGAGGAAGTGGCTTCTCAAACCCAAAAGATAGCTTTCGCTTTTTATAAAAAATGTTATATGCAAGATGCTTCTCTTCAACTATTTGCTAATTTTGTTTATTTATACAATTTGCCATAACGATAAATAAAAATTGGTTCGTATATACTGCAATTAAGAATATAGAATACTTTATCTGAGGGAACTATCTTGGGAAAAATTAGAACAAATTTAATTGATTGTTCTGTGTATAATAGTAATTATATGTTTGTTGTCTAAAAAAATTTAAAATAAATTTCGTATGCAGGGTGGCAGGAACATCTCGTTACGATTGCAATTATTTCATCCCTAAATTAATAATACTCAATAACATTTGTAATTACTTGTCCGAAACCATCGTATACGCATCTCTACTATCGCTGCAAAACTTGACACGCCTCCATTTTTAGTTAGTTAATTGATGGCTGTGATGTCCGAATGTTGAAACCGTGATTTAATATGGATTTGTACATTTCTTTTAAATTGTGACCAGTATTTGGTGGTATCCTGCTGTTTCCTTTTTACTAAAACGAATTTTGATTGGAAAAGTTTAAGATTCGTAGTTGTTGGCATGTGTTGGACTATTTTTATCATTATTTCTTTTTGAAATATTAAATAAAATTGTATTTGAATTATTTTTTTTAAATAAAGTAGGAAGAAAAATGAAAGACTGCGAACTTGAAAGACTGTGTAAATAAAAATACAATAAGAATATTGTGTTTTTCACAGAACTTTCTTTTTTGTGATTACGCCAACAGCCAACTTTTTTTTTTTTTTTTTTTTTTTTTGCGTTTCTGTGTAACTGGTTTTGAAGCACTTCTCTCATCAGATACACGAAAGGAACGACGATGACTTTTTGGTGTTTTCACGTGGCAACCAACTGTTTGCCTTACGCGAAGGAACCAGTGATCGCAGTAACTGATACAATTGGACTATCTGATTGGAGGGTTGTGTTTAACCAGCAAAATTCGAATGAATGATTTCTTTAGTTCTTTGGTTGACCTAGTTTTGTACCTGAAACTGAATCGCATTAAAGCTTGGAAGGAAAATTTATGAATAATAGTTGGAATTCAGCTCGATATTTGTCTGATTCAAGCCGATTCCATTTTGCTACTTGAACCTGGAGAAAATTGTGGAATGGAGTTTGATTTGGAGCTAGGCCCAGCTGTTTGTAATATTGCGGTAAGTCAAGGATAATATATTTCGTGGTTTGCTGTTGATTTCTGCTACTGGTGGTTGTTGAGTTTCACTTGGCTATTCTAATTATTTTTAGTTTTGTTTTAATTTTTCCTCAGCATTTTTTGGTGGGAGTGGAAGTTCTATTTCTAGCCTTGTTTTTTTAATCAAACTGAAGATTAGTAGACATTTAACTTCTGGGTAATTATTTGTTATTTGATCTATTGATTAATTAACTTTTTCAGTTTAGATTTTTTCCGCTATTTGAAGTTGTTTCTACAATTTTGCTATAGGTATTTACTATTCAATTCATTTTCGTACTCAGAAGTTTGTTATTTTACATTTGGCGTTGTTTTGAGAGGATTCATCCATAGGAGCTAATAGCTACTTAGCTTTTATTTAAAAAAATTAAAAGTGGGTAATTGTTTATCAGTAGTGTTTGATTGATGAGAAAAGAGATTTAAGTTAAATTCTGATTAAACATTTTTAACTAATTATTGAAATATAAGAGCAGTCAGAAATTACATAATTTTTATTTTGAGACAATTTAAAATTTTTGAAGGAGATTTGATTTAACTTTCATTGTGAATATAGTAATTCAGTGATTGGTAGTTAGACATTAAAACTGAATATTCACAATAAAATAAACAAGGTTATTCAGTGTAGTTTTTTTTTAAATTAAAATAATTTTTCAGTATTAATTGCAATTGTTATATTTATCGCTGAAAACAAAATAAAAGTTTGTTAATTGTGTTTTACGCCTTTAGCTTTAAACGGAAATTCTTACTGTCCTATTTAAGGCAATTTTGAACATATTTTTGGAGTATTTAAGTATTTATATATATATTTTTTGACGTTAGTAATTAAGTTCAGGTGTGGGTCACTGAATTTGGGTTGAGGAGATTTTGGATTCCTATCAATGCTTCTAGCCCCCCACTATATTGAGTTTAACCAAACCATTCAATCCTATACCTAGCATTTTTTGAGGGGTTTAGTTGAATGTCAAGAGACAGTTATCCTCTGTTAAGCGCGGGAGAGCTACAAATTCTTTAGGTGTATCTGATTTGTCTTTATTGACTGTATTTCAGCTATCTTTATTTAGTTTAACTTCGCTGCCATTGTTGGCATCGTGTCATAACTGTCGTCTTGCCTATACAGCTCACTGTCGTAATTGGCTTAAAAATAACTATTGGATGTATTGTAATTTGATATTTAATTGGCTTTGTTAAATATTCTTGTTTAGACTTGGAGTCTGATATTGATTTGTATTGGTCATTCCGTCCACACTGTCATTAATTATTGTACATTGTTGTAACTAAATTTAGACCAATAATAATAACAGAGAAGCTAAAAGGTCGGTTTTAAAAAATATTAAACATACTTTGTGATTAAACAAAAGTTTGAACATATAGTAGTGGGTGTAGTCTCGATTGCAGTTATCTTTGAGGGTCGGTCTTTTCTCTTTTTCATTAGTAGCGTAGTGTAGTTAGTGTGGGATACGGACAAAATATCGCGGCCGAAACCTCGACGCCCAAAACTTTGCGTGGCCAAAACCTCGCCGCCCAAAACCTCGCGGGGCCAAAAACTCGCCTCCCAAAATCTCGCGGGACAAAATCTCGCCGGGCAAATACCTCGCCAACCCAAAACATCGCGTGGCCAAAACCTCGCCGCCAAAACCTCGTGGGTCCTGAGATCAAGCCAACGCTCAAGAATTATCCAAACTTCAACACTCCCTTACGAGGAGCATTTTGTAACATACCTTCTTATGGTACAAGGAGAAGATTTGTACCAAGACGTAAAGGTTCTATGCTTAGTAGTTTTTTTTAGATCTGAAGAAGGGCAAAATTCATTCAAGGCCTTCGATTCCATTCCTCCTTAGTGCATGCATTTCGCAAAATATTGTCTTATCTGGAGCTTGTGGCCTTGTGGAGCAAGACGATTTATACAAAATGTCAAGTTTCAAAACCTAATATGTTTTGTAAATATGGCGATAGAACATTCTACATTGAAGAAATCGTGATGACATTTCTTCCCAGGCGACACTACGTCTCGCTTAATTTAGACCAGGCGGGATTCTGTGTCGCGACATCATTACAACGAGGTTTTGGTCAGGCGAGATTTTGGGTATGGCGATATTTTGGGGCGCGAGGTTTTGGCAGGGCGAGATTTTGGGCCGCGAGGTTTTGGGAGGCGAGGTTTTGCCCAGGCGAGGTTTTGGTCCGCGATGTTGTCGCCCCGAGGTTCTGGCCTCGAGGTTTTGTACCCAAACCATTTAGTGTAGTATTTAATAATTAGATTTATTAAATTTAATGCTATTTAAATGTTATAGATGTTTGCTATTTGACTTCTGTATTTATTAAATTTAAATTGTTTATTACATTTTCCTAAGTTAATGTGACTAAACAAATTGAATTACTGTATTGAAATTGAATTGATAATGGATTCAGGCGATTAAACTGTTCGAATTAACTTTTCAGAACATGATGATGATTTACAGTTTGTTACGATTAATCAGACTTGCAGTTGGCTAATAATAGTTTTGATAGGATTTCAATGATCTTGACACCTTCCCAAAGTAAATGTTTTATGCAGGAGAACAAGTTGAAGAAGATAATTTTAGGCAGTTTGAGATGCCAGCTGAGAATTTTAGACAATATAGTTTGGAAGAACCTTTTGGAAACTTTAGTTGCATTGCTCAATCTCCGACCCTAATTCGTATAGGTACCGCTCAGTTTACTGGAGATAGTTCAGAATAACTACAGGTATTAATAAGAATAATAATGTTAGTCCTACTACACCCCGACAAGTTGGATTTCGAATTACTGATGGTAGTTCAGGGTTGCCAACTATTGCCAGAGCAAACAATTATCAGCGCCTATCTTGAACGCCTGTAGGCATGTTCTGGACTAGCAGGTCTTTGCCTCAAGATCAGTGTTGTTTTGAAAGATTTGAAAATAATTGTGTAAGCAGTAATAATGAGGTTCAGGGAAATAACTTGGAGGCTATTACATATTCAAAATACATAAACAAATATACTTTTCAGAAATACATAGTTCTAATATTTGTTTATACATAGCGGGAGCGCTACATGGTCATTGAACGGAATGTCTGCAGGCATCATAATTATCAATTTCCATCTCTGTCAATTTTCATCTCTAGCTGCATTGTGTCACTTGCAATTCCAAACTCTACCGAATAATTTCTGGTCAACTTGCACAATGAAATCACCATTCACGTAATAACTTCCGCTCGCGTTTTCTTTCGCGTTGATAGACGACTAGAACGAGAACATCCAAAAAATCCCAGGCAAAAAGTGTTTTTTTCTGCCTCGTGATCAAAGTTGGAGGACTTAATGGTTCCTTACCAAATAGTTCATAAAGCATATCTATGAATTCCTTCATATTTTAGTTGGTGAGCTTCTGTTGAAGGACCCACATGCTTCAAACTAAGCACTTCTCAAAAGTAAAATCAGTTACCTGCCATCCTTGTTCACTAAACACGGAGAGGCGGCATAATTCAGTGGTAAATACAAGGATTTGATTTCAGTTCCCTCAGTAAGCAGTCAAACACGTTGACTTGAGGAGCATTGTTGTCATATTAATGATTTGGATGAGACGTTCAATATTTAAATCTCTAGACATTATACATTTCTTCACAATTTAATTGGGTTTCGAAGGCACGTCCTGGCCAAATTGTATTTAACTAGAGACCTGCTTGGACTGACCTATAAAAATAATATTGGATTCCCAAGTATAACACTATATTATTCCGAGATGGACGGAGGATTGATAATTATCTTAAATTATAGATAAAACACTTAGTCCTTTTATTATAATTACTTTCTTACCTGCAATATCTAGTGCCCCATGAATCACTTTCAATCGGCGCCTTTCCTTGATAACTATTACCCTTCCTGTAAATCGGCAGTAGTCTCCTTCATTTACAGTGCCAAGGCTGCAATATTATATCAGGTGTTATTAATAATATTTATTCCTTCTACAATATTACTTCTAGAGTACATAGTTTATATTCATATAAAGGTGTCTTATAAAACTTCACCAATCTTCGTCAATAACTTATACTTTCTTTACCGCATTGAATTTATGGCTTATGACAAACTTCCGTATGACATACTGAATATTAACAAATAGTATTTACTAGTCTAAACATAGTATTAGATCTAAACATAGCATAGATCACTGCCAATCAGCGGCCACTACCTGGATGTAGAGCCCTTAAAACTGGATGACGGAGGTTAGGCCGATCATTGGTAGTGTGGACTCGAGGAGAGCGGGTACCCTGCGCGCGGCATCTGTTGATTTCTTCGCTCGAGAACGTTCGTCCTGGAGCCGAATAGTCGTCCTGGTACTCCGTCTGCCCGTGACGGACCAGCCTGTTGTATCTGTGGCTCAGAGGACCATCGTCCTACTTGCCCGTTGGCCACTCCGGTGCAAGCATCGCCTTCTACTCTAGAAGCTGCAACTGCACTCTCCGTCTTACGGCGTCCAGTTCAATCAACGCCTCCCATAGCGCGACGCTCGCATTTTCCGGGACTTTCCGTGCCCATCATTGCTCCGGCGCCCATGTGTGATAGCGAGGATGATCCACACAAGGACCTCGATCTTGCTGTCAAGCTGGTCAATGGTGTCAAGGCTTTGGCAGAAGCAGTCGCCCGCTTGCAGCAGCAGCAGCAGCAACCTCCGCCCCAGCAGCAGCATACAGCGACCGACTTCGATATGCCTGCATCTATTGTTTTCTTGCAATCTCGTTTGGATGTCAGCACCCTTGGAAGAAGAGACTATGCAGAAGCAAGGGAACTTTTTATGCTTCATCCTTTTTAGCATTTACTAGTCTAAACAAGTAGTGTTCAGAAGTTATAACGCTTGTTATAACACTCCTAGGGTTATTTTGAACAACATATATTTAATTAGGAAATATGCGCGTGAGCAGCAATTTTTGGAATGACTTCTGTAATGAACTTGTGATAACATTCTGCTAGTTCTTCTGGCATATTCAATAGTAGCGGTTTCGATTCCCATTGGAGATAGAAATATCTAAATCGCAAACTAAACTATGAATCACTTTAACTCGGTGAAATGTATAGTGTAAAATTACAACTGCATGCAATATAATTCAAACCAGGTTTATAAGATCTCCTTTTGAAAAACGTAAAAAAATATTCCAACGATAATATTATATCATTATAATCTTATTAACCTTTAAAAACGGGCTCGGAGAGCTTTAAATTCTCCGTGTCGGAGCCCTTTAAGCTGCAATTGCAATGTTTTTTCAATTGTTTGTAACTCCTTTGGTAGCAAGGATATTTAAATCAAACAAGTTGCATTTCATAAACAAAAAAAACATACTCTGATCCGAAAAAAACTGATTAACGCCTATGATTAACATGTTACTTATTACCCTTGTAAAGGTTAATAGAAATGCGCATGAAATATTATTTTAATATATTATTATTTACTAAAAATTATTTTATAGTATTAACCATATAATGTATAGATCAAATTACATGCGTACAAGACTTACTGCTTATAAAGACGATAGAATCTGAAACTGAATTTACTATCTTATTGCTTTGAATTTCTTAAAAATAATAAATAAAAAAATAATTTATTATTTAATTTCCAGAGCATGGTTTTTTAAACTTCGGGACCCAAATACTGGTTTTTGATCAAGCATCTGAAATTAGTTCTTTAAATTTTTTGAACGCCAGCAAGTAAACGTTTATTTAACACTCTCAACCCTGTGCTAATCTGATCTTGTTTATTCCAGTATCCTGTAGTTTTTACGAGTTTTTAGAAAACTTATAACACATTGCTAAATAATAATAATAATAAAATAACTTAGAAAACAATCCAAGAAAATGATGAATAAAGCACATGAGAAATACATAAATCATATAAAGCAAGGGTTGAAATCAAATATAAAATGCTTTTGGAATTTGTTAAGTAGTAAAAACGTAATTACTAAAAATAATAATAATAGAATAATAACATATGGGGAAAATGTATTAGACACAAATAATTCAATTGCGAATGGCTTTTTCTGGCTTCTTTAAGTCAGTTTATGAAAATTCAGATTTTTTGTAAAATTAATGATCTAAATCAGTTAAACAACTTACTTTCACACACGTTAGCATTGAATTTCATTACTGTTGAAGAGTTTAGAAAAGCAGTTAATAAACTCAAAACGAAAAAAGCTAATGACCCGCATGGTTTTCCACCTTACATACTGAAAGCTTGTGCCGAAATATTAGAGTAACCACTATGTATTATTTACAATTTAATCATAAAGGCTATGATCTATCCAATCAGATGGAAAAAAAATTCGTATTTCACCTCTCTATAAATCAGGAGAATTTAGTAAGATTGAAAATTTTGGACCAGATGCAATTTTATGTGCTCTATCTAAATTATTGGAACATATTTTATAAAATCGTATTCTTGATCATTTAAAATCTTGTATTGATAATTAACAGCATGGCGTCTTCCCAAGAAGATCAACTATTTCCAACTTAAAGACGTATACGCAATATATATTATCTGAATTACATACAAGATCAATTGTACACTCCATATATTTTAATGTTTCTAAAGCATTCCATAAAGTCAGTCATTCGATTTTTTTTTTTTGAAGTTATCTAATATTGGCTTTCTAAATCAGTTCCTCTCTCTATTAAAATCTTATTTAATAAATCGTACTCAATACTTAGTTTACAATAATTTTGAATCTGTTGAATTTGTCGCAACATCCGGAGTACCGCAAGGTTCAAATCTAAGCCCATTATTGTTTTTGATTTATGTTAGTGATTTACCATGAGTGTCAAATTTGCGAAATGCAGTATGTATGCAGATGATATAAAATTATCTGGATAAATTAAAGGTAACGATGATATTATTACTATGCAAAATGACGTAGATTCGCTTTATACATGGTCAGTTGAAAATTATTTATGGTTTAATATTGAAGCGCGTTTGTATATACAACACTATTTTCAACAACAAGGCACTCATATAATACGTGCTACACAATAAACAGACAACAGCTAAATAGAGTGAATATATGTAATGATTTGGATGTGGTAATGGATGATTGTTTGACCTTCAAGGCTGATATAAATGAAGTAAAAAATCAAGCTTATTGAAAGCTTGGTTTCATAATTAGGAATGCTTTTGATTTAAATGACATTAAAAGCTTCAAATTACTGTATAATACATTAGTTATAAGTAACTTGGAGCATGGTTTATCTGTAAGGTTTACATCTTGTAAGTTAAATTGAAGTAGATTAGGAATGATTCAAAGAATTTTTTTAAAAAATTTCTTTACTTTAAGAATTGTCATATGTCTGCACTAAGATTAAGGATTTCGTACTCCAATTTATTTTCTGAAATTCAATATGCTAGCCTTGAGCTTAGAAGTGTAATACACTAGCAAATTTTGTTGTATAAAATTGTAAATTACAAGATAGATATTTCAAAATGTTTGGAAAACATCTCATTTAATGTTGATGGAATTGGAAACAGGAATATAAATTTATTTAAATATGATATTCCTAGAACCGAAAAATTCAAGGACATTCTTTTAGTACGTTCGTGTAAAGAATATAACCTATCAGCAAAAAACCCAGTTTTGGAATTATGAGTTCCGTTGGTAACATTTATAAAAATTCTAAACTGTAAACTCGTATAATTAAAATTTCAAATAGCTAAGTATGAATATTATATAAGTATCTTTATATAATTTCAATTTTAGCATTATTAGACACTCGTCATTATTAATATGTTATTAACAAAATAGGAGTTCTAAGCATTACATTATTTTTATACTGGAATTTAGAGTTTTGTATGTACGTAGCGATTTATTTAGAATACTTCTTTTCATTGCCTGGTATAATTTTTGTATTCTTTGTTTATATTTTTACTATACGTATAATTAACCTCTTAAGCGAGTAATTTGTCAGCTGAGTCCAATAGCCTGTTGGGGAATTTTTTAAGCTTAATTTAAGATAGAAGATTTACATTATAATATTGCTTTTTAAAGTCTTTGAAACAAATAATAGTACTAAATTTTAACTATATATTATTTTAATATAACTTACTCTAATACAACCACATGAACCAATAGAGATTTCACAGTTATAACCACCACCACCATCATCATCATCAGAAACATGTCAGTTTGCCAATTTCCAGTAGTTGATTTGCATGTGATATATCTTGAAACACGGGATTGCACACAAAGGAACATCACAGTCCTTGCAACTATACACAGTTTCTTTCCGCACTGTTCTGCTTGAGCACACTACACAACGCATTCTGGAATGTGACTGTTTGTTTGTTGCTGTTTTGTATTCAATGAAATGTCTGGCTGTAAGTCGAAGAGGAGTTTCAGAGTTTGGACCTCCAACTTTTCTTCCGGCTACAGTACTACCTGCATATTTTTCTGTGAGGGCACTAACAAGACACAATCTGAAGTTCAGGTGAGACATGTCTTTACCACTCTTCTTGAAAATGATATACGAATTGAATACCAAAATATTGAGCAAATGCCGAAACATTTTCATGTGGTACTTTTTCAGACGTTTTCGTGCCATGGAGTATGTAGCAATACACTGACCAGCAAGGTCTATTCCTTCCATACCTTTATCATAATCGACAACTACCGTAGGTTTACACTTCTCATTACCTCGTTTCTTCACATCAGTGACATCATTGTCATGCACTGTCGAATGCATGAATACATTCTTCTTATCTCGCCACTTTAGAGCCATCAATTTACCGAAAACCCATGTGCAGAATTCATCCTTTTCTAACTTCTTCTATGCCATGTCTTTTGGTAAGTCGCACCTGTTTACGCGAAGAGTTCCAGCTGCATCTGTTCTGTGTTGGATCAAGAGATTGAAGAGCTTGGGCGAAGAGTAGTAGTTATCCATGAATACCATATAACCCTTCTTTAGAAGACCTTCCATTAGCGGAGGAACCGCTTGAGATGGATGGCAAATACCCTCCATTGGAAACCAAGCACTGTGTCACGTATATTTGTTGCTTTACCTGTGTATACGAGCATATCATATACGTAACCAGTCGAAGACTCACATAACTGAAGCGCTTTCATGGCAAATTGGGATCTCTTCTTGGGAATATACCTTCCAAACTAATCTTCCTTTCCAGAGAACTAAACTCTAATCTCCGCAGACATTTTTTCAGGTATATATGTATTCTTCTATTTTGATATGAGCTCAGCAAGAACTGGCCTTATCTTGTACAGTTTAGGATTTGGTTCCGTCTCGGGATCATATGCTTCATTGTTTGTGAAATGCAAATACTTCAACAAAAGATGGAAACACTGCTCTGTCATTACATCATTGAAAAAAGAAGTTCTTAATATTTTCTTCTTGCTAAAGAAAACATTGCTGAAGTTGGCTTTTGAATGATAACTTGCAATATCAGGAGCCCAACGAGCAGTTTTACCGCTTGCTATCCTTTCTGCAAGCTCTTCACTAAACAAGTGCTCAAAAACTATTTTAGGTGAAATATTCTCATCAAAACGGGTTTCCACAAGTCCTCGATCGTTGCAAACAAACGGTGGCCTCGCACTACCGAAGTCTACCACTGTGTTGGTACATGCTCATAACTATCCGGCACATCATTGTTGAATTCTGTTTTACTCTCTTCGTCAGTAGACTGATATTATCGGAATCACTTGAACTTTCACTTGTGATTGATAATTCGTCTAGAAGAGGTGCAATATCATCATCACGAACTCATTTTCTACGAGAGGAACCAGTAGCAGAACTTGTAGAGGCAGCCATTGTTCTCGATAAATGACTAACAAGTTGCCCACTGAAAATATGCTCAATAAATGACAGGAAAACCGAGAGGAGAATATGGTCAACGCATGGGAAGAAGTTTCACCAAAATGCAACGCTCATACGCGGCACAAACAGCTAGAAAAATATTAGATCTTTTCGAGACGCCAAAAAGCGGTTGCCCCAACAAAGGTTAGATGCTCCGTGACGCTTAAACGCGGTTCACCCAGTTAAGAGGTTAATATATGTGTGTATTTAACATGTACATTATTTTATTGTATTGCTTACTGGTATATATATAATTTGTTTAAACAGTATTTGTAATCTTAAGCATTCTTTAAGTGGAGTTATTTACTCTGTTGAAGGCATAAATAAATAAATAAATAAATCTGTCACAACTGACTATAAATTGCAATCGGCGCTATGCCCTGTGCATTTAAAAAAATATATATAACTCCTCGCACTTCACACGCCGCGAGAGTTGGAACAGGAAACCACTGCCACGACGCTTCTGAGAGCACTTGGAAAGTTCCGCTGGGGCATGCGCCAAGCTAGGACCTTCCTCTCTCACGTCAATGCAGTCGCTCCGCGCCACATCCGGTTTCCTAGGTACGGGACGCCTGGGAAAGTTACTTTCTGAATGGGCCTCATACAAATATTTGTATATAAGTGTTCTCATGTACACTACCGTCAGTGAGGGGGCAAGGGGGACTCATATGTACAGGGGGAGGGAGCTGTCTTACACTCTTCTCTCAGGCCCTGATTTTCCACGGCACAGATTTATTTATGCACTCATCTTTTCTTAAAATTTCGAAATCAGGCTCTAAATCTGAATAATAAATTTCATCTTCCGAACGAGATCTAAACTGTACTCTTCTCAAATCTTTGCTGTTTTTTCTATATGCATTTTACTTACTTCAAACGAAACAACTTCTGTAAAATTTTATACTTCTCGAAACAAAATATTCCACTATATTATCGAACGTGCTGCAGTCAAACGCAGAAATTTGATCACAAAAATCAACCTGCAAATGTTCGTTTACTCTTCGCTGTACGTCATATGAATGGCATTTCTACATGAACTGATTCTTAGTAAGTATTTATTATGGTCGGCAACCGACGGGAAACAATAAAAAGTTACATAGAGGCTATTAGGTCAAAAACGAGTTGGACTCGTTCTACAAACATACAAAACGAGTCTGACTCGGGCTCAGTATCGAAAGTGTTAAGAAACTGATCTTGAAGTTCGCATCGACTTCGTTTGAAGCTATTTGTTGATCTGATTCAATACGCTTCCTTTAAGAACATACAAGAACGAATTTGTTAAAAATAGATCACAGATAATGACAATGTCAAATACTTTTTCCGCTGTAGTCACAAGAAATACTAAAAGCAGAGCCAACAATATTTCTCACAATATTATAGCCACGCGTCTAGTGACACCTAAATCGATACATCTACCATTAAGTACTATCCTTGGAAATGTGCTAACGGTAATTTAACATTTCCCTATTGAGATTTGCTTATAGATTGCAAGGCAAATAGAAACAGGAATGTCTTCGTCAGTTTATTTCTCACAGTTGGTGGTAGATGAATTAGAAACCAAGAACGTTCGTGTTCTCCCAACGGGCAACATCAGATTCATATTGATCTTCCCCAAACGTAACTCGTCAGCTCTTTCTTCTCCTTTTAAACCACTCATTATATGTCCATTTATGACATTTATCTTCTCTAGAGAGAGCGCTGAGTAACCACAAGAAATATGGAAGCAGAATTCGAAAAGTAAAGTATCTGTCATCTTGTTGTTTCTATATTACTTCTGTCCATTCGCTAATTTATTCTTCACTGGAACCGTAACAAAAAAAGTTGTCATTTGAGAAACGAAAATATTTATTCTGTAGTAATGTAAAGTATATCTAGAAGTGTAATAGTCAAATATACAAAAATATCGCAAAATCAGAGTGACAATTAAGTATAATATAACACAGAAGAATATCTGGACATAATTACTATTTCACACAACCCTTGTTAAAAACAAGAATTATGATATATGATGTCACATGAGATCAACTTTAGTAAACGGATAAAGCATACAAAATACACTTCAACCCTGGACAATATATCTATTGAATTAGTCCGTTATCAGCGACGCTTGTAAATGTACATATTGGATATGTGGTTGTATTGGTTATACTTTTATCATCAATAATAATGTATACTTGGTAGGATATTGTGACGCTACAAATAGTCACTGCAAGCCAATATTGTTTCTGATAAGAATCAGCCACAGAGAAATATAAGTGAGACATATTTCGGGTATAGTTTTGTACACATGGAGCAGTACATTAGAAATGTCAAATATTCGTAGAAAAATAAGGTTTTTTACTCCAGAATTTAAAATTAGGTTTGTTTGCTCTCATGGTTGAAACTTCTGATATTTTTCGTATCTTCCTAAGGAAACAAACTTGAGCTAGTCATGAGCAATTCGTGTAAGATAATAATGTAGACAGATTATTACAATTCTATTGTTGATACATATATAAGTTTATATAATCTTGCATGATAATATTTCTACCAATAGGGAGCATTAGAATTCTGTATATAGTTATGTATATGCTCTAAAGATAGTGAAGTGTCCATTACATGACAAAAGCCATGAAATTGTGATTTTAATTTTTGGTAGTTCTAAAAAATATCTGACTACGTTCTCCATGAGATAGGTAATTAAAATGTACAATGTAAAGTACAGAAAGTATGCAAAATACAGCCTATAATAATAAATGTGTTCTGATTTCTAAGGAGCAATATATGTATGGTTTTCGCTAATTCCAGTTACGCACGTTATATCATATTTCTGTAATAACAATCAAGAAGCCGTTTCCTATTCTTGACAATGCTATAATGCAAATGAATTTCCTACCTTTATGTTCTCTCTTATTTGTGAAAATTGTCACATCTGACAATCAAAATAACATTTAATTAATCAATAGTGTTACATCAGTGATAATTATTGATACGACAACGTTTGGATATAACAACAACATGAGTGTTTTTTGTACGTGCTATATTACTGCTGATTAGCACTGCAAGGAGCCATTATTGTCCCTATGTACGGAGAGTTATTAATAAATTCTACCACCAATTTCGCCTTGAAGTCAAGCAACAACCACCTTTATCTAAACAATAACTTGAAGCTTACAATATACATGTTTATTTCGTGTGCTACGTACACACGTCAGGAATTTATATATGGAGAGATATGAAAAATATAAAGTGGTGTTTATGATTTGACATCAAGACAGAACCGCCAACTGTAGAAGATTACATTTACAATAAAAAATGGTGCTGACTGCTAGCGCTACTTTAGGAGTATAAAAACAAACTCAATGAGATGATACTGCCTGATTCACCATGTTAGTTCTCCTAAGTATGGGAAGTTATTCACATGTTCTCGTGACGATTATGATGTGAAGTTAGAATTTACTCTTTTATGAAATAAATGTCGCAGATCATACAATGTGTAAATCTTTATTGCTATTGTAGTGCAGGGTATAACAGAAAGCAAAATGTCAGTATTTAGTTATATAAATATCAATATTTGTTACATAAATAGCAAATAAATATCAATTTAATATATTAATACTTCCCACGGAAAAACACTAATGTTTGGTTGTATCACAAACCATCACTAACAATCAATACTATCTTAGTTGTCTAGAAAGTTATTTTTTGAAAGTTGGTATATAGCATGACATCGCGTTAGAATTATAATTTTAATTTCCTTATAGCAATATTAGCATTATGCTATTCCCACTAACCAATACTAACGTAACATTAACGATTTATATCACTCTTGTTCTCCTAAAATTATTTTGAAGAAAATGAAGGTTCTAGTTTGACACCAAGTCATATTTGCAAATTTAATTTGTTAATAATTACCATAAGAAAAGAACTAACGTAGATATATATATAACATGTTAATAACCAGCAAGAACATAATAATAGTGACTAATCTCATGTTCTTCACAAAGTTATTTTGTGAAAGTGGTGATCCTAACTTCAGTGCAAGCTTGAGTTATAATCAAGTTACTAATAGCTTTCTGTAAGTAACAAACGTGGAATGAACCATGTATTTTTAGTACTTACCGTGACTAACATGATATCGACTAACACTTTCGTTGTTATCCAGCAATTAATTTTGTAAAAACAGCGATTCCATGTCTGCCATAAAACCAATGACCACTTTTATTTGCTAATACTTTTTCTGTTTTTCTAAGCTTTGATGTTGTGCTCTAACAGTAACATAATACTTTCAGCTGACGCATTTTTGAGTTCCTCAAAGTTATTTAGAATAAGTATCGATTTTAGCCTCACTTCAGGCCATAATCTCCACTGTAGTTCGTTTATAAATTCTTGTGCGCAGGGCCACTGTCGTTATAGCACTAACATTTCACAGTCCCAATTGACGTAATATTTTATTTCCACGAACTTACTTTATTAAAATGACGATTAAAACTTGACATCAAGTCAGAATCTCCAACTTATTTTTTTTAAGACAATATATATTTCGCTTATAGTAAAAGCAACACCAATCTCATCAAATTGTATTGATTTTAATCATTTCTTCTTAATAGAACACAATTTTGAATTCCAAATGGCTATGCAATACAGCTGAAATACGAATGTACGTAATAGTGTTAACAATGTAGTACATGTACGTAACATAAATATAAGACGAGATCGTGGGAATGAAAAGCGTAATTCTATATTTACCGGTAATGTAACAGAACCTAATTCTAATGGTAACAGCTATTAGAAAACATAGGTAATCTAACTGACACCAGTATATTCCGTAACAATCCAAATCAAATAGGTGGCAGATTTTTTTTTTTTTTACAAGAGGAGACAAGGTATGGATTAAATGCTCGTAATTCTTTCACACAAGATTTTGCATTCAGTATATTAATAGGACATGTAAAAATTCTTTAAACTACATGTAAAGCCCACTGATGGCGACAGATTAAAATTACGTTAGCAAAAGAAAAACAAAATTATAAAGTTATAAGCGTAGAAATTAAAGACAATTAATAAACTCTTATATTTATTAGTAATTATTCGAAATATAACCTGACATATTTTGTATATTTAATGACACGAACTGATAAACTTCTAGGTCTGCTTAATATAAAAGAACTAAGTAAATGGTGACCTTTGCAGCATACGAAAGTAAATGGTTATGAGTTGTTGATACTTTAGTTACTTAAGAAGTATTATTCCCAGCTAAATACCACTGATTTATCTCCATAATATTTAAAAGAGAAATATATTCGTTATGTATTTTATGTTAATTATTGTTTGTTCCTTGTCTTTTAGTTACTGTTATAGTTTAATATGGTCTTTCTTCTGTATTATGTTATTACAAATTACATTTTATGTAATATTTAAAATTTTATGTTAATTGCGCTCAAATGGAATAGCACATTACGTTATATTTTAAGTTATTTTGGCTGTGACAATAACAACTATAATTTATTAATAAAAAATAATGTAAATTTGGGCTTCATTAAGTAATTAATTGTTACATTTTGAATTTTCCTTTTCTTCGATGACTAATTAAATGTAATTGATTATTACGAAATGAAATATAAAAATATGATATTCAGATAAGATATAAACATATAATATATTGTATTAATGATTTTTAATTTTAATATATGTTGACAATTCAAAAAGTAAAGTCATCATGGATACAATATGTATATTAAATGACGGGCCAGTAGATCTTTAATTAATTGCCAACAATTAATGAAGTCCCTTGGTTTCAAACGTAATCTATGGAATGTATGGAAAATGTAGATTAGAATTGATTGTTTGATCGTAGTCATGCAAACGGATTTCTTGATTGATTGTCATGTCAATTGACTTGTTTACTGTTGGTTAACAAGATATAATATGCGTAGACATCGTGTTATACAGACGTATATTCCATCGTTGTAAAATAATTAGATTACTGCGACACGTATTGCGTCGTGATTGATTTAGTTGGTAAATAATGCTTCAGTGAGTTAAATAATTATCAGTAGTTAACTATATATGGAGTTTAATATGAAATATTGACCAAAATCGTACTCTTAGTCGCATTGTTATAAACCAAGAATAATCATTTTTTATTTGTAATCCTATTTAGTTAGCCTATCACTTTCTCCTTTCTTTATATTTGAAGCAGGTGTGTTCTTATCTATGAAAATAGTTCTATATGTGAAATACGAATCATAGAGACGTTTTTTCATTACTTGACTACCACACACATTCAAGACTTGTCCACTTTTGTAGGATTTTAACAATTGTCAAATGTTTGAACGTTTAACTTCATAACTTCTCTTTTCTTTATGAAATGGTTCTATTATCGTAAGAAAGAGGATATCAAATTGTGGAGATCCGATGATAAATGAATATATAAAATGAAATGTTTGCAGGACATAAAAATCTTTTAAAACTCAAATGGGACATTGCAACTGAGATGATTCCATTTAATAATGTTTATATTCAAAAAATATTTCTATTGTAGGTTCGTATTCTATTGTAGGTAATGTTCGTAATATTAGATTTACTTTTATCTGTTTCGTTATTATACAATATCCTCCTGAACTATCATGAAATGTAATGACCGTCATAATTGTAATTTTATTATATGTGGGATATGCAATTTTGACTTTC
The DNA here is from genome assembly GCF_964235325.1 of Thermobia domestica. NCBI lineage: Eukaryota > Metazoa > Arthropoda > Insecta > Zygentoma > Lepismatidae > Thermobia > Thermobia domestica. The sequence goes on from NC_137461.1 coordinate 241,124,494, forward strand.
AATTAAGCAAAATATTTAGGGAAACGAAACACATAACATGTTAACATACCTGTACAGAAAGTACACGTGTTAAAAAGCATACTAACTTGAGTGTTTGTACATCCATTAATAAAATTCAAAGTACGACACTGTTCATATTACTAACACTTCATTTATATTTAGAATTTTGTGACACCATAATCCTCAGCTAACTTCTACATCTTCACACAACAAGCATCTCCCGTAGTGCAAACTTCCAATTGTGCTATCCCATCAATGTTCCTATACATCCTGAACTTTGTTGAACTCCTAACGATAACATTCTCCCACTTAGTGTGTTAACTTCAGATCATTTATATATAATTGTATTATTTTCTTTCGTTCTTGACTGAAATATTTTTACTGTTTAAGGTTGCGATAAAACTAAAGATATTTCCTATTACCAAAAGACCGGTGGAGGAAACGTACATTACAAAATTTAAACAACTACTTCAAACGAGTTATGTTAAAATCAGAAAATCTTTAAAATTATCAAAACAAAAATAACCACATAAATTTACAGAGGTTACGGAATAGGAAAAAGAATGAACAAGAAATACTATGGGTGGTATATGATAAGAAAATAACTAAAAAGAGTGAAAAAGTACCAAAAGCAAATACAAGATAAACACGAGAGAGATTGTTCTACTCACGAAGCTGTTAAGATAGAAATGCCACCAGAAGATTCGTACTTGAATTTCAGAACTACCAAAATACGAGTAATATGCCATTTTTGATTTACAGTGATTTCGAATGTCTATTGCATAAGGTTATAGGTTGTAAAGAATGCTATCCAGAAGATACACCAAAAAATATCAACAGCATAACCCATCTCGGTTATGTTACTATATTGTAAAATGTGATGGAAGTAAGATAGATCCTGTTGTGTATAGAGGTAAAGATGCAGCTAAGAAGTTCATAAGAATGTTAAGGAAAGAAGCCAAACAAATATCAAAAACCTATATAGAGAAAATAACGAGTTACCTTTAACACATAAACAGATAGAAGAGTTCAACAAATCTGAATCCTGCTCTTACTATAAAGTAGAATATACTCCAGAAAACAATAAATTTAATCATCACGACCATATAACTGCAGAATTTTTAGCTGCATTATATAACAATTGTAATCCAAACGTTAGAGTACCAAAGTTTGTACCAGTGATTATACATAACTTAGGAAATGACTTCCGCTTGTTTATAAAAGAGTTAGAATGTAACAAAGAGCAAATAGAATTAATACCTTATAACGAACAACGACACATATCACTCAGTAAAAAGATTGGAACTATCAAATTAAAGTTTATAGATTCATTTAGATTTATGGCATATAGTTTAGACAAATTATCATCAAACCTAACGAGAGAACAAATGACTCACACACAACACTTCAATTTTGGATAAAAAGAATTCAAATTTGTAATAAGAAAATGTGTATACCCGTATGATTATTTTGATAAATTAGATAAGTTTGGACAGAGACAATTACCACCAAAGGAAGCATTCTTCAACAAGCTTACCAACTCACATATAAGTGATGGGCATTATGAGAATGCAAAGAAAGTATGGGAAACATTTGGTTAATAATCTCGGACATGATCTAATCTAAAACTGATGTGTTATTACTAGCAGATGTGTTTAAGAAGATTAGACAGATATGTTTTGAAGCTTATTGTCTCGATCCAGCTTGGTATATGACAGCGCTAGGGTTAGCTTGGGATGCAATGTTTAAGATGACAGTTATAAACGTAGAGTTACTAAGAGATTACAATATGGTCTTGATGATAGAGAAAGGTATAGGAAGTGGTATTATTATATGCTCAAGAAGATATGTAAAAGCAAACAGTAAATATATGGAAGATTACAATGAGAATAAAGCAGACTCTTTCATTATGTACCTAGATGCCAATAACCTCTACTGCTGGGCTACGAATCAATCTCTACCGTATAGGACATGTAGTAGTTGATGAGCTATTACCAATGTATAAACAACACCTCAATATGTGACTCCGTTTACGAGTTATTGGGGTTTAAATATTTGACCTTTGACCTCGATAATCAGCACTTTTAGGAAATGCAGTACTAGATGACCTATTACTAAATGTGGAAACAGCACCTAATTTTGTGGCTTGGTTCACGAGTTGTTAGGATTTAAATATTCGACCTTTGACTTCGATGGTCAGTACATTCAGGATATATAGTACTAGATGGTCTATTACTAAATGTGTAAACAGTACCTCAATATGTGGTTCTGTTTACGAGTTACTTGCGCTTAAACATTTCCTGTTACTAAGTGTGGAATCAGAACCCCAATATGTTTTTCCGTTTCCGAGTTATTTGTGTTTAAATATTTGACCTTTGACCTCAATGGTCATTACTTTTTATCATGTAGTACTTGAGGACCTGTTACTAACTGTGGAAACACAACATCAATACGTTGCTCCGTTTGCGAGTTTTTCGGGTTTAAATATTTGACTTTTGACCTCGATGGTCAGTACTTTTGGGACATGTAATAATTGATGAATACTGCTGTAATTTCTGCTAAGTTACGTAAGGGCTGTGAAAAGGGAGCGAGTGTACCCCTATTATGTTAGTACCTTTGCTATGTTACATAAAGTTAAAAAAGGTGCCATGTTCTTTTAGTAGCTCTGCTATGTATTCGTAGTCTTAAGTAGTTTTGCTATGTGAAAATGGGGGTTGAAAATAAAACAAATACGCCCCTGCTAATGGTTCTTTCTATGCTGTGTTAAATGAAGGTTGTAATGTATGCCCATAGTCTTATGTAATCTCTGCTATGTTAATTAGGGGTTTGAAAATGTGCTCATAAAAGGGAACGTCTACACACCTGCTGTGTTAAATATAGGGTGAAAGATGTGGTCGTAAAAGAAAACGAGTACATCCCTACGCTATGTTTCATAAGGGTTAAAAAGATGGTCGTAACCTTTCTTATTTAGGGATTGCAAAAATAGATGTTCGTAGTCACTTATGTAACTTCTGCTATGTTATATAAGGGTTAATAAAAGTTCTCATAAAAGGGAACGAGTACACCCTTAAAAAGTGCTCATAAAAGGGAACGATATACACCCACATTATTCTCTGTTGTCTTAAACGTCTTTGCTCTGTTACATAGGAGTGCTGTTAAAATATGTTTTCGTAGTCTCTGTGTTCATAGTCTTATGTAATTTTTGCTATGTTATATAAGGGTTGAAAAAGTGCTCGTAAAAGGGATCGGGAACACCCTCTAAAAATGGTCGTAAAAGAGAACGAGTTTTCGGGGTGTTCAACGTTTGCATAACTGGATGGTGGGGACTATCACGTATCGTGCGACACTGGAAAATTGAGTCCTGGTTATCAGTAGGCCATGGATAAAAGGCGATTTTTCAGCTACCGGGCGTCAAGTGACGTCCACCTACTATTGTAATTGTGTAAATACTTTACGCTACCCTTCTGTACTAAATAGTATTGGTCAAAGTATTGTAGTAAATAATGTTGGTCGGTGATGGGGAGGAAGGGAGGATGCGCTTAAAGTGAGAATATCATGCTACTCCTCTAACTTAATTTGGGAAGTGTTCAAGTCGGACATTGAATTCTATGTCTTCCTAAGCCATTGTTCTGAAACGATTTTCTCGATTTTATCATGCACGTAATGGCCTCAAACATTATTGGATTTAGTTCCATAATTTTCTGCAGCGCTTTCCATGAAAATTCTTATCTTTCAAACGTAACGTATAAATTTATTTATGTCATGTATTTAGTTTCTCCATCACTTTTACTTTGATATATTCTCTGATGAATAGAATTGGATATTATGTTCAACAATCTTTATTTTAAGACTCACCTTGACGAAGCAATTACGTTGTAGCTCATCTCCAGGCAATTTCGAGGACAATTACATTTTAGGCTCTTGTCATTCTTCACTGTAGGTTTGCTATGTTTGAGCTCATCTGAAAAATGAAGAATATTATTTAACTATATATAGCAGAATAAACAAATCTTGAGAGCTCTCCGTGCTCTTATAATAGCTAGATTTGCTAGATTTGCGCACAGAGTTAGATTTTTAGCGGAAGAGCATTAAAATCTGAAAAGACTAGTTTGCCTCTACTACATATTTAGCTTCCAATCAATTCCTTGTATAACCTTCATGCCAAACGGAACGCGAAACTCCAATTATACCAACAAAAGTCAGATATTAATTGCGGCAGAGACACTTTTTCAAATGAAAAATAATATAAATATATGCGGGTACTTTGAACTAACTTGTAGCTAAATGCTAATCATAAGTCAGCAGTAGAACATTCGTTAAGGCAACTACTTAGCAACTAGGTAATCAGATATCTATCCCAGATAATTTTAACATTTTCTCATCCTAACATTGTTCTGATACGAAGTAGTCGTTCACTCACATTATCCAAAATGGTTAGGTATCGGGACTGTGCAAAGATTTATGATGCTAATTTCAGCATTTCCTTCATGTATGAAAATACTCAATGTGTGATGCCTTAACCCGCATTACGCTCATGAACTTCTATGATCTATTCGAATGGAGGATGAAATTTATATTTTCATTTCAATATAATGTATTTCATTATTCGGTACTATCATAAAGTTTATTTATGTGTAGTTTAATTCCCATCGTGTAATGTTTAGAGGTTGGAATGTAAATTCGAAAGTGGAATATTTTGTGATACATTAATCTTAAAGTTGAAATGGGTTAACTGTTGGATTATCAAGCGGAATAAATTTCGGATCCCAATTGCATTTTTCCTATAGCGTTTCTCAATCGTAAATTCGTAAAATTTCATATTCCAGGTATGGCTACATGAATGTAACACCAGATGGAGCTAAAAATAGAAGAAACAAAAGTAATATTTTTTAAGCGAAAATACCTTTAAAACGAATGGGGTCGATAATGGAACCGGTTGTCTATTTACGTACCAAATATATAGTAAATATTGCTATTCTATCTTTATTTAGCGCCACAAATCAGTGTGTGCTGAGAGCCGGTGTGTGTGGATTATAATCGCTATCTACTGGGTAGTTAAAAATAATACAAGACAATGACTAATGACCAAATAAACGAACGTTTGATGAAGGAAATTATTTCAATTATAGCGTAGGTAATTATTAACCAGCAAGAAGACGAAAACGTGAATTTTCGTGCAGATAGTAACACCGATGAAGACTATAAAAAGGAAAAGTGAATAGTCTGACAAAAGGGATTTCTCCAAATACATATCCAAGCACGTCAGTGACACTGAAGGTGATCTTTTCTTGCGCTAGAACAATCGCGCGTAGTGTGCCGAACAATCTGTGATGACAAAATGTAGTATTATCTAATATTATCTTCAAATTCTGGACTTACTGTCTATATTAAAGGCGTTTCTCAGAGAAAAAATGTTTTAAACTCTTCTTTAATGAAAATACATAGGACCCAACTGTGAAGCATACAATTGAATAGTATCAGAGAAGTACTTTTGAGTGGAACTAGAAAAATCCTCACCGTTAACGTACGTGAAATATTTTATTCTAAAGAAGAAATCAAAGTTGCCAGGAGCACTTTACTTAAATTCTTCTTTAGCTGCAGAAGTTGCGTCAACGATTGCAGAGTTTGCTTACCCGGGTTACATCTCCAGTGGAAGAAGGAATTCTCCTCTCCTTATTGCCCTTGTTTCAATATGGCTCAGAGATTATACGAATCTATAAAATGCGGACCTGGGAAAATGAGGAGATAAAGGTAATAGGTGATGAATGTTGATTACACCCTCTTCTGTGTGTGCCTAATTCTTATAGGCTACAAGATTTCTATACATTCATCAATTCGAGCTCACAATAGCTACCTTGACTTCTGGTAGAATATAAAAGAAATTTCTCATTTTCTTTCAGGCTAACACGGTGTTACATATGCATCATACACAATAAATTAACGACATTTATGACAAACGATAACGAACTAGATGTCTCACCCGATGGTCGCTCGAAATTTTGTTCTCCATTGAGTCTATTTTCAGAATTTATACAAACTTTTCGGCTATTAAAACCGTTGAAACAAACGACTATTACATATTTTTGGTATTATTTCGACATCCGCAACAACGTCTCAGACCTTCTTGGGACTTTCATTTTTGTGAACAATCTATATGTAAAATTTCAAATATATTCGATATTTCTAAAATGAGACGAAGTAAATATTGAAAATTATGCTTACCTTTGAAATTTTCTAAGCATGCCATTCCCTCCTTGTCACATAATGTCTGCCGTTCTGCAAAGAAATACATTCATTACCCTTATTGTTTATTACTCACTTAACTTTGCTTGTGTTAAATAGAGTTAATTGTGTGTGTGTGTGTGTGTTGTAGGCGCATGTGAAATAAATCTAAATTAAACTAAATTTGTTTAACAGTGGGTTTGTTAATATCTGTGTCTTACTATCAATGTTAAGTAATTGTTCCGTACTATCTCTCTGCATAAAATGTAGAAAATGAATTAAAGTAATAAAATACAAATATTAAAAACTCAGAGAGAAAGAAAATAAAATATAGTCATAAAGAAATAGAAGAAATAGTAAGATTTTTGTTCAGCATATTTAGTAAAGGATGAGATTGAACTACTCCATTTTTCAAAAATTAAGAAAATCGTACTACTCATATACATAATGACGTTAGCTTAACATCTGTCCATTTTGCCGGCTTCATAGATCTCCCTCCACCACCTCCGATCATGTTCAAATTGGTCATGATATTGGACTATCGCACGGAATAGCAGTTTACATTGCAGCAAGCTCCGTCGCACGATAGGTATGGAAACAGTGTTCTACTGTATCCTATAAGCTTTCCAGTGCTCATCCATGTGCGCGAGAGGCGATGTTGAAGACGTGGTTTCATCAGTACAAATGAACAAAAATTCATTGGACTGGCACCTGAATTTTTGGAGAAATGTTCGAACGGAATGACAAGAATACCCAACTCCTCTGATATTTCCTAATGAAGTTTATTGGTGTTCTGGCGGTAATACTCGAAGTCATGTCCATACGGATGATGGAATGGTTTCCATCGAATCCATACGATTGTGAGATATCTCTCCGATAGACAGGTGTCAGAATGGATTCTTGGATGTATTATGTAATCACATTCGCGTTTTTGTCCACTTTACGTTACAACAAATTTGTCTCATTTCCGTATCTTGTAGCAACCATAAAGTCACGAGAGAAACTTTCCCTGAACTGACGACAAAGTTGCGTCTTTGTTCCAGTAAGTGATCGCCTGTATGTGGCCACCAGCAGTGTGATAGACATATGATTCATCCGTTGTGGCAACTTTATTCCATTTGGAATTCGTCAACTACTTCTTCAACAGTTTTCAGCAGTTCGTCTTAAGTTCATGAACGTGACGCGGTAGCAGGTGTTGTACATGTGTACAAGAACGTTTCGCACCTACTTCAACCTGAGCCGTTTGCAAAGTGTTTTGTTCATAGTTGACAGTGCGAGGTGGAAACTGTGGCCCATATCACTTTGCGTCGGAGATTTTCTTTTCACGCAAATGGAGAAATCTACCTTAGCATAACGGGTTTCACTTTGCTTACAGCGCTCCTTCTATTTTTTTCGTCGGTTAATGGTTTGAAAGTGTAGCCTGTTTTTTGTAACAGGCAAACATAGTTTTCACAGTATTCATTCCGAGTGCTAACCCACTGTCTCGACACAGTTTAGCAATGAATATGTGCGAAAACAACATAGAAAATGGCCAATAAGTAACCCACCCCTACCGTTTTTTGGAGCCATTTGATAACAATCACTACCAACACCCACACACCTACAAGGTAAGTCTCAACACTGTTCCCACCAACAAACCAGTAGTTCGGAAGTAATACGTCAGGTGGTAGTACCGGATCGAAAGTGGTCGGATATGCTGCGAACAAGCTTCTGTATAAAAATACAAATTTTATATTTTATCAATAGTTTTTTATCGTAAACCTATAAGAGTATTCTATTTAGGATATATGACTAGGACTTTAGCATGTTTTAACTATTTAATTCAACTACACAAAATTGATATATAATTTAGAAAACAGTATAGATACTGAACTACAAAATATAAAAGTTCGTGCCGTTGATGAGCAGAGATAAGGAAAGAGTAATACAGCCGATGCTACGTACCTTACGATCCCGAAGTAATTTTCATCAGAGTTCAATTTCTATTGCCAACGCTCCTGCAGCTGCGCAATACCCTGCTAAAACTTGGCGGCCGTAGATACAAATAAGTTCATAAAGGCGTTCCGCAGTTCTCCCTAATTTGCAAGGTGGTTGTCCAGGAAACGAAATAGGTGATAATGTATTGGCGCAAGGCCAGTCAAAAATGGCGCATGGACAAGTTACTAAAGTGTCATCCGGGTCCCCCTTTAGCACATGTAACGTAGCATTGACGTGCAAAACTAGCGCATCCTTGCCATTCACCAATGCTGGCTAGGCACGATGCACTGTTTGTAACTGCTCAGAGTATAAGTCAGCAGTGATGTTCTGATCAAATGAAAGGAGTCCGTAATTCACAACTTGCAGATAATTCCACCATTAAAAAAACATAACGTTTCGTGGTTGCCGATGTGGTCTTGAGGGTGAGGAACAAAGTCACGTAGCAATAAGTCACGCGTATTACAGGAGTGTCATAGAGGGTACACTTTTCGTCACCAGTGAGCAAGCGGTCAAAAAATTAGTTGTTTTCAGCTGCCGAGTGAGCAGAGACAAACAGGGCATGATCGTTGGACCTTGTTGGCTGGCGACAATGTGTGATGTACCCACTTGCGTAACTTGTGTGACCTTTCTGTTCCATACAGGTCCGATGTGACTGTTTTAGCTGAAAGATGCTACCTTTTTGCACGTTCATCACAGGTTAGATCACGGTCCTCTTCTATAGCTGTTTTGAGGATTTCGTATTTTTGAGGATTTCGTCATTTAATGCATGTGGTCATCCAGTGCTAGGTTCGTCCAAATGCTGATACCTCCTAAACGTTCTTTATTCTTGAATCAATGTCTGACAGTGAGTTTGTTCACGGAATTCGCCCTTAATGCTTGGTATATGCGGCGATTTTATGCTGCAGCTGACACACCCATTATAAAGCCATAAAATATACACATGCAGAGAAGATGCTTAGATGCCTTTAATTCTCTTTGACACTGGGCGAGTTACTGTGCGTATCTGTGTTGTATCCACACAAAGTGATTGTATTAGTGAAAGTCGATGGTCATACTGGCTTCCAATCCTGATTGTCAGGTACGTGCATATTTTCGTTTACTCTCTTTGAGCGCATTTTAATGGGACTTCAAAATCGACAACCTTTCACTTACCTAATATTATACTTAATATCGCAGATAGAAGTTTTACACTGTAGACAATGATTGAAACATGATTTTTATTAGAACTTTCTGACCACGTGATTCCCTTTGCAATCACAAGCTTCCTTGGCTTTCATAGCGTAAATATCGTGCCGAATAATTGCAAGTTGTCTCATACGTTGTGGGTATAGCGCTCTGGCAATATACAGGATATTTTTTTTAGGAAAAGTGGATTTTCTTACATCTTTAGAAATCAACATATAATCCATTGAAATAAAAGAATCTCCATTTCCTAAACATAATTCAGGTTAAAAAGGGTTAGTGATGGACATATAAAAACTTGCAAAGTTAATTATTCCATAATTCTCTTAAGAAACTCTGGAAAATGGAAATAAATCAAAGAGACTCGCAATTCAATTTAATAATATATGGCACTTGACACTATTTGAATATTTTAACATACATTATTACCTTTGTTGTTTCCTACTATGATTGAAGTGCAGTTACATAGATTCATACTTCGTTCCACAAAGCACTGCCACAAGCACGCAGAGTAACTATAATGATCAGAAATCCAGATACCATCATTCTCATCAGGAAATTTACATTTTCTTGATCCAAGTGGAATAGAGCGGACATCTTCATCTGATATCTCCATTATGGCAGAATTGGTTATAGTCAAGTTTTCTGCAAAAACAGGGCTGTACGCAGTAGATTGTTCCATTCCTCTCAATGGAAAGTCAAATAGTCCGTGGACAGCAACCTGACCATATATATACACATTCTAATATCAGTATATATTATCAGTCATGGTTACACTCATATACAGAAGTTAGGGAATATAATTTTAGAACCTTAAGATATTGTGGCATAATAAATCCAAAAATAATGGATACATATTTCTCCCTTCGAATAACATAACGCAACTTCAAAACAGGTGAATGACACTTGTGTCGCCTACAAGCATGAGTAATCATTTACGGACGGTATATGGACGGCCAACTTTCTAATAAATTGTTAGAAACATCATAGGTTAGACACAAAGAAATTACACCAGAAGTACAGTATATTGCAAAGGACAAATCTAGGTAACATACCAGTGGCCGAATTGTAGTATACTTGAAGTTGAGAAAAGTCAACGAGATGTGAGATGTAAGGATAGACTTGAAAGTGGCTCTAATGTGGTGTATTATTACGTACAACATTCCAAAAGAAAACAAATTCAAGGAGAATCAGTTTTAAACTTTTTATGTGTCGCAGTACAACGAAAGGATTCTATCTTGAATTAATAAATATCATAAGATGTTAAGGTGCTACTGCATCAGCATTAGCTCGAAAATTTCCGTCAACTATGAAATTTGTCTCTCATCAATGCCTAGACGAGATATTATTTTATGCAAGCTAACACACTAAAAGGATTTCTATTATTCAATGGCACAGACATTAACATATTATGTAGAAATGCATAGGGGACTTTAATATACTTCAAGTAACATGTTCTAATGTTATGTTTTGATCTTCTTTTTCTTAACAAATACATGTAAATACTTAATTAACTTCATGTTCTTGTATGCCTTAATGTCCCAAAGATAACATTCAAAATAGTAATGGTCGACCTTTAGAGTTAGTACTTTTAAATCTTAATGACGTTTCTGTAATAAATTAGCGTTCTCTTGTTATTAATGAAGACGGGCATCACCCGGCTTTAGTTATGTCTTTCCCATTTGAACATCTGCAGAAACGTAAAGAAAAGAAGTCCAGAAATCCAGTTTTAATTTTAAAAAAGCAGACTTCCAAAAGATGTACATACAACTCACAAAAGTAAATGTTCCCCTAAAAATCTTCTTACAAATGATTAACAACATATCAGCGAATTCTAACATATTAACAACTTTAAAGACATATCAGCGAAAGTTATTCCGTTTGGTTTACTTATAATTAAGGAAATAAAATCAAAGACATACCTCTATAAAAAGTGGAATAATAAATCAACAATAATGAATCAAAAGTGGAATAATTAACTTTATCATCGCGATCACTATAAGGGATTGTGTAAAGAAAAAAATTCTGATATAAAATTGGCCTACAAAACTTTAATTTAAATTCAGATTTCTCTATCGAGAAGAACCCAAGCCAGATCTGGAGCTTAATTAAACGCAAAACTCCGCATTTGTCATCATACTCTATTACTTACAATGGCCGTGATATCCAACATGCCAATGAAATAGCACAGGCATGAAGACATTATTTTCATTCAGTTTACAACAATGTACCCGCCATATTCAATGTTGACTCTTTGCTTGCTTATCAGACCAAATGTAATATATTAGACAACTTTCAATTAGATGAAATAAAACTTAAAGAAATAGAAAATTCTAAATCGAAGAATCTTGTGGTCATGATAGCATCCCTCCTTACGTTGTGAAAGGTGCGCAGTGATCCATTTAAATACCCACTTCGCACTATATTTAATATTTATACCAGGGCAAACACTTCCCCAAATAAATAAAAGAAAGTTTAGTTTGACCATTGCTAAAATTTGGAAACAAGAACGAAATAGAAAACTTCAGGCGAATAGTTATTCTGTCGCTTTTTGCCAAATTTCTTGAAAGTGTATTATATGCGTGACTTTTAAATCATGTAAGACCTGTTCCTTCAACTCATCAACACGGTTTCTTACGTAATAGATCTACTTCGACCAACATATCGATTTTAACAAATCTTATAGCAACAGAATTAGATACAGGCGGTCAATTAGATGCTGTTTTTTATTGATTTTAGCAAGGCATTTGACGTCGTTACTCATGATGTCTTGCTACTTAAATAACATGTCTGAATTTTTCGAAACGTGCAAGTGAGAATCTTGTATCATACTTGCATAATAGGGTGGGCCGAAAAAACTCATTTTTTTATTTCGAAGTTGTAATAAGCGCGGAAAAGTTGCGAATTATATAGACAAAGAAAAATAAAAGAAATTATGAAAATCGGTAGACATCTTCCCGTCGCGCATAGACCCTAAAGTTTGACAAAATATGAAAAAAAATCATTTTTGCGATTATTTTTTTAAATTTTTTGAATTAAATGTTTTCGTAATGTAATAGTTTTTAACGTCTTCAAATAGAGCCTAAAAGCATTGTATTTTAATTTGGCTTAGATCAGTTGATATCTTCCGGTCGCACATAGGGCCTAAAATTTGCCAAAATATTGAAGATGTTACATTTTTACGAGTTTTTTAAGAATATCTTTAATAAACTGTTTTTAAACATAATACTTACAGTATTTTTATTTTTGAACATAAGAACGACGCTTATATATATATATATATATATATATATATATATATATATATATATATATATATATATATATATATATATATATATATATATATATATATACATATATATATATACATATATATATATATATATATATATATATATATATATATATATATATATATATATATATATATATAACCGAACATTATCCGTGGTTTGCAACCCATTTCCCTCAACATAACGATTCTTTTCATCTTTTTGCGTATTAATCAATATAAGTACACTAATTCACTGATGTTGTGAAGTTATCTTCGGTGTAGTTTGCACATCAATTTCGCTGTCGTTGCGAAAAGTACCTAATGACATAGGCGCAGACTTGTCGTTGGGGACCTCATTATGCGGAAATGAAAAACTCAAGATTGCGATTTCATACAGTGAATGAATTGCAAATTTTCATTATAAATAAACGCACTAATACTGTATTTTGAAAGAAAGCGTTTATATAAAGTGAATTATTCCATTGAATGTGTTGCATTTTCATAATGTTAAGTCCTGGCATTTATAGAATTTCAATATTTACGATGAAGATAGTAAAAAATGTTGTATTTCATAAAGCGTTCATAAGTAGTAGTTTGAGTAACTTCAATCTTACTGTTCTTCCATTTTTTTAGTTGTTGTTTTCGAAAAAAATATTTCATCTTAAAATACTTTTAAATGCAGGTTTCTTGTTTATATAGTGGCAAAATTTAGTATCGACTTTTTCTCTTGTTTGTCTGTCTTTCTTCTTTTTCCGAGATGTTATCGATTGGAGCGGGTATACTTGTCGGAACAAAATGTGATGTTTTTTGTTGAAGTAGTTTTGATTTATGCCCGCTGTTTTCTTTTTTCGTTCTTATTTTATATTGCGTGATATGATTTAGGTCGCGCAAATGAGATGTCCTGTATTTTTTTTATTTATATGTGCTCATAATTCTCAGTGTCGTATATACGATGCAGTAATTTGTTTTCAAAACAGAAACGTTTCACTTGACATAATGTAGATGACTTTTGAATTCCTTCTCATCCAAGGCGAAAATAATATCTGAAAGAATTCGCCTTTCTCTGCTCCTCTGCCACATTGTTGAGTGCAGCAAATTGCTCTATTAGAAGATATTATTTCTTAAGTGTTTAAAGAAAAAATTCTTGTGGAAACTATCACCTTCCTGTTTTTCATGTTTCTTGGTGTCTTCCTTTTGTTCAAGGCGACAGAAAATATAACCTGGATTATTTTGGTTTTAATGTGATAAACTTTGAAATAATAATCGGTTATGAGTACTGTGTAGCATGTAAATTTTCCTACCCTATTGGGTAGGTTATTTAATGATGTAAGGCATTTTGCGTCCATAAAGAACATATTTCCAATTTAGTAGGGCAGCCAAATTTTGTTAGCACTTGGAATATATATATATATATATATATATATATATATATATATATATATATATATAGCACACGTTGCCAAGTAGCCTACTGCTGCAACAGGAAACTATTTTTACTTAATTTACAATTGTAAAAAGATAAACTTCCCGCCACATCTATGCTCGAAACATCACTGTAAACTCGAATTTTCTGATGTAGGTTCGAAATTATGTAAAAAGAGAGAGTTATCAATCTCTAGTTTGAGCTTCACGAAGAGTTCGTTATGTATTGAAAACTATTTAGCATTTTTTTTTTCTGAAAGGAATTGAAACGGTTTTGTAGTGTTTGTGAAATTTTTTATATGGGATCTTAAATATTAAGATAAACCCAGAACGCTTTTCAGATTATGCATTCTAGTAGGTTAAATGTAGTGTCTAGTCTTCTTAGCCATCTTTGGGAAAGCTTTATATCTTTAAATGAAACGTTGAGTACGACTGTGTCTAATTCGATCTATATTAGTGCATTTTCTTTGGGCTCGCAAACAAATCATATTTTCTTAGTTTCCTTAAGAGTAATTCCAAATCTGAGAGATCTTGCTTCCCATTTGTTGACTCTGGTTATTATTTCCTCCGTGAATTAAGTGAAATGTGCTAGTAATCATTTTAGAATTATGAAAATCGCGATGGATCGGGATTACGCCAACATTTTATGGCCCGTAACACAACGTAAAAATTAATATTACATTTGTGAATCATTTACCTAAAATGTAATGAATTTGTGGATCTCAGGATCAAGTAAAATTTGGAAACAACTTAGTTTTATATAGAACTGATAAAATATGACCCCTTTAACATGTGCAAAACTCTACAGTTGACTGCAAAATGATAAGATATTTCGTTAAAAATTTGTTCATTTGACGGTTTAAAACTAAAGAAGCTCTGATCTATTTGGCCTGTAATGAATAAGATGAAAAGATGAAAGTGAACTGTCACTCGTCTCCTGAAGCATTTATTAATTATTTGATATGTCTATTTACGGGAGGAGAACGAGTGAAATAGGCGGTAAAGTTGGATGAAAGTTAGCCGCTTTATCAATACTTATTTTACGAGTGTGGTTTCTAAAATATCCGAGGTCCTTAAGTGAAAAGATATATACTTATCGATATTATACAATAATTTTAGTACATCCGTTTTCTGATATTCTGGTGAATCCAAATTAATAACAAAAAACTTTATATCAAATAGCGTGGCTGTCTTTGTAGTCTATCATGGATTTTTTGGTATGTCATAAATTACTTTGCGCTGTCGTTTTCTCTCTTGTTACTGTAACTGTTGGTCGTTAACTTCTTGTAGATCTTTCTTTGCATAAACTACTGGTGTGCTTTCAGCTAATGTTATAAGAAATGTTGATGCATTTGAATCCATTACATTGAGATTAGTTTTCGGAATGTTCATAGTCAAGACCTCGGAAACATATCTGTCCACAAATTTTGTAATGATGATGGTCTTTATTTTCCTTCTTGACACTGACAGGAAGAAAAATGTGTTCTTGCTGAAATGTTGATTTCATGAGTCGTAAATACGCTTTCCGGGCTATGTTGATGTATTAAATGCATAGCTTTTCCCGGTAATTCGTCTAGTTTAGCCTCTTCGATAGAAATGACTGGTTTCCGAGATTTCCAATATAAACATAGTTTGTAAGTTTCTAAGTCATTTGTGGAAAGAAAACGTTTGAGGATATCCTCCCCTGTTAACAGTACGAAGTCTCTATGTTCCAAAATTTGGAAATATTCAGAAAGGTTGTATTCCCAATTCAAATTTACGGTTATATATGTGATCTCTACAATTGAATTCTCACTTCCAATGACATTAATATAACAAGGTATCAATTTAGTAATTGGCTGTAAATTGTGATTTTGGCCTATTAGAAAGATACGAGCGTGCGTCAATAATTACTGAAAAATTGTCTGCAGTGATTGATAAGTTAACAGGTAAATTACGCTCCCGCGTGTTTAAATTTACGCATTTGTTAGGCCATTTAAAGGTACATCAGTGAGAAGTAACTTGTGAACAACTGAGAATCTTCTATTAGTATCTAAGGTTACTGCCTTAGATTAATTATTTTTCATCGGTTTTCTGTGCCTTGGTCCGAGGAACATTAGATATGTCTAGAGAACTTATAACATATTTCCCTGGTTACTATTTCAACAAAAAGTACTAGATCCTGGCCATTTAACAGATATATTTCTTGTGTACAATTTTGTTGCTATTGTCATTTTTGAATTGCTATTATTGTTATTGTTCCTCCCATTTCTATTATTTCTAGTTTTGTTTTCTCTTCTTTGTTAGCCACTACTTCAGCCTCCTCTGTTTATTTTAAATCGATATCATTTCATAGTATTTTGTACCAATAATTAGCAAACTTCTGCCACTTAGTTAGCATGTGGGGGCGCGGTGGCTCAGTGGTAGAGTGTTCACCTCCGTTGCTTGGGGTCCCTGGTTTGATCCCAGCTTGCGCCGTGTGGACTTTGTGGTGGACAAACACCGTGGTCGTGGGTTTTCTCGGGGTTCTCCCATTTTCTCCCACTTTCTTCATTCCACCATTTCACTCATCATCACCGTCTCCTTTAGTCTAACCGGCATAAGCGTGGCACGTAAAACCGTGGCACGAATGTTCTTGTTAAGAGGCAGGTGCGTGTTTGGGTTTAAAGAACATGGTGTAGCTTCTATGCGGAAGGAGGTATTTGCTTAAATTGTGTTTGTTGGTATTTTTTGCCAATTTGGGGGTTGATTATATGCGGTATAGCTCGGTTGCTCTCTACATGTACGTAAAGTGGAACTAGACGCATTATGTGTTTGGGGATAACGAATAGGTTTTGTTGAAGAGCTGTGAGAATGTATACAAAGTCATAAATAGCCTGAGATTACTATATGTAGATACTTCCTTCATGAGATCTTTGAGGTCTCCAATGCATAAATATGTTTTTTTTGTAAGTGTTCAAATTTTCGAAAGTTTCTAATGTTATTGTTTATTTCTAATGAAATTTAACTTTAGTCATAGCCATAAGTAGTGAAGTTTCTAGCGATACATTCCTAGGGTGTTGACTGTCGGATTACTTTCAATTTTCCTCAAAACTCTCTTTGAATGACTTCATTTTCTCCTTGTTATATCTGAACATTTTCTAACTCCGTCCTGCAAGCTGCTAGCCTACGATGATTAGGATATACTAATTTACACTGCAAATATTCAATTGTAACAGCAGCTAATAGATATTGTGCCTTTCATTAGAATACCCTGTTTAAAGTGACATTCTGCCAATCTATAGGAAGTAGAGTTAAGTCTCCTTCTTTTTTTTACTGATCAAACTCAAGTAGAGTTAAGTAGTCGAACATCAAAAACGATTGGGGTTCTCAGCAACACATTCAGAGTATCTAGTTATGTGTGGATCTTAAAAGGTGGTATATAACTTTGATTCTAGATATTTGTTATTCTATTTGTAAGTGTTTTGCCTGATTTATTTTGAGGCATATACGTGCTAATATTTGAAGGAAACAAAAATATAGCACAGTTTATTTCACGTACCTAAAACATTCAGAATTCACTTTCCTATTAACAAAAATAGCGTCCGGTAGGGGAGTGTTCAGTTCAATCGCTTCAAGCTCATTAAGTATGGATCTCAATAACCCACTGCAAGGCGAGAGAAGTTAGAATCTCGACAGACCTAGGCTAAAATCTAAGCGCGAAAGAAGAAGCACGAAGTTCTAATGCTAACTGGGTGGTTCTAAGGAACCTCTTAAAGCTCTGCTGCAAGCTGAGAGAGAGGTTAGAAGTCTCAAAAGAGCTCCGTTGCAAGCAAAGTGGGAAAGGATGCTTACAACTACACTGAAAGCTACAAGGCTTTGGTTACTTTAGGTTTTCCCAGAGCTCCAATGAAACTTAAAGACATGCACTCGACCAGACAAATAATAACCAATACAATTTGCTTTAAATCTTTTGGTTTTATAGATGGTCTTGTGTAGCGGTGACACTGTCGTTCCTCCATATCACTTGGTGAGTGGTGTGGCTAATCTTCCTGTCCTTTGCCTCTACAGTAGCTGTAGTAGAAACGCATGTTGTGTTGTTTATAAATGCAAGCACGTATTAATTGGCTGTAAATAGAACCATGTACGGAACAACACAATATGCTAATAATTTGAAAAATATCAAAAGCTGTTACAGGAGTGATAAATAGTAAGGAAACTAACAAATGAAATCAAGTAGTAAAAACAGATTGTACATACCCCACTACGTAAAGAAAGCCATTTTGCGAAAACTTTTAATTCATTCTCAAACGAGGGCGTCAATTTCACATAATGTTCCCTTTTAAATGAAAAAATATATAAGTAATAAATTATTGTTTATTAATAAACCTAAATATTGAACCACATTTGTTATTACACCATTATAAATTGTCTGCGTCTTGAAAAGTCGTATTTTATGGAGTATAAATTACTTTTGTCTGAGTCTGTACATGGCTGACTCATATATCCTGCTATAAAAGTAATGCGTTATTATTTATTTAACTATCACTTAGTTGGTGCTTTTCTCAAACATGAGAACAAAATTCGCTATTCTGCATTAAATTTAGAACACAACATTAATCTTAAAAGGACATCAAAGAAATTAGTATGCTTCCTTGTTGCACGAAAACAGCAAATCCCCATTAGTAAATAGACCTTTATAATTTCTTATAGAATAATACTCTAGAAGAATTGTTTCTATTTCGTTTGGCACAGTTGAGCTTATTAATTAACATCTGTGTGTAAATATCAAGACATATTCAATATGTATTTAACATTTGAGGAGGTTTAGTCTCATAAGAAGTCCTCATACTATAGGACGATTAAACTAATGCTATGTAGACATATAATAAACAGTTTTAAAAGCAAAAGATATCCTCATAATTTCAAAATATTTTATTAATTACAAAAAAAATATTAATTCTCTTCTCAGCAGTCTTTTATTATATGGAAAGGCTTGTAAAAGCTTCTTCTAGAACACAGTCTGATATACGTGTATATAAATATACGACTTCAAACGAATTTGTAATGTTCACTCACCTTTGTTTGTTCTTTTAATGTAGCCTTACGTGACGACTATTATTATTGACTATTATTATGTTTGTTATTTTTAGACTGGAAAAGACTTACTTCATTACAGGTATACTAGTAAAATATTATAGCATTCCTGTTCTCCAGATGAGAGAAATTGTTTACCCTTTACCAGTGAAGACAAAAGAAGCGAATCGACATTATGGTTTTAATATACAGACTGTCCCATAATTCGTGTGTAAATTTTACGCCAAAGTATCATTTTACGCCGAAGATTACACCAAAATATCAAGAAACAATATAACGCATAATGGACATTTTGCTACCACAGGTTCATCCACAATTACATAATTAAGCACAAGAAAGATTCTGACAAAAAAATCCCATCAAACTCCAGATGAACATAAAGCTATTGATAGTCAGTGATAATAAACTATATATATCTTTATAAAAATATATTCCCATGATCTGATGCATAAAACCAAAGATCTTAAAAATGAACATAAACACGTTTTCCGGAAATTTAATTTACTTTTTTAAGAATGATTAAATCGCAATAAGGAAGATGAAGAAAGGACAAATATAATTTTTTAATCTTTAAGGGAACAGAAGACAAAATGAATGCCAATCTAGAATAGTATAAACAAATATGTCTGATAAATATAATAGAAAAATTGTTTGAAAGAATGAAATGGGAGGTGTCTTTTTTTTTTAAATGACAGTTATATTTCATGAAAGGACAGTCAAAGATTTAGCGATAAAAAGCAACTAATTTAATATAGAAACATAAAACTGAGTTGTAATGCACGGAGATATCTTGTACTGTCCCTAATTCTTAAGGAAATTAAAAGATTAAAATCAGAAAACTCTGTACAATAGTGGTCAACAATTGAAATGAAAGACAAATGTTGTGACTGTCTTTGGGATAGTACAACATTAGTAAATATAACTATGTAACTTGGGTTTAACTATATAACGTACTTTATATATTTAAACAATATACAAGAATCTATAGGAATACTGGGAAGTGGTGATTAAGTATCAATAGTATTATTACTAAAGCTAAGGAACAATGTCGAAAGAAATAGAAAGAATGTACTTTCTAACTTTGAAAATCAATATGAGAAAAACACAAATTTATACTACCTGCGGATAAGACAAAAATTGCAGGATGTGAGAAATTACTGAAAAGGCACGTTATAATAAAATTAAAAACACAAAAAATGAAATTGTAAATTGGTTTAAGTATTCAGGACTTTGGACTGACAAACAAGTTCCTGCATTATTGGAATATCTTATCTTTTTTTAGGATCTATTAGAAATACATAATAGATCCTAAAAAAAAGATAAGATATTCCAATAATGCAGGAAATAGCCCAAACATATTCTGACCCAAGAAAAAGTTTTTTGTCAATCTTAATGATTATCCTACAATATTGTGAAAGTAAATTTTATCACAGATTGGTTTCTCAATATTGAATTGAGAGAATCAATAGCAAGGGTACAGATAATCATGTTAATAGAAGTATAAAACAACATTACAACAATTCTCTCCAAACTACCACATATATGTTCATAAAAGGGGTCGATTCATATTTAAATATCAAGAAAATGTTTTAATATATGAACTAAAAGCAAGAAAGGAACACAATTACTAAAAATACTGAAGAAATACTATAAACCGATGATAATGTTTAAGAGCAATAATTAGATCCAATTGAGAATTTAGTAATATTACTATATACTAGTATATATATATATATATATATATATATATATATATATATATATATATATATATATGGGAGAAATAAGTGAAAAATAAAAAAAATAAATAATGATATACATTTGAGAGCATTAGCATTTTAAGAAGCAATGAAACAATGCCCATAATAGAATATGATAAATGGAGCCGCATAGAAACAAAACAAACTAAATTATGTATTTTGGGATATAAATCCTTCATGTAATATAAAATGAAAAAACAAAATAGGGGTAAAATAAAACGTGGTTAGGTTTTGGTGTGTATCGTTGTTTTGGATGGGTTATATTTCCACAAACTCTCTATATAAAGTTACAATTTACGCAGCTTGCAAACATGGATTTCTAGGATATTGAAGGTAAAGTAAAATACCTCGCTAGAAAAAGTGTTAACCCTATTAACAAACTACCATCAAGCCATATGATAAACTATTTTTTCAGTTGACAGGCTAAAACCGTTTTATTTTGTTTTTTTCCTTTTCCTTTCAAGATAATACTTTGAAGTATTTAATAGGTAATGCTTTGGGATGTTTAATATGTACCAGAGGAAACAATGTTAAATTTAAAATATCAGATAAATTTTATGTACAGAATATAAAGTTAACAATATCAATTATTTTAAATCAATACAGGCAATGCAACATATAACTGTTTAATTGAAGTTTGTTCGTCAAACAGAAGTTCGGTATTAGCTTCCGCTCATAATTTCTTGTATCCAATTTACGAATGTAATGTGACACACACTCTTTGATAAATATTTAGATTTATCGCTCAAATAGTATTTCTGTAGGTTTGTACATTTCATTAATAGAAACGTTTTCAATCCTTAAATTTTTTGCAAAAATCCTAGCGGAATAAGCTTGTGAAAACTGTCCCCAAGCATATCTGCACCAAATTTACTGTATCGATTAACATTTATGAGAAACTCAATTTCCAAAAGTTTCAGCCCCTCAAGCGCTTTTGAAGGGGTGTTAGGAGGGGAAGGAAAATTGAAATTATTTTTTACCTCCTGAACGGCTCAACCGATTTGCACGAAAAAAAGATGTTAGGTGTTCTCAACAAGAGAAAAGTCGGAAAATATTTTTTTTGAAATTTTTGGGGTTGAAATTGAAGACAATTGTTTTTTCAAATTTTCAAAAAAACATTTAGTGGAAGATTAACTAGGACACCCACAATTTTTTGCCAGTTTCGTCTTGAGAGGGTCCCTAACAACATATATTATTTTCATTTTGTTTGCAAGTGTACCTCATAATGAAAAAAAAGCAAATGTACATAGGTCAGCATCTATGTGGTATATGTAAGATACACACTGTACAGCACTAGAATAACCAATACCTTTGAATGGGGGAAAGAAGTTGTTATAACATTGGAATCTTATGATAAGTATTTTTTGTCTTAATCGTAATTGGTCTCTGAGGATGAAGGGGGTTCTCAACCCCTTTTCGCACAACCCTTGGCTACGGCACTGCTGTACATCAACTGAAATTATACATTCCCGCATTTTGCGTTAATCTTGAAAATAATCAATGATCTGTGATATATATATAGATCGTTGTTTAGGAATTGTTATTGTTTTCTAACAGTTGGTTAATAATATGCCTGTTGTTAATAGGTATTTATGTATTTAGTTTGTTTCGATGGTATTACTGTATATTTGTGTTTAATATGATCAAATAAGGAATGAATTAAAAGAAATTAATCCTCGTCACTATTTTCGTCCACTACTGGAACAATTTCGGTTTTCGTGAACAGGACTGTTGGCTGCTGTTCTCACAATTCTGTTATTGTGTATTATTTATCATATGCGAGATAATCATTCGACCAGCTGAAATACTCAGTAAAATGTTCACGAAAACCGGAATTGTTCCAGTGGTGGACGAAAACAGTGACGAGGATTAATTTCTTTTAATTCGTTCCTGATTTGATCATATTAAACACAAATATACTTTAATACCATCGAAACAAACTAAATACATAAATACCTATTAACACCAGGCATATTATTAAACCAACTGTTACAAAATGATAACAATTCCTAAACAACGATCTATATATTTATTTATTTATTTATCGTTATTACCTATTACAGAGCTATTGCTCCCTTTACAATAGGTATTACAGGTATTTTTCTTATAAAATTACACAGTAAAACTAATAAAGACGGACATTACAAAAATAAAGAAGAGAAAAGCAAAGAATAAAGAAAGTGAAAAGAAAAGTAACATACGCATACAGAATAATGAAAGAAAATAATACATACATTCAATACATTACATAGCAAAAGAGTAAATACATTGTTTTGTTATAAATGTGTAATAAATGAATACATGAACGAAGTGCAAACCGTAGACATTCCTATATATAATTTCATATGCATTTGATATTTGTTTTGTAGTTTCTAAATATACATGGTCCAAATCGCATTGCAAATCAGTAGGTCCTCATTAGCTACAAACGTACTGTTTTACTTATTAATGTATTCTTTTATTATGCTAATATAATATTCAATATTCATTGAAAAGTCGACATCACAACATTTTTTCACTAATAGATTTGCAGCATCTCCCGTAATAGAACAAATAGTATTCTTTCATGATCATACAATACTCATCCTAGTTATCCTTGCTATTGGCGAGTTCTGATGTACGAGTTTATTAGATTTACAGCAGTGAAAAGGTAATCGAACACGTAGACTGTGCTTCCTAATATTAAAATTTAATGTATGTACTAGTTACTGACTATCGACAAAAAACCATTAACTATTTTGTACAAGAACATTTGATCAATTAATTCCCTCCTATCACACAAGCTATCATAATAAAATTCCGTTGAAACGGTTTTATACGATATTCTCTGTTGATATGATGACCTTTTATGTTTTATATAAAAGAGACATATATCACAGATCATTGATTATTTGCAAAATTAACACAAAATGCGGGAATGTATAATTTCAGTTGATGTACAGCAGTGGCGTAGCCAAGGGAGGTGCGAACAGGGTCGAGAACTCCCTTCAACCTCAGAGACCAATTACCATTAAGACAAAAAGTACTTGTTATCATAAGATTGCAATGATATAACAACTTCATCCCCTCATTCAAAGGTATTGGTTATCCTAGTGGTGTACAGTGTGTATCGTAGATGCTGACCTATGTATATTTGCCTTTTCTTCATTACGAGGTGCACTTGCAAACAAAATGAAAACAATATATGTTGAGGGACCTTCTCAAGACAAAACTGGCAAAAAATTGTGGGTGTCCTAGTTAGCCTTCCACTAAATGTTTTTTGAAAATTTGATTTTTTTCTTCAATTTTCAACCATAAAAAATTAAAAAAACACTTTCCGACTTTTCTCTTGTTGAGAACACCTAACATGTTTTTTTTTTTCACTCAAATCAGTTGAGCCATTCATGAGAAAACAAATAATTTCAATTTACCTTCCCCTCCTAACTCCCCTCCAAAAGCGCTTGGGGAGCTGAAACTTTTGGAAATTGAGTTTCTCATAAATGTTAATCGATACTGCAAATTTGGTACAGATATGCTTGGGAGCAGTTTTCACATGCTTATTCCGCTAGGCCCTTTAGTACATATTATTCATATGCCAAACTGATTGATTCACTTTTATAGAACATGAGTATTAAGAATAACGAGCATGTTAAGACTACAGTTATACTTACCATCCAGGACCAAATCTCGCTGTATGACATGTAAAATCTCCATATGTCGATGCCTCAAAAACTCTACAGCAATCAAAAGGAACTCCGTCATAAGAGCAATTCCGGAGCACCATTTCACATTGTCTACAAAATAACAATTTCTTCTACTTATCGTCAGATTATAATATTAGTAGATGGAAACAATATTGTGAACGTTATGTTCAAACTATTAACACTAGGATAACCAGAATTATTAGCTCCTCAGGAGCACCGAGCCGTAATTTTGAGGGATTGTTATTTGCAAGAGATACATATTTTTCTTTATATTTTTGTTCTTTTAGCTTTAATGTAATATGTTTCATTGACTAGTTTATGTTTCATGTTAATTGTTCTTCTTATATAGTGCAGAGTAGTCCACGAAAATGTAACTCCGAAAATGTAAATGTACACGCACAGAACCGTGACATGGAAAATTAAAGTAAAGGAGAAATATGTACATGACTTGGTATGTAATCCTTTTTCTATGGGTTACATTGTCACGCTACCCCCCTGTAAACATTGGCTGAGCTATTTTTTGTCTAATATACCTAAATTAATTATTTTTGCTTGAAACTTTTTATTACATGAAAATTAATTATTTTTTTAACTTGTCGAAATATGCATTGCAAATATTATAGTTTTACATTATATATTAACGATAATTTTTTAATTCAATTGTTTGTCTTACCTTTAATGCTATTATTTGTATTTTAATTGCTTTTAAGCCAAAAAATATATTAGAATCACAACATATTTTAAAAGAACACCATACGCATTTATTCCTTTGTTTACTTTTTACATATCAGATGTTTCCCCTCCTGTCCAACACATTTTCCGCACACAGCCTTCTTGCATTTGTGACAGTAATCAATAATTATATTCTTGTTGCATAATTGAACTTCACATTGCTTTCCCTCCTTTCCTCCTTTCTTGAGACTCACCATGTGCAAAGGTGTCTCACAGAACTCTCTCGTAATTTCGGGGCAAGTTCCTTCAAGAATCGTCATTTGCTGATTTTCTTTTTGGACGCATCCTTGTACA
The DNA here is from genome assembly GCF_964235325.1 of Thermobia domestica. Lineage (NCBI taxonomy): Eukaryota > Metazoa > Arthropoda > Insecta > Zygentoma > Lepismatidae > Thermobia > Thermobia domestica. The sequence continues at coordinate 241,150,098 of NC_137461.1, forward strand.
CAATCCAAGCATTAATACATGCTAGATCTAGAACATTGAAAAAACATGTAATGGCCATCTTATACTCGGATATTTTACTGTGTACTTCTTTGTCATTTTGTCGATTACATCAAAACCATATTTTTTGTTATTATAATAGACGACTGCTCTGGTTTTCTTTTTCTACCTGTTGAAACTGTCACACAGTTATGCATTGAACTCAAGATAACAATTTTCTCGCTCTTGCATGTGTATACTGTCTTCTATTTGGACGCATACTACCAACCAAAGTCATACGTTTCTTTTTTAAAGATTGCACTATTTTTCTTCGTGTGAAAAGATCGCAAGTAACATTCATGCATCTGTTGAGAAAAGGACCTATCAGCTTCAGAATAATAATTTCACCTAACTGTAAGTCCCGAGGTCTTTTCTCCGGTAGAGAATTACATTTAGTACATATCTTGACTTTACTTCAGCAAGAAGCCACAATTTGTCAGGCTTGTTAGCGATATATTGAAAAATTTGCATCTCACCTTAGTACGGAATAATTGTTCATCGACACAAACGCTTTGTGGGGTTTATAATGGCTGATACAACTTTCAGTGACGGAGTTTCTCACAGAAAATGCCAAAGCAAATTTCTCTGCTTTTATCTTTTAAAATCTAGCGCACTTTTCATCAAATTGAAGATACTTCATTATTTCTACGAATCTCTCTCTTTCCACAGTATCTCTGTAATACTCTGGGTAATAGCTTTTTTTTCATTATTTCTTTACCGGTATACCTGTAGCTCCTGTAGCTGCACTAAATATCAATATTGCTAGAAATGATTCAAGTTTTGCAATTGACAACTGACAAAGGAAATCTTGACGTTGTCTATGAGCATTTCAGAATATTTAGCAACATTGTTTCTTCTATGGACAATCAAAAAGAACTAACAAAATCGCAATATTCAATATAGTCTAGCTGCTTCTGTTTGCTTTTGGAACAGTATAACTTTAGTTTCGGTACTTGTAATTACAACTAATTCTCAGAATAACATAATTTACACGGCTTTGCAATCTTTGACAATATTCTTTTCTCTCTGAAAATGTGTTCAGATTTCGAATTGTTGTTAACAGCAGTATGAATTATATACCCATCGATACTCATCTGTGATACAGAATGTCTAACTTCCTTCGACAAATGTATAACTCCCAACTTTTAGGACTTTTTCTGTATTATTTCGAAATACGTTGTACCATGGTCATGACAATTGACACTGGGTACTTTGGATTTCCATAATCAAGTATTCCACACTTACGTTATTGATGGAAGTTTACAAAGATTGTTTGTTTTTTACATTTCTGAAGATAATAAATTCTTAGTTTATAACACTGTATGTTATCAGCGATACTTAAAGTTTTCTTAACGTATACATTTGAGAAATAGACGTAGCTTCATTTGAAGAATATGTATTTTTATCTTGCTTCTTCAACAGTGATAATTTCTGTCTAACGCATTGCAGAGTACGTTAACCAATGTCCCTTTTGGTGAAAGTTGCGTGATGGTAAATATTAATCATTTTGTCTACCAGTTTAACAGTTGGAAGTGTATATCAACATAATATTCCAATTTGTATGTGAATATTAAATCATGTGCCAGAGTATTTAAGTTTAAAGTTACAGAAAATTATAAGATGTTTAATGGTGATTTATTTATTTTTAAGAAATCTAAGAGACTATTATACTATTAATAGTAAGTAACAGAAACATTATCTTGCAGCAGCTATAATATGTTATGTTAGTTTTGTTTGACTGCAGTAAGGAAATGCGTAATGAGTAAGGAATAATAGCCACTAGAAACAAACAAAGAATAACAATGAATGGAGCTCAAAGTAATAAACATCTTATAATTTTATATAAAAAAAAGTAAATCCAAATGTATCTTTTGTACGATTCAGATAAACTTACATTTGCGTCAAGTCGAGTCGTTTATAGGTACAAAAGGAAACCGCCATACCAAATTCATCTATTCCAAATGGTTTGGAATCAATTTCATACGAGACAGGGTCTGCGTAATACGTATTTCCTAAATCCGTAGCCACATACAGAGAAAACAGCAAAGCAGTTGACCATAAGATGAACCACATGGCCCTGGAAAAGTAAGGAAGAACATTACTACTAAATATATATAGGGAGTTCTTAGTAGTTCAATATAAATTTGTGACACAGGTTCCATAAGCAAAATAACATACTAAAATAAACCACGATTAAGTAGTTATTACATAAACAATGTTGAATTTACATTTATATAGTTTCTTAATTGCCATCCGGATTCTGAAACAACTTCATAGATAGGAATACTCAAATTTACAAAAGAACGAATGCTTATTCTTGCTTGGATTTATTTAATGGTTTGTAGTGAAATAAGATTCACTATACTACGGCATAGCCATCACAGGAAGTGTAATGACTTACCCATCAATGGAACCCTAGTTCATATAGTGTAGGTGTTTGATGAACGTGATTCATTGTTGTATTATATTTTGGAAAACAATGAAATGAGAATGTATTCTGCTGATTTGGACTCAATAGTATACAGGAGATTGACTCCCAATGTCGCCTTAGTATTGAAAATGGAATGTAAACTTTCAAAACAAATTTAACTGTAACAGTTAATTTAACAGTTTGAGAGAATAAAAAATGATATCTTAACTTTCCTTCTGTAATAAAATGGGTAGATCTTAGAAAGAAACAAGCAATCCTATCTCAAAATGGTAAATTTTCTTTGCTAACTTTGATACTGTGTCACACTTAGGAGATATGGTTACCCAATTAAGCACCATACAAAATTGTACTTTCTAATATTCCTCTTTGGTAAATATTTAATTGTTTATTTTAACATGACCATAGAGTAGTAGTGATGTAGTGCATTGTAGAAACATGGGGAAGATTTTTAAATTCATATTTATATCAATTCATCATTCAGAATTTGCAATCTCAACTACCATCAGGCTTTCAGTTGAAGTTAAAATGTCAGTATTCAATACAGGATGTAAGAACATTCCAGCTTACAAGCATTTCACCACCACTAACGCAATGATTTCTATCGCGGCATAGAAATGTTATTTCGTGGATCTATCTCCTTCCTTATTTCATTCCTTGACGAATAGGAATCTATCTATCTATCTATCTTTCTATCTATCTATCTATCTATATATATATATATATATATATATATATATATATATATATATATATATATATATATATATATATATAGGGTGCGGCAGCGTTCATAGAGTAATTTGACTTGCGTAGTACAATGACGTACTGCATGAATGCGCGCCAGCTCGTGCCGCGTTCGTGTGCTAATGAGCTGTCATTTCGAGTGTGACAGTGATATAGAGCGGTGGAGTACACAGCATCGTACCTTTGCTGTTGAAAGTTATTTCAAGAATAGTTACTCTGTTATTGCGACCCAGCGTCTATTTCGGCAACATTTCAACTTGGGACATCATAGGAAAGTTCCAGATGGACAGATCATTGTAAAGTGGGTACATGCATGCCGAACAATAGCTTCTGTTTACAATGTTAAAACGAAAAGAAGTGAAAGAACTGTGCGGACACCAGAAGCCGTGGAAAATGTTCGTGCTGTAATGTTGTATAGCCCAAAAAGATCTGCTCGTCGTCATTCGCATATGCCCGATCGCTCATTCAGGAGAATATTGCACGAAGATCTCCATTTTCACCCATATAAGCTGCAGATTGTTCAGGAAATTACTAATCGCGACTGGGTTTCACGAGAAACATTCTGCTTAACCATCCATGATCTCCTTCGCCAAAATCCACAAATTTTGCACAGCATCCTGATGTTACATGAAGGTTATTTCGCTTCCTTTGGGATTGTTGAACCTTACTACTTTGAGAATGACAGCGGTGTGACTGTAACTGTCACCAATGAACGCTACCTAAAGATGCTGCAAGACTTCGTTCTTCCCCAATTAGGTATGGTCGATGTGCATGTGGAACTATTATGGTTTCAAGACGGAGCAACCTCGCATACAGCCAGAATTTGCATGGATTTCTTGCCACAGACATTTCCAGGTAGAGTAATTTCCCGTTTTGGTGGCATTTCCTGGCCGCCTCGCTCACCTGTGTAGACTTTTTCCTTTCAGGCTGTCTGAAGGAAGAAGTGTTCCGAACACGTTGTTCCGAAATACTATAGATTGAACCTCTTTGTATATTTCCTTATATTTGTCAACGATCTCTAATTATTCTAAGTCCACGCATTTGTTTGTAAATCTCTGTCCTTTTACTGTCTTCCTTCGTATCTCGTTTAATTTCCTGTCGATATTTTTGCCCTATTCTGTCTCAAAGCTTTCCCACATCTTACTTTCCCTAATTTTCCGTAAAATCTGTTCTGTAACAAATGTTGTCTTAGCCATTGTGTGTTCGCGGTGACCCACTATTTCTTCTGCAACCTGCTGAATTCAAAACTATTTATTCATATCTAAATGAAGAATGTAAGGATCATAGTACACTACATTTCCAAGAATCATAGCACAGGACAGCCAATATCTTGAACAAAATAAAACAATGAAGTCAGGAATGATAATCTGATGCTACAAGTAAACATGCTAATGTTTAATATTTTTAGGATGTGATCACACCAACGTTACTCTAGAGAAACTATCAACATTTGTTTCAAACAACATAACATTTCCCAATTAAGGAATACACTTCCGACTCAAAACAATTCTACCAAATCATATTTATACCAATCTATGAGTAAATATGACCTTATTTACTTGTGTTAAAATCCCCAATTTATTTAAGAATACATTACTTATTTGAAATTATGGTCTAGACATTTCAAGCTCTCATAAAGTGCTAAAATTGTGCACAATTTCAAATTCAATTGTTGGGAAATACAGCTTATCTGTAACAACAATGCATCCAAATTTTATATCATTTAATATTTCAATACTTTTAGCAATTTTATATTACTTCAAATTATTGATCCCTGTTCATAATACATAAAACTAACATTCAATCTTCAATCTTCCTATAAAACATATTTAACATTCAATCTTCCTATAAAACTTAAAAATGCATACTCTTAGAATAAATCATAGCATACCTATACCTTCGAAAATTATGAGAAATCGTGGTACCCCTGTCAGAAAATGAAGCAGCCTCGTCATACGGCATTAGAAAAGTTCCCCGAATCCTGATAAATTTGCTTTCCAATATTACTGTATCAGCAATAACCTTAGTTTTCAGAATCGGAATATTCAACTTATCATAAGCTGCAATTCAATTCAAATGAATTATAACGTACTGATTTTTTTGTTAATTTTAAAGAATAATCATGCACCTCTGGAAATTTTGATATGTTTACATCAAAGTATTCATAAAGCATCACCGTAGAGCCTTTAGAAGCAAAGTAACACTTTCATCAGACAATAAAATAGTTTATTTTAATAAGGAAGAATATGACACGTTCTCGGGTCCTATGACCTCCCCCTATTACATTCGACCGAAATTTGGTTTTACGCAAGCAAGAGCTCTGGACTACATATTTTTGCTCCAGCAACTGCTGGCTCTCTGTCACGGACCTACGGCACAAATAGAGCTCAAATGTTTTTATTATTTATGTATGTTCTTTGGACTTCACAAGTTCGTCATTGTAATAACTTCATTAACAGCGTTGTGTAACAAGTTGTTGATACTACTTGTAAGGCGACATATTACCAAAATCTTGATACTTTATCTGTTAGAAGGCAGCTTAGTATAGTCATTGCTACACATGTCTTACTTACCATATGTTTAGGGCCAGATACGCATTTTTCTGCTACTTATTGTGGGGGAAGTAGTGACACAAAGAATACGAAGATTTTTGCAATGCAGTTCTTAAACAATATTAAGGATACTCACTTAGAGATCACGTTAGTATGATTTCAATTTAGGATCAGTGTTGAGGTAGAATCCAGAAGACGATGAAATAACAAATGGCTTAAAGGCTTAAAAAATGAAACCAAATGCTATACGTATGAAATAATTCAGCTTTTGTGAAGGAAAGTCACACACGTTTCTTTTCGAATAATGTATGTGACTTTTAATTTTTGTATTTACTTTTAGACAAATAACACAATAAAGAAAAGACGCAATTGTCTTACATAACTGTAGGCAATGATGGTACACTTAAACTTCAGCGCCAAAAAAAATCCAGTGCATAGTCTTTTAACATACTCTCAATAACCACCCTCTATTTGTTTAGGTATACGCAGCTAAGAGAAACAGAAAACAATTGTAGGTGCAATGATGATTAATCGTATAAGTAAGCTGCTATCTTAGGGGCATAGTCTACCCTCTCAGACGTCACTGTGTGAACGAAGTATTTATTTGTTTTACCCATATATCATTCTAATCGATGAGAAAATACTTAATTATTTACTTAATACAATTGAGGATTTTGATGCAAAAAGGGCGTAAGTCTGAAACATGCAGTTGCAGAAAAACGATGTTGAAAATTTAAGTAGTGTTTTTTCTTACATAAAACAATGTAACATACAGCATTTTATTCCGATATTGAATTTAAATGTTACCAGTAGGCTAAACAAGCATGGCTAAAGCCACAAATGCGTTTGATGCAAAAAGGGCGTAAACTCGTTTACGCCCTTATTAAATCAAACTCTTCAATTATTTTGATCTCCGTATTCATATTCGGAAAAGAAATATTCTTCCTTGTAATAGTTTTCTAAACGTCCAAATTTTAAATATATAAACCTCAGAAACTGATGTAAGTTCTGATCTCCTAGTGTTTTGACACCATCTATGCTGCTATACTTGATAAAACCTTCAGCTGACTTCGAGAAAGATTTCAGTATATTAGTAGATGACAAGCTGGAAGAGAAAATATTTTCTAATTAATTACTATTAAAAATCAAACAGTTGTATTTGTTAATTCAACATTTTAATATATTATATTATTCAAGCAAAGTATGTGTTCACCATTTTCAATCTAATATGTAATAATTTATTGCTACATATATAATCATTGTCACACACCTTTATTTCTACATTTATTGTCATACATATATATATTATTCATACATGTAATAAATAAGGACAGACGACTAGGAGTGGTTCTCCAGCTTGGGGGTTTGGGTAAGGCTAAGAACGTTATCCAAAAAAAGAAAGGCACTTGTTCAGAAACATTCACAAAAGGCTCGAACACGAACTGATAACTTGGCACGACCTCAGCAAAAGAAAATGGACACAAGATTTGTAACATGGATTATTAGAAGTCTTTGTAGGGCAGGCGCGTTAAAATCTGTAACGAGTGAGTTAGAGAAAAAATAAAATGAATTTTTTTAGTTTTACGTCCCACGATTATGCTAAAGGAGACGGTGATGATGAGAGATGAATGAAGTGGTGGAATGAAGAAAGTGGGAAGAAACGGGAGAACCCCGATAAAACCCACGCATACGGTGTTTGTCCACCACAAAGCTCACTTGGCGAGAGCAGGGTTTGAACCCGGGACCCCAAGCACCAGAGGTGAACGCTCTACCACTGAGCCACCGCGGCCCCCAAGAGTGAGTTAGAGAAATACAGGATAGACCTAGTAGCAGTTCAGGAAGATAGGTGGGAAGGAAATGGATCTGTGAATTCCGGAAATTTTACGTTCTTTCACGGGGAAGGAAATAAAAATCAAAAGGTAGGAACAGGGTTTTTCGTTCACAAACGAATATTACCAGCAATTAAAAACGGGTTGAATTTGTTACTGGCAGACTTTCTTTTATTACTGTTAAGGGACGGTGGTGTGATATTATTGTTTTAAATGTACATGTTCGGAACCCAACCGAATAGAAGTAGAACCCGCTATAAAGTAATTAAAGAAACACAAAGCTCCGAGTGTAGATGAAATTCCGGCTGAGTTAATTTTAGCTGGACGCGAAAAATTGTGGTACAAGATACATAGACTCATTCTCCTAATATGGAATAAGGCAGAATTGCTACAAGAGTGGAAAGAATCAATCATTGTTCCTATTCACAAGAAAGGCGACAAAACTGACTTTAATAATTATCGAGGCATTTCTCTTCTGTCAACATCCTATAAAATTGTTTCAAATATTCTGCTAGCAAGATTGACCCCTTACGCTGATGAAATTATTGGAGATTATCAGTGCGGATTTAGGCGAAATTGATCAACTATCGACCAAATATTTACCATTCGCCAAATAATCGAAAAAAGTGGGAATACAATACCTCGGTACATCAATTATTTATTGATTTTATAAAGGCGTATGACTCGGGTAGAAGAGAAACATTATACAACGTTTTTACAGCACTTGGAATACCGAGAAAGCTAATTAGATTAATTAAGATATGTTTAAATTAATCCCAAATTAAAGTCCGGGTAGGAAAATTTTTCTCCACGAGCTTTCACGTCGAAAATGGCCTGAAACAAGGAGATGCGTTGTCGCCATTATTATTTAACTTTGTGCTGGAATACGCCATAAGGAAAATCAAAGATAGCAGCCAGAGCCTAAGAGTTGAACGGTAGTCACCAGGTTATAACATATGCTGATAATGTAAATTTAATAGGAGATGATAGGAGAACAATAGAAAGAAATGCAGAGATCTTACTAAACGCTTGCAGGGACATGGGTTTAGAAGTAAATGCAGAGAAAACTAAATACATGGAAATGCGTCGGGACCGTAATACGGCAAATTGTGGATCGTTAAAATATTAAATAATACTTGTGATGAAGTGGATACTTTCAAATATTTAGGATCGATATTAAAAGACGAAAATCATATTCACGAAGAAATTAAATGTCGACTAAAAGCAAGGAATTCGTGTTACTCTTCGGTTCAAAATCTCTTGTCCTCGAGAATTCTGCCGAAGAATTTGAAGCTTAAAATATATAAAACGATAATCATGCCTGTTGTTCTGTATGGTTGCGAAACGTGGTCGTTTATTCTGAGGGAAGAACGTAGACTGAAAGTATTTGAGAACGAGATCCTGGGAAGAATATTCGTACCCAAGAGAAACGCGAATGGGGAATTTCGGAAACTTCATAACGAGGAACTACATAATTTATACGGTTTACCTAACATTGTTAGGGTCGTCAAGTCTAGGAGGCTTAGGTGGGCAGGTCATGTCGCTAGAATGGAAGAAAGTAGTAGAAATGCTTTCAAAGTCTTAACTGGAAGACCCATCGGAAAACAACCATTAGGAAAACCTAGGCGCAGATAGGAGGACAATATTAAGATGGATCTCGCAGAGATAGGAATGCAAAGTAGAAACTGGATCCAATTAGCTAAGGATAGAAGTCAGTGGAAAGCTTTTGTGAACGCGGCATTGAACCTCTGGGTTCCATAGGCCATAGATTTAGTTAGTTAGTTAGTAATAAATTATATTCTGTTAATTTTAGATTATTTTTAAAATTATGTATACATATAGCAATCACAAAATTTCCTATTTAAAGCGCATATCCGCTTAAAATGTAAAGAAAATTATTTTATTTTACATTTAGGTACTACTATGTCAACTTTAAGTTAGTTCTTTGACCTTTTTTATGGTGTAACATTTGTACACATATACAGTATCACAATATACTGTATGAAAAAATATATTTCTAGGTTATTACTTTTGTGAGAAAGTCAAGATACTACATCAAAACTGAAGATAATACTTTTTATTCGTTAAAAGCTCTATATTTGTCGAAGATGATAGTTCAGAAATAAAAGCTGATAAAGGATGTTATTACTTATAAAAATTGAGTAGGAAATATATGTTATAAATATCCTATGTTAGTTCTCTTATACTATTTAATAGCATTACTTTACAGAAATGCTATAGTAATAAAATATGAGATATTCTAATTTAACATAAAACACTAAGTTATTATAAATTGTCTTACGCCACTTGATTAGGAAAAGTCTTTTCAAAATCTATCAAGCATGAGAACCGATGTGTTGTAGTGCGCATTTTGTTTTCTAAGGTTCACTTATTACTATGAAATGTTCCCACACAAATTTAATTACTTGAATCATTCGTTTTCATCGCTTCTCAGTGATTGAAACTGAAAAAAAATTAATGTAAAGCCAACTAAAACGTTGTAAAATGTATATGTGTCTCTGTACGGGTTTGCAAATTTTATAACGGTTGAGTTTGATGAAATTTATGATAAGATAAATTTGATCTCGACTTTTGAGTACAGGCTTGTATAAATTAGCATAATGATATTCATTACATTCAGGGTCTATAAGTCTGAATAACTTAATATGTAAATTGCACTTGCCTAGCAAGTGTGTGTTTTCATTAGATTGTGATTCGTCCCGGAGCATAATAACGGTGCGATGATCAGGTAGCTCATGGAAAGCTGCACAACGGGGCGTGAACTCCAGATATCCTGGCTGAAACTTTGATATTGATTTCCGAAAGATCAAAGAGAAATTTAAATTAATGCCAATAATATATAAATGTCTCGGTGTATACTCTCTCCAAAAATTGTTCTGAGCAGCAACTTAGGAAAAAGTAGGTATGTATTTCTTCAAACTTTAAATGCAGCACCCGCAGAGTAATTTCAAAGGATATCCACATTCAACAAGGCAGAAACAGTTAAAAGTTACTAATTTAGTACTTATGCGACTGCCTGTGCTGACTATTTTACAAGAAACAAGTAAATTGTAATTTTAACCATGTCGGTCCCAGAGTCCCCTACAGCGGACATAAAATATGATGACATTGTTGTTTCTTTACACCTTTCAAATCAGACTGGCAACATTGAAAAGTGTTTACAAGGGATGATCCATCTATGATCATCTCCTATAGACAGTTTTCAATGTTGTCAGTCTGATTTTAAAGATGTAAGGAAATAATAATATCGTTATATTTTATGTCCCCTGTGGGGGACGGCGGGACCGACATTCTTAAGATAAAATAACTTTCTGAATGACTGAAACGTTTTTCAATAAAACAAAATATGAATAAGTACATTAGATGATTTGAACTGAAACTGTCAGCTCACCTGGTCTCTCAATGAACGAGTGCTAACATAAGAAAGTCTCTTTTCTGTACGGAATTGATTATCCTCTGTTACGCAATTATAGGAACAACAAACTTTAATTTGGTCCAAATTTTGGTGCGGGGTAGAAGGAACCTCTCACTACAACTGATGTTACGGATTGTTACGTGGTTTACAGATTTTGATACAGTTTCTTGTGTTTGCCATATTAGTTTAAGAATAAGTTTTTAGGTATTTGATGAACTATACTTTTAAATTTACCTTCTCAACATGAGACAAATTCTCGAAAATGTCCTTTTCAATTTCACTGATTTTTCTTCCTCAATTGGATGCAAGTTGACAACACGAGTTTTACCTTTGCAGCCACATCTACGACACCTCATCTGTCTTAATAGTCCCAGTATTCTTTCCCAGATGTGTAAATCTTTGATTGTAAACCGACTCCGGTTTTCTTTTCCTAGTTTCACCATATTGAATATATAACACACCAAATCCATAGTAATATAGAAAACCAGTTCCACAACAGCTACGGCACTAACACCGAAGAAAAGGCCACCAACTCCACCAAAAGTAACTAAAATGAAAATATGTTTTTGTAATTTAACAATGTATGCTTAAACTAAACTTAACAGATTGTTATTTACAAATTCAAACGTAATTTGTTAAAGTGTTCTATGTCGCTAAATGACCAGCATTTTCAGATTATAACAGACCGCCAAATATACTATTCAACTATTTACAACTATACTATATGTGAGTTCAAATACATAACACATGGTATATATACTAGTTATTTATAATACACAAGGCAATTAAACATTTAACAATTATCAGATGTTTTCGTTAGTTTAGTCATCTTATTTCAATGATAAACTTCATTTACCTAAAAATTCGAAACTATACAAGATGATTCGACCAACTTTGGAAAAGTGCATAGTTGTTCAATTAGAGTAGATACATACAGCTTCACCTCTAGCGATAACCTTTTAGAATTGGTCTGTTACATTCACACTTTTGTCCCATGATTTGAACAGGTTCCATTTTTTCCTAAAGTTTATATCACATAATCTTGAAATCGTAAATGAATAGATCCCTGACAATGATTGGCATTCCTACCAAACATTTGGTATACCATATGTACAAAGGCACACCTTATGTCCTAAAGTCCTTATCTTGGAATCCGTTGATACATTCTTCCCACATCTTATACCATACAAGATTTATAAAACTAAATGTCCACCTTTAATTGGTGGAAGAAAAGGTGCTGATCACAATTGGTGATTGGACATACGTTTAAGTTAATCTGAAAATCATGAATCAATTAAACTCTACTGAATATTGTTCACTGCTAGTATACGACGTTCGTTCCGAAATTAATATCTCCTACTTTTTGTGTTGACTTTGTATGTCCGTGCGAGATGTCGTTGGTATAGTGCTAATGCTTGAACCTTCCCCTTTCATTTGCACCTGGTCCCGCTGTTCTGTGGTAGTTGGCGCCAGCCAAGGATGTTGTAAAATAGATGATCTGCCCATACAACAAAATCGTTAAGCTATAAAGTACGTCACAGCTACGCCACACCTACTCTGCCCACACCGCGCTACTAAGATCGCAATGTTTCGAGCCAACAATCATGGCGGAAACGAGAGTAGCGAATCAGACATGCCGGCTCAGAAGGCGCTCGGTTGTTTTTTGGCTTCATTGAGTTCATATGATGAAGGTACGTACGGGCAGATCCCCTATTTTATAACATCCTTGGGCAATAGGACTGTTCCAAAATGGAGCGTTATATGGACGTCTGTAAAACAGCAATGTGTGATTGAATTCCTCATTGCTGAAGGAATTGCGCCGATTGAAATTCTTCGACGCTTGGTAAAGCTTAATGGAGGAGATAGAATAGACGTGAGCAATGAGAGGCGATGGACACGGCATTTTCAAGTTGGTGAAAAGGGTGTTCATGACAAGCTACAAAGCGGTCGACCCTGCACAACTATCATCCCTTGCAATGAAGAGCGTCTTGATCAATTCGTCTTTGCTGATCGCCGAATAACGACCAGAGAATTATGTACAAAGCTGAATGTCGGCTGTAGTGCCTTCGAAAAATGCTGGAACTTCTTGTTATCGCAAAGTCTGTGCCAGATGGGTGCCGCGGATGCTTACAGAAGATCACAAAACTGAGCGAATGGAAATTTGTTTAGACCTTCTGAACCACGTGCCTCTGAAAGATGGACTACATGGTGAACATTTTAAGAGTTGGAAGCTGTTGCTAAAGCTGTAAGAAACTGCTCATCCTCAGCTGATTCCGAGTTTTGAAAGTGTGGCATGCATGCTCTCGTTCATCATTGGCAAATGCGCATTACGAATGGTAGGTACTATGTGGGAAAATGACAGTCTGTAGCTTAAAATTGCTTTGTTATGTGTGCTGTTGTTATTTATCCATTAGTATCTCCATTAGTTTCCATGGAAAAATTACGAAGCATTACTTTCGTAATGACTCTTGTATAATAAAATTATCAAGAAAATGAGAAGATTATCCAGTATGATTAGTACGTTTTAGCTACAAAGCGGTCGACCCTGCACAACTATCATCCCTTGCAATGAAGAGCGTCTTGATCAATTCGTCTTTGCTGATCGCCGAATAACGACCAGAGAATTATGTACAAAGCTGAATGTCGGCTGTAGTGCCTTCGAAAAATGCTGGAACTTCTTGGTTATCGCAAAGTCTGTGCCAGATAGGTGCCGCGGATGCTTACAGAAGATCACAAAACTGAGCGAATGGAAATTTGTTTAGACCTTCTGAACCACGTGCCTCTGAAAGATGGACTACATGGTGAACATTTTAAGAGTTGGAAGCTGTTGCTAAAGCTGTAAGAAACTGCTCATCCTCAGCTGATTCGTTGATAGGCAAAAGGCAATAATAGTAAACTCATTTACTGTTAAACTACGACGTAAATCCGTTTTCATATGCGTTTAAATGCTGAAAGACGCTGCCTAATATTTCCAACCTTCGCACTTAAAAGCTGCAGTTATATATCTAGTACTTCCATGGATATAAATTTGTTGAAGATTCTCAGTAGCTGGTTACTAATAATAGATGACAAAAGGATGACTACATGTCAGGATAGCTTCTCAAAATTTTTCAAACTACTATGAAACTCGTATACTATCCCTCCAATTCTTGAATGGTATCAAGGAAACGTCAATGAAACTTGCTGAAGTGGGTCTACACAAAATCAGCCAAGGAAATAACATGGAAAATTTAACTGATGGTTCTCCCAAAATGATGGTCAATCAGCATACTTTGATTGAAACTTGAAATATGTCATAAATCAATAATAAGCAGACTTTCAGTGATCACAAGGAAAGGATCATTGCCATAATTATATGAAATAGCCTTTTTTGAATAATGGTACAGTGATAATACTACGCAGGGACATGTTAATACATGGCCAGCTATTGGGTATAATACAAAATTGACGATGTCTCACGTCATTAGGGCAAGAAATTTATTCTAAACAGGGAATTCTAATAATTGATTCGCCACGGTCACCAGTTCAAACAAGTAGAATCTAAAGATAGCAAACCAATTCTCTAAAACGAGTGGCTTAACTCGATTGTAAATTCAATGTGATTGGATTCAAAAAGGCTTAAACATGAAGAATATAAATCTCACAAATGATCTTTGGGCATTAAAAGCAAGCTTCGTTGTATTTATTTGTAAACGGGAGGTTTTTGTACTATCAAATACGAGTCAGATGTACACAAAAATGTAATACAATTATCAACGCTATCATTCATGTGCTTGTTACACCGGCCAATCATGAATCGACATAAAGCTGATGACTATGTAAGTTGATAGTGATTTTCCTGCAAAATGAAAAGATTACTGTTTTAATTCAAAGATGAATCTTTAAGTAGAACCTTGCCGTTCGAGATAATCACGGTCGAAGCGCTGTTTCTTAGTTCATCCTCCATTGTATCATTCTTCAATGATATTCAAGTTAGATTCCGAATGGATTATAGTTATGGTCTTGTCTGCCAGGGTAGGATTGTTATATCAACGATGCATGTGCTGGCTTATTTGATGCAACAAAGTAAAGTGAAAGGTGATTACATGAGGTTATTTTGAAACCATTTTTTTCCAGCAGCATTTTTTCCAACCTTTCATCGACAGAACAAAGAATGTTACTGTATCAGGATTTATGATTCTAGAGCTCGTTCAGAGTAGAAACATCAGTTATATCTCGGCACCAAAACATTTCGAGAAGTAGTTTCAGGAGAAGAAAATTAAACAAGAAGAGAAATTATATTGTATTCTTTTAAGCGATGCTTAATTTTGATAGCAGAACTCTTCTCAGTAATCATCATTTCTAGATTACGATTTACTTACATGTAGTAAAAGAAATGACAGTCGCTATATCAAGAAGAATGATAATTTTTATAACTAACATACTAGAGCTTGGTCGCTGAACAGAAGTCCGCATCCGACTTTTCCTTGCAGAAATCTTACAGAAACTGGCACAGAATATGATATAGCGTTATGCCTGTAAACTTCAGACTTGAAGTAGAAATGATTTAGCAACATCATTGAGGTATATTCAACCTCAATGACTTACACTAGTGTGAGTGAAGTAAAATTAAGGACCATTTAATGTATTGCTACATTTCATCTAACTTCTTTATACTGTCAAATGCTGACCTGCTAGTTCCTGATTTAAACTGTCCGCTTGCTGTGTGTAGGAGAACTGAAAATAAAATTACTCCACAACTTACGTGCTGAAGTTAGTGTAGTTCTACATTGGCTAAAAGTGAATAAACGTAATCAATGTTAAGAAGCTATTCCCTCGGTTTTCCCTGATATTTAGCACCAATAACGCTAATTTCGTAGTTCTCATATAGCTTTCACTTGTATTGCTAAATACTCTATTACATAATTAATATTAAAAAGGTACAAGTCGTTACGTCATTTCAGATGATACAAATTGTTGAGGATAATGCGAGATGAGCCTTTCTTTAATTACAAGCTAGCGTTGCAACGAAGCTGCAATGTTTGTCTTAACAAATATATCGTTATTTCTAGATCCATTGTGTTGTTGCTATCTTGTTTCGGAGTTTTTACGGCAAATGCCGCTCATGAAAATATTTAAAATTGATTTTTCCGCAAGGGTGTTGAAGGTCAAACTCTACATTTATTATAGAAATGCAAATATAATTTAGTTACACCCAAATCAAGACACACACACCCACTCACACACCGTACTCAGTTATCAGCTAAGAATTATGGAATAATATGTACTATTTCCTTGCCTGAACGTCTTACGAAAACAAATCTAAAACGTAATAACAATTCACAATACACAATAACTTTAACTTAATACACATACCTATTTAATATTTAATATTAGTTACCATTGACAGATGCTATGTTTCATGAATATAGATAATTCTCAGAAATCAAAAAGTGCACAATTGCATCTTCTTGTTAAAATAGTTGAAAACTTTGACTTCCGTTGATAAACTTTTCATTGTTAATTGCGATATCATACTACAATATACCCAATTTTACTACAATCCAGCGACGTTGAATATCTATTTCTTTCAGTTGATGTTATTAAGTTTCATTACATAGTTCGTATGTTCCTTGTTTTCTGCTTCTTAAACATCTTATCCAAACTCAAAATTTTCTTTTATATTGCTTAGAGTAAAATGTATGTGAGAAAACACTATATTTACTAACAACGGCTATTATTTATTACTTTCATTAGAATAAACAATGAAAAACAATAACATTTCCATACAGGGTGGCCCATTTTAATCTTTCCACGGAAATATCTCGAAAACGGTTGAACATAAATGAACTGACCAAAAACTCAAATAGGAAATACCATCGGGCAAATCGAATGGTGACATCCCAGTGCCCCTCAGGGCCGCTCTTCAAAGGGGCCCAAAACCCAATTTTAAAATTTTAAATAGAAACATGGGGCGAGTGAGAGCTCGTTAGATAGATTTTTAAAAACTACAAAGCGATCTGGCAAAAGACTTTTCATATCAATAACCGTATTCAAAATAGCCGCCAAGATATGTTACCTCTATCCGATAAACGTCCAGTAGCACTAATATCAAAACGGTTGAACATAAATGAACCAAACCAAAGCTTAAATAAGAAAGCCATGGAGGCACATCGAATGGTGTTGTCGCGGTGCCCCCAGGGCCGCCCTTCATGGGGCTCAGGGGCCAACTTTAAAATTTTAAATAGAAACATGGGGCAAGTGATTCCCCGTTTGATAGATCTTCAAACACTAAACGGAGTTGTGACAAGATTTTTCGTATTGGTCGCTGTATTCAAAATAGCCGCTAAGACATGACGCCTACATCAGATTAAGCGTGTAGTACCACTAATATGAAAGCGGTTGGAGATAAATGAACAGAACAAAACGTCAAACAGGAAAATTACATGAAGCAAGTCAAATGATGTCGTGGTAACCCCCAGGGCCGGCTTTCATGAAGGCCAGGGCCCAACTTCAAAATTTGCCAATGGAGAAAACATAGGTCAAGTTATATCTTGTTCGAGAGATCTTTAAAAACCAATAAGTGTTGTGGGAAAAGATTTTTCATATCGGTCACCGTTTTTAAAATGGCCGCCAAGAGATGGTGACTGTAGCAGATAAAACGTTCAGTAGAACTAATATCAAAACGGTTGCAGATAAATGAATAGGATAAAACTCGTATATGAAATCACAGAGGTTATTTATCATTCCACACCTCGAGAGTAATCCAACGGGGAAAAATTTTTAAAGTATAAGGGTCATAATGCTAAAGAGGAAATCTAATTCTTACAAAATTATCTTTCCGATCTCCCTCCGTAAGTGGTTGAAGCGGAAATGAATGGTAAAATCTCAAATGAGAACCTCACCTTTACTTGCAAAAGGTATGGTTTGTCTAAAACACTCGGATATACAAATGGCTGGTACTGTAATGAACCAATACGGTGCAGACGACTCTTGAGCAAAACCAACGTTTGTACACGTTGTTCTAAAATTGCATTGTTCGCCAAATTGGGTTCGCATTTCAGTTGATTCACTTCTGCACAAATCATTGCCTGCAATCAAAATGGAAGGTACTATTTAAAAGAACTTTACCTGTTTTTTTCATTACAGACATCTATCTGCTATAAAAAACGCAATTCAACAATTTTGTTGTGTAGATACAATATGGGGAACTAAGATTCTCATTTCCAATTTCACCGTCCCGCTTTACCCACTTACGGAGAACGTTGGAACGATAATTTTCTGGGAACTAGGTTTCCTCCTTTGCATTACGGCACTTTTACTCTAATCATCTCCTCTGTTGCAACATTTTCGAGCCCTGAAATGATAAATAGCCTCTGTGATTTCCTATAGGAGTTTTATTCTGTTCATCTGTTATTACTTTCAACCGCTTTCATATTAGTGGTAGTGGACGTTTTTTCTAATACAGGCACAATCTCTTGGCGGCCATTTCAAAAACGGTGATCCAGATAAAGAATCTTTTGACACAACGCTATTGGGTGTGTGAAGGTCTATCGAATGAGGTATCAGTTGACCCATATTTTCGTTTAAAATTTCTAAGTTGGGTCTGGTCCCCCATGAAAGGCGGCCCTGAGTCCCCTTTGCCCCATAGCTATCCTATTTGAGCTTTTGTTCGGTTCATTTGTGTTCAACCGTTTACATATTAGTGGTACTGGACATTTATCTGATACAGTTAACATATCTTGGCGGCTATTTTGAATACTGCGACAGATATGAAAAATCTATTGCTACATCGCTTTGTACAGTTCTTAAAGATGTATCGAACGAAGTCTCACTCGCCTCATGTTTCCATTTAAAATTGTAAATTTGGCCCCCGAGTCCCCTTGAACAGTGGCCCTGGGGGCATCGCGACATCACCATTCCATTTGCCGGATGATATTTCCTACTTACATTTTTGATCACTCCATTTATGTTCAACCGTTTTCGAGATATTTCCGTGGAGAGATTAAAATGGACCACCCAGTATATATTAATACCTAACATTTCCAGTTCTCCAAACATCACGTCTCTGTTGAAGCCAACGAACGGAAAGCCATTGATTCCGATGTACATTCCTCCACTTAGTCCTCTACTCTGAAAATGAATAGAACCGATAAGGGCGTTTACAATGAATGTATTAAGAGAAGGCAAACAGATTTAGGTAATATCTTCTTTTCTTAGAAAAAAAAGCAGTTTATACTTATATGTGTAGTTGATAATAGATAATCAATCTGCTTGTGTCATTATAAAATCTAGAGATAAGCTTGGTTATAACTCCAGCGGGGGTATAAGGAAGTGTCGGTATAAACTCGTGTCGCTGTAACCAAGATTTGTATATCAGTATCAGACATTAAAAGTTGGTAATAACTAAATATTTTATCACTAAATCTTATATTACATATATTATTAGGCTTATGCAAATGGATATTATAACATTGTAGTAATATCATATCCTTATGTTATTCTACATGATAAATCTTTAATGGAAGCAAACCTTTGAATTCTATTTACTACATTGCAAGATACATTTTCTCAATCAATTTCGTTAAAGAAGTCAATCTGTTAATATTTTAACGAGTAACGCCAACATGTGACTGTGCGCTAATTCACGCGATCACTTTTGTACGATACTAAAGTTTTTATTTGTATTTATATTAGATATTTACACAAATTATATCACCCAAAACTTCTAACAATGACTATCATTTGTTGGTTAAAATACATTATAACTCTTGAAGAAAAGCTAATTTTTAAGTCATGTTTTACTATATGGAGAGCTAAGCGATTATATCGGCTGAGTTCGTTAATATAAAGGCCTCGTTCGTTGGCTGCGTAAGATGGCTGCGAGAATATGTTCGTTAAAACAAGTGATTGATGATGGGAGAATAGGTAGAATCAGCATCTGGAAGGAATGGAAGTACCCCTAGAAAACAAAGGGCACGATGTTGTCCACCAGAAAAGTACTTAACCGGGAATCGAACCAGGGATCCACACACCAGACGTAAGTGTGCTACCACTGAGCATACATGTCGCCAAGTTTTGAGTACTAGATGAGAATTCCTCTTTCAAAGTGAGAACCACAGCCACTTATTTACGACCGAGGAATATAGTCTCTCATAGGCAAACACAGTGGAAAATGCTAAGGGTGATGAAACCTTTGTAAAAATGTAATATTTCAGTTTAACTCCCCAGGATTATGCTCTATAAAATAAGGGAAACAGAGGACTAAGCCAAGTAAATAATGATGGAAGAATTGGTGGAACGAAATGTGGAAGGAAACGAGAGTACACCGAGGAAATCCAAGTATACGCTGTTGTTCACCTCAAATTTACTGAACCGGTGATCGAACCGCGCTGTACCACTGAGTCACCCCCCTCCCGACATAGGAAAACGAAACAATATATATTCTGCTTGATTAAATAATTTATAATTAACTACGGATAATATCATTATTCACCTTATGTCAATAAGAAAGAGGGGCAACTTATGGCAAAAGAAAATAAGAGTTTCCAATGAGTATTTTATCTAGAATTATCAAAATACTAAGTTAGAATGCATCTCATTCTTCAGACATACAAGGAAAGAACAACACTATTATCTCCCATCACTTGTTAAGTTGATATTGCAATGATTTTGTAGGTAGAGGCTAAATGATGGTCCGGGCTAGTTTTCCCCTTCACCAGTTTATTATAAAAATTTGCCAATTTCAAATATCTTTGATTACAAAGAATAAAATAGTGTCTATCTCATTATTGACCAGATGAGAGGAAATAGGTATTTGCACCGTGCCCCTTCTCTCACGGCAGTCTCCAAGGCTCCTGCAGGTTCCGGTAAGTCTTGAAGGAAAGCCACCTCAGCTCAAGGCAGCTTCGCGAGGCTTGCTTGCAGTGAGGATCCCTAGTCCAATGAGACCTTGGATTGAGGAAAGGTGTAGCCCTAGTCCAATGCGACTTCGGGTTAAGGTAAGGTGTACCCCTAGTCCAATGCAACCTCGGGGCAGGTGATGGTTAGGCGATCAGTTGAACGACTGACGACAGGTCCCTCCGTGGTTTGGGTTTTATCTGTCCTCTTCGGATCCTTCCGTGAGATCCGTCTTCTTTCGTCTTTCTTCGGTGTCTGTCGTGTCGGCTTTTCGTCTGCTACGCTGTTTACAATCAATAACATGTGTTGAATTGACATGTGCTTCTATCGTGATGTGGGGATCCTTACACCCCCCACACTGGAAAAAAAATAATCTGCAAGATTATTTTTGAGAAAGATACATAAGTGATATTAATGAAAGTTATGAGCATCACAACACTGATACAGTTAGAGACACTGTATAGACACTATAAAACACTATAAAAACTATAATTCATTGTAAAATAACTGATATTTTGTTGTGATATTTACATGTGTAGTGGTAATAACACTACAGTTCCGTCCCATCTAAGCAGGATCAAAGTAGTCACTATCATTTCCCTTAGAGTGGGCAGAAGTGTCATCACTGCAATTAATAAATGCACAGTAGTTCACTAATTATTGGTTTCTATGTCTATATTACATCCGGTGTTTACCCTATATATCGGTTGATTCTCGCTTTCGTTGGATTAGTAGGCGAAAGTGAATTGAGTCTTTCTAATGGTGAAGATATATTTATTCAAGGTTTTGTTTCGTAACGGGACTTTGAAAAGATGAGGCACAAATAAATCAGTATTATTAGAATTAAGGAAAGGAGAATTGTCGGCTTTAGAAGGTGGAAAATTTTTGATAAAAAAGAAAATAAAATTGTGAATTTTTGGTTACTCTGTATAACGTTTTTCAGCGAGCTGATTTTATGAACATCCTGTATAAGGAGAAAAATGAAGTAATACGCATTCTTGAACTTCGTATTGAAGAAGCGATGTTGGAAACAAGAAAGTATTTTATTTCGACCTTGACTTTGAAACTAAAAAGAAAGAAAATGTTGATCTTGTATTTTGCTAGAGGAACGGAAATACTAATGAAGTGAAGTTAAATCACAGAATGAGATACAGTTTATAATTGAAATAAAGAAGTGCGATGTTATGTCAGTGCATCTTCTCTTTTTTTCGTTTGTTTTGTCGTTCCTCCCTCTTCTGTTTCCGGTAAGTACTTGGAACTTTATCTTCTTGTTATTGTATTTATGTCTCTGTCTTTTTAATTTTGTATTACCTCAGTTTGGGCCTCTAGAATGGCTTCAAACAGTCCAACGCAATTTTTTGAATTTTGTTGCAATATTTAAGAGGTAATTCCACTCAATATATATTTGAATTAAGCTTCTCCAAGATTCGTGCTTGTCCTTCGTAATGAATGGTAAAGTGTTTAGCAAAACCAATACACTAAAACAAGGTCCCCTGGATTATAAGTTGTTTGTCTGTGGCGTCTCTCATAAAACTGCTTTTGTCTGTTATATGCGTCTTCGAGATTATTCTGCACTTTCTTCTTGGTGGCTACTAATTTATCTCTGTCAACTTTTACATGTCGTTTAGATTCGAACGTACATTCTGTCGGTATCCTAGGTTCATATCATAATAGTAAAACTTGCTGAATATTCCCCCCCCCCCCTTGTACGTAAGTATTGATGCCAAAAATAACGTGCGGTAACCATCTTTCCCAATCCGTATGGTGTTCGTGTACTAAAAATTTGAGACAATTTATTATAATTTTGAAGGTTTCCTTTACCAACTCTATCAAAGCATGATTATGTGCGGGTAAGTACTTATAGGCGAAATCGTACTTCTGCGTTAAATGTAGCAAACGAGCCGCTCCATGCACTGGACGTTGGTCAGAATACAGCGTCGTAAATGTTCCGAATTTCAGAATGATATCATGTTCCTAAAATTTCTCTACATTTTCCTCGTATATTGCGTCCACTGTCTTTGTAATTACAGAACGTGTAGCTAATTTTGTGACTACTAATATGTATTTATTTCTTCATTCTTTACTTAGGAAGGGTCAGAGTTTTTAATATACCCATGTTGTTGCTATCTCTCCTACCCGGTGATGTAATAATTCTGAATGTTTCTTTAGTGGTAGCTTCTTTGGACATTGGCAATCCAAACACGTATGTATTTTCTGAGCAAGATAGTTTTTAAGAAGCGGCATACAACATTTCTTTATGGCGGTTTTATACGATTTTGAGAAACCGAAATGTGGGCAAGTTGCTTGGCGGTCGAAGCTTGTGAACCACAAATTGGATACCAATTTCTGTATGTATAGAAGAAATAATAAACCGTAACCAGGATGGCTTTGTTATCTATATAATATGCCGTTTCAAGACAAAACATCTTTCTGATTTAACTCTAGATATCTTGTCCGGTTCTTTCCCTTCTAAAACAGAAATGGTGGCATTGTAATTGTCGTCCATACGCTGCTCCCTTGTGATGTTTAGGAAAAGGCTGTTATTTTCTACCTCTAGAGTATTAACTGGAAGCCTATGTGATCTAAAGAAATGATAATTTTCGTCTTTTTCATCGCCGTTTCTTCTTTTACTTTTTCCTTCTTGATATATTGCATTTGTTCGAGCCAACTGATTATATCTCCTGGATGTTAGGACCCTGGTAAATACTGTATATCGAAATCATAATTGGCCAAGAATAGTTTGTATCTGGTATATTTTCCGACTTCGTGAGGTTGTGAGTTCATCTCCGCTATACACTTTGCGTCTAAGTATAGATTGAATCTTCTATTTAGCAAAAAGAGCGAAATTTCCGCAAAGTATATATGAGTGGGTATACTTCCTTTTGCCAAATACTAGCTTTCTGCTCATTTTTCGTTAATCTGCGAGAGCAGTAGGCAACCACATCCTCAGTGTCAGTTTTTACGTTATAACAAGTGAGTATTCCAGTTATTTACATTTGACTACTATCGCTATAGTTCCGGATTTCCAGCGAATCATCGAAATCACCGGTATTCATTCCACAATCACCCTCGTCGCGACACTGAGACTTTGGGAGCTCGTTTCGTGCCCCATTGAGCATCTCTAAAATTCGTATGATTTTCTGTCATGATTGAGCTCAAAGGTTATATTTTGGATCTAAGGATGCAGAAATATTGGAAATACGTACTAGAGAGATCAATGGTAGTTATATAGGTTTTTCTCTTTATAAAGTTTAAAACATCCTCTGGAGATTGAAAAGGTACCGATAAATAGTTGATAGAGCTGTTACACTTCTGTAGATTAAGAACTCTTATAAATTCTTGCGTGTTAGGTTTCCGGACCACCAGAAGTGCAGAACAATATTCATTGTTGTCTGTAGGTCTAATTAATTTTGTCTTGATAAGCTCTTGAATTTGTTTGTGTACCTGGCCCCTGCTATGCAATGGAATTGGTGGGGAACGGTCGTGAAATACAGCAGACCTAGAAATCCTAACTTTATGAACATACCCTCGAAAATATCCAATGTCGTCGGGGTCATACGAATTAGTAACTGCTTGGTTTTGCTTTTCGTCTAGGGTGAGGTTGACGTCAAAGAGCTCTTTATTGAAAAGTTTTTCTGTGTATTTTAAGCATTCTTCAATTTCTTCTCTTGTCCTAAATTTGTACGCTCTTTCTAAAAAAATCGTTGTTCTAAGGCGTTAAGCGCCCTTCCTAAAGAACCGCCACTTAGATATTTTTGTTTAATGTGATGTAGTTCCCATTGGGATTTGAAATTAAATTCGTCATTTTGCCTGCTTGTATCTTCTGGTCGAGGGCATTTAACCTATCTTTCTCAAGTATTCCAGGAAGCAATGATATGTATAAGAACTCTGCGTCAGCTACTTTTTTTCTTTCCTGCTACTTGAATGAACCCTGTGTGTGGAGGGAGTACTATTTTCTTAGTCTCGTATAAGTAGTCTTGATCTGTATGAGATATTATCTGAATTGTAAAAGCTGACAACGTAGTTTTCTCGTTCTCAGCTGGTAGCTGTGTCTTCAGTGGGTGTTTAAAGAATGAAATTATATTTCTGTTTGAATCGATGGTGGGATGTGAACGTTGGAGGAAAGCAATACTTATAATTATTGGCATAGTCCTTTCAACAATTGGAAAAAATAGTGAACGTTGCCTGATCTATTTCAAATTTTATCAGTGCTATTTGATTTAAACAAATATTATTTCCCGAAATTCTTTTTCTATTGTCTAAAATGGAATTAGACTCGTACCAGAGGACAAGGTTTCGGCTGGCCAGAGCAATATCGTGCTACCGGTGTCAATTATTGCATTTTCACGTCCTGATTTGGTTCTAATTGTTAAATGTGACCGGTTATTTTCGTCTTCTAGAGCAATATTGTCTCTTTTTTCTGACCATTGTCCTGATTGCTCTTCTATAATAGGAATTTCGTAATTTATGCTATTGTACTTGCTAGTTTCTCTTTGGTCGGTTTTTGGACGTTTATAAGAGGCGGATGCACCGGCTTCCCGCTTCTGGCATATCACGCATACTAAAATTTGGTCTTCCGTGGGTGTATCCTGCTGTCTGTTCTGTGCTTTGCCCCATTTTTTCTTTCCGTTATTATTATTTCTCTTTCTGTTCCTCTCATTTCTGTTCTTCGGTTGGTTTCTGTAACTTGTCTGCGCTATCACTAGCGACAATTGTGCCATTTTATTGGCCAAGGTAGATTGGTCACTTTGTGGAGGATTTTGCTCGTGGTGGGGAACGGGCTTTGGTTGACAAGTCATCATAACTGTACATTGGTTATGTGACTGCGTTTGTACACGATAGGTATGGTTATATAACTGTTGTACAGGATACATTATCTTTGGTTCGGTTGACAAGCCATTGGTTATATTCTGAGGGTCATGTATAAGATTTTGGCCTTTAGCATGTGCAGTTCTTGTGATTGCTCTGCATGGTTTTTATTCTTAAAAAGGACACTGGCAGCTTCCAATGTGTTTAATTTAGTTTGTAGGGCGTCTACTGTTGCAAACCTTTCTAACGGTATCTTATTAAGGAAACCCCTTTGTAATCATAAGGATAAATGATGGATCTTTTGTTCTTCTCTTGGTAAAGGTAATAACTTCCTAATTGCTCGGAGTTTACGAAAAAAAATATGAATCTATGGTCTCATCCATTCCTTGTTGAACCTCGAATAACTCTTGTTCCGCTTTATACGATAGAACCTTTGGCCAACTTAGTGCTACTAATTTATGATTCAAAGCTTCATTGGGCATAGTTCCAAATTGATTCTGGTTTCTAAGCTGCAACGGTAAAATTTGATCAGTTGATCAGTAAAAAAATAGTTGATCAGTTGGTCGACTAATGCCAGGTCCCTCTGTGGTTGGGCTTTTATCTGTCCTCTTCGGGTCCTTTCGTGAGATCCGACTTCTTCCTCTTTCCTCGATGTCTATCTTGTCGGCTTCTCGTCTGCTACGCTGTTCACAATCAATAGCACCTGTGCTTCTTTCGTTATGTGGTGATCCTTACAGTATATTTCTCGTCCTAATTTCGTTTACAACCATTTGATAAAGATAGGTCTTTGATAATATCAATGACAAATCCAATACAGAAGAAGAACTACAAACTTTTCGGCAAGATAGCAACAGGCAGAGAGGATGAAATACCCACGCACCTAGGAGACAAAATACAGCTCATTGCATAGCCTTAAAGGCAATCATTTTTCATACGTAAAGACAGAAGCAAACCAAAACGCCACCTCTATTTTGCAGTATATTTCAAAGCTCTTAGCCTTGAGCGACTGCAATATTTTCGAACGTCCTTTGCAACAGAAATCACATGTTTAAATTCGTGTGTACATTCATGTCACGGTACATTGATAAATTATTTCCACACTGAATCATTAAATTCAAGTGGTTGCGTAGGCGATATTTACGATGCACTCTCATAAAAAGGTATAAATGATCGAAACGTTTTAGATTAGATTGGAAAACAATACGATTTTGCCTCATTAACTATCAAATTATTAATGCGGGCCGCGGTGGCTCAGTGGTAGAGCGTTCACCTCTGGTGCTAGGGGTCTCGGGTTCAAACCCTGCTCCCGCCAAGTGATCTTTGTGGTGGACAAACACCGTGTGCGTGGGGTTTCTCGGGGTTCTCCCGTTTCCTCCCACTTTCTTCATTCCACCATTTCATTCATTACTCATTATCACCGTCTCCTTTAGCCTAACCGGCATAATCGTGTGACGTAAAACTCAAAATTTCATTTTCATTTCAAATTATTAATGCAACAGATAACGTTGGGCCCATTATTCTCTTGATATTGAGTTGAAATAATTACTGGAAGTCAGGAACTGTAATGGGCCACCAAACTGGTAATCTAATATCACTACAGATCAATCTAAAATACAAACGTTAAAACAAAAAGAGACATTAAAGCTTCTAAGATACGAGAACTTTCAAAATGAACATGAAACCAACACGACTATATTACTAGCCAATATTTGAACTAAAGATACTTATTAATGATATCAGATTCTCTGAAAATAAGGATTGACGCATTGGTCATCCAATTTCAGAACAGGTTCATTGATTTAAAATTAAATTCTAAAACCATTTCTGCAACATTTTGTTCGATAATCTGCCATTTTTCAAGAAATACCAGAACACCGTATTTATATAAGTATTCTGGTTTCTTGTCAAAAAATCGTGATACGTTGTTTGAAACTTACTTAATTTCATTCAGAGTTCTACAGAGATCGAAAGAAATTATAATTTCACGGTACCACACCTGAATTATACAATGCATTCATTACTCCTTCCATCCACGGTATCTGAATTTCACACAATGGTTTTAAAGTTCTATGAGGACTGGCTTTGTCGATTTAATGTATCACATCATTTGGGTTAAGCACTTCAGGCCGTTTCTTTAGTTTAATTATGTATACATATTATTTAGCATTAAAGACATCTATTTGATTCTGCTTGTAACATCCCTTGTTAAGCACACAATCTGGGAAACGGAAAGTAAGAATTGAATGAGGAGGGAAGAAAGCTGTCTGGTACTATATGGGAAGAAGGGAAACCTCACTCAAGATGGTTGGCCTGAATACAATTTAACACTTTTTCAACCCAGTGTCTCCATCAGGATTTTCTTTAAAATCGCTAGGTGCAATCACGCTAACTGTCGACAGTACAGATCCGAGTATATCATTCTGCCTGGCAACAGGAACCTGTAATGCACGATGCTCTTCTAATATCACCAACATGATTCCAATAAACATCCTATCCATCTATTTGAACTTGGCCACAGGCTGAGGATTTGTTCACCACTACGACCGCGATCCTTTTCTCCCTTCCTTGTTGTACTTTATTTGTCTTTCTAGACTTGTGATCAACCACGACTGAATTGGTTCCAGTTTCTGATGTTTCAGTAGAGGTATGCAGCTGCAATTCCGATCGAGTAAATATTTGTGGATAGAATAACGTACCATTTACTTCTTTTAATACCCTCCTTTCTCCAAGTAGTTTAACATTGTTTGGTGTATGACATTTAGGTCATTGGTAACGTCATGACTTTACATTCTCGGTCATGCTCAAATGTTCCCAGCCGACCGTCCACTGTGTCCTGATTACTCACCCTCTTTGTTGAGCGTTTTGGACACCGTAATTTCCACAGCAAAAGCGCTTGAACCGTCAACTGGCTGTTCCTTTTCATACCGTATCTTGAGGGTAAACAATATAAATTTCTTCAAAGGCATGCGTAGCATTTTCGCCTTTATAGCAATTAAAGTGGAAAATGTATTGCAGTTTCATATTTGAATACTTAACGTCTCATTACACGAATTAGACCTACTACCTTTAATTGGCAGCCCTCAAGAGTGCTAAACCTTAACCTCTGTGTCTCATATACCTTTAGATTTGGAGCATATCTCGTGTGGATAATGCTCAATGCATTTTATACGATCTGCTACTAGACTATTCTCCACTTATTTTCCAAATTTTCGAAACACTAAATTCATTTTGCGTTTTGAAAATAGTTCATTGAGAAAAGATGGACAAATATGTTTAACACTCACGTCATCATTGGCATTATGAGTCTGAATATTCCAGAATTAATACTTTCAACTACAAAATTGATTTCATACTTACGTTGCTTGCCCAATATAAGATAATACATAATTATCATTGTTGCAGCGAGGATAACACATGGAATTCGTTTCCAGTTTGCTGGCTGCAATGACGAGGATATTTAATTAAAACTTTGCAACTAGAACATATACGAAATATTTTCATGTTTTTATCTAATGTTTATACAAATTGCATATTGGACACTAATGGTAGAGCTTAGTAATATTAAAAACTGTAATAACTGAACAGTACGTTTTGAAAAATTGCCCAACTCTATTCTTATTGTAATTAATATATAACCACAATTAAATATGCATGTACCTGTGTTTCTTTCAAATAAAATTTAGTAATGACTTATTACGATAATATTATTTACCTACAAATTCGCCAAGACATAAAACTCCCTTGCTAATATTTATTTACTTTCGGTACTGGCTTCGTGAATAATAGAAAGAGAGGTATAGAATGATTAACATTCTTTCCTGTTGTAACAAAGTAGAAATGCTCAACGTAAGTGCTGAAAAATTAATTTACCTACAAACACGAAATTTAGGATATAAGGAGATATCCCACAGATGTACTCACATGCCAAATCTCACATTCCTATCTTCAACCATATTGTTATATCCGTTAAATTATACCGTTTAATTGTCATGCAAAAGTACTTGGAGTCACATTGTAATTAGCTTTTAAAAAGTATAATTTATCCTAAAATCTTCTGCTTAAGTTAATGGTAGTATGTTTTTTAAGTAATAACAAAACGTCGAAAATGAATTTACTCGGAATGGAACAAAATTCTAAATTAATTAATAGATTACGATGAAATTATGCGTTAGATAAGAATACTAAAGCAGAAGGAAGAATGTATTGGTAGGAACACAAAATTAAAATATTGTATTGAATTATAATAAACAAGGAAAATATAGTGAATTATTTAAATAGCATCACTTATAATCATGCTGCACTATCATGCTGTACAATGTTCTTTTTAAAATAACAGCTATTGATTACACACAATTTCAATGTTTCGGACGAAGCAATATCTGCCCTAAATAGAAAATGAAGTTCAATCCAATTAGTTTCTTAAACCTCTTCTCAATCTCCCATTAAGAGTCAGTTGTCTTCATGTCCGACATTATAAATTGTGAATTGAAGAAATTGTTTGGGCTTCATTTTATGCCCGCTGCCCACACACACACACATAAAACTGTATTTAAATTCATATAATTGTAAAGATAAATTTTAATTAAGGTAGAACATTTGTTCGATTAGAGAAACGAATGTATAAAAAAAAATTTAAAAAAAGACTAATTAGTACGTTCAAAGAGATCCGAAACTTATTGATCAACATGCACGGCAGTGCATGGCAGCCAAGTTCCGCGAAAGAAATGAAAACTGGCCTCCACTGCCGTAAGCATAAGAGTTTTGAGCAAAAACCCCGATTTCGAGGCTTTGTAAAAACGATTCTATTAGAAGTAGAAACACGAAATTTAGGATATAAGGAGATATCCCACAGATGTACACACATGCCAAATCTCACATTCCTATCTTCAACCATATTTGAGTACTGGACTCCCAAAATATGCAGTTTTCAGGCTCACTGACTAACTCATCAAATTGATTAAGAACTTCCCAATGAGATAGAAACGTGAAACTTTACACAAAGGTAACCTATAACATTTGAGTATGGAAAAAGTCCAAAATCTGAGGAATGTCCCATGGGAATTTTTTATGGGCAAAAAACTGTCCTTAGCCAGGAAAAAAATCGTTTCACTCACTCACTCATCAAATTGATTAGGTACTTCCCAGTGAGATAGAAACTTGAAACTTTGCACAAAGGTAATCTACAATAATTTGAGTATGGAAAAAGTCCAAAATCTAAGGAATGTACTATGGGATTTTTATGGGCAAAAAACTGTCCTTAGCCAGTAAAAAATCGTTTCAATTACTCACTCAACAAATTGATTAGGTACTTCCCAGTCAGATAGAAACTTGAAACTTTGCACAAAGATACCCTACAATAATTTGAGTATGGAAAAAGTCCGAAATCTGAAAAGTGTGCTATGGGAATTTTTATGGGCAAAAAACTGTCCTTAGCCAGGAAAAAAATCGTTTCACTCACTCACTCATCAAATTGATTAGATACTTCCCAATGAAATAGAAACCTGAAACTCTGCATAAAGGTACCCTATAACAATTTGAGTTTGGAAAAAAGTCCAAAATCTGAGGAATGTCCTATGGGAATTTTTTATGGGCAAAAAACTGTCCTTAGCCAGGAAAAAAATCGTTTCACTCACTCAGTCATCAAATTGATTAGGTACTTCCCAGTGAGATAGAAACTTGAAACTTTGCACAAAGGTACCCTACAATAATTTGAGTATGGAAAAAGTCCGAAATCTGAGGAATGTACTATGGGATTTTTTATGGGCAAAAAACTGTCCTTAGCCAGTAAAAAATCGTTTCAATTACTCACTCAACAAATTGATTAGGTACTTCCCAGTCAGATAGAAACTTGAAACTTTGCACAAAGATACCCTACAATAATTTGAGTATGGAAAAAGTCCGAAATTTGAAAAGTGTGCTATGGGAATTTTTATGGGCAAAAAACTGTCCTTAGCGAGGAAAAAAATCGTTTCACTCACTCACTCATCAAATTGATTAGGTACTTCCCAATGAGATAGAAACCTGAAACTCGGCATAAAGGTACCCTATAACAATTTGAGTTTGGAACAAGTCCAAAATCTGAGGAATGTCCTATGGGAATTTTTTTATGGGCAAAAAACTGTCCTTAGCCAGGAAAAATATCGTTTCACTCACTCACTCATCAAATTGATTAGGTACTTCCCAGTGAGATAGAAACTTGAAACTTTGCACAAAGGTACTCTACAATAATTTGAGTATGGAAAAAGTCCGAAATCTGAGAAATGTGCTACGAAAAATCCTTTATGGGCAAAAAGCTGTCCTCAGCGAGGAAAAAAATCTTTCACTTACTCACTCATCAAATTGATTAGGTACTTCCCAATGAGATAGAAACCTTAAACTCTGCATAAAGGTATCTTATAATGACTTGAGTATGGAAAAGTCCGAAATTTAAAGAATGTCCTATGGTAAAGTTTTTATACGCAAAAAACTGTCCTTAGCCAAGCAAGAAATCGATTCACTCACTCACTCAACAAATTAATTAAGTACTTCCCAATGAGACAGAAACCTGAAACTTTGCATAAAGGTACCCTATAACGATCTGAGTATGGAAAAAGTTTGAAATCTGTGGAATGTACTATGGGAAATTTTTTATGGGCAAAAAGCTGCCCGTAGCTAGGAAAAAAATCGTTTCACTCACTTACTCATTAAATTGATTACTCACTTCCCAATGAGATAGAAACGTGAAACTTTGCATAAAGGTACCGTATAACAATATGAGTGTGGAAAATGTCCGAAATTTGAGGAATGTGCTATGGGAAATCTTTTATGGGCAAAAATCTGTCCTCAGCCAGGAAAAAATGGTTTCACTCCCTCACTCATTAAATTGATTATGTAGTTCCCAATGAGATAGAAACGTGAAACCTTGCATAAAGGTACCCTACAATAACTTGAGTGTGGAAAAAGTCCGAAATCTGAGGAATGTGCTACGGGAAATTTGTATAAGCAGAAAACTGTCCTTAGCCAAGCAAGAAATCGATTCACTCACTCACTCATTAAATTGATTAGGCACTTCCCAATGATAGAAACGTGAAACTTTGCATAAAGGTACCGTATAACAATATGAGTCTGGAAAAAGTCCGAAATTTGAGGAATGTGCTATGGGAAATCTTTTATGGGCAAAAATCTGTCCTCAGCTAGGAAAAAATGGTTTTACTCCCTCACTCATCAAATTGATTATGTAGTTCCCAATGAGATAGAAACGTGAAACCTTGCATAAAGGTACCCTACAATAACTTGAGTGTAGAAAAAGTCCGAAATCTGAGGAATGTACTACGGGAAATTTGTATAAGCAGAAAACTGTCCTTAGCCAAGCAAGAAATTGATTCACTCAGTCACTCATCAAATTGATTAGGCACTTCCCAATGAGATAGAAACGTGAAACTTTGCATAAGGGTACCCTATAACGATATGAGTATGAAAAATGTCCGAAATTTGAGGAATGTGCTATGGGGAATCTTTTATGGGCAAAAATCTGTCCTTTGCCAGGAAAAAATGGTTTCACTCCCTCACTCATCAAATTAATCAGGTAGTTCCCAATGAGATAGAAACGTGAAACCTTGCATAAAGGTACCCTACAATAACTTGAGTGTGGAAAAAGTCCGAAATCTGAGGAATATGCTACTGGAAATTTTTATAAGCAGAAAACTGTCCTTAGGCAAGCAAGAAATCAATTCACTCACTCACTCATCAAATTGATTAGGTACTTCCCAACAAGAAGAAACTTGAAACTTTGCATAAAGGTACCCTAAAGTAACTTGAGTATGGAAAAAGTCTGAAATATGAGGAATGTGCTATGGGATTTTTTTTATGGGCAAAAACTGTCCTTAGCCAGGGAAAAAATCGTTTCACTCAATCACTCATCAAATTGATTAGGCACTTCCCAATGAGATAGAAGCGTGAAACTTTGCATAAAGGTATCCTATAACAACATGAGTATTGAAAAAGTCCGAAGTCTGAGGTGTGTGCTATGGAAAATGTTTTATGAGCAAAAAACTGTCCTTACCCAGGAAAAAAATCGTTTCACTCACTCACTCATCAAATTGATTAGGTACTTTTGAATGGGATAGAGACGTGAAACTTTGCATAAAGTTACCATACTATAACTTGAGTATGGAAAAGGTCCGAAATCTGTGGAATGTACTATGGGAAATTTTTATCTTCAAAAAACTGTCCTTAGTGAGGAAAAAAATCGTTTCACTCAGTCACTCATCAAATTGATTAGGTAATTTTTAATGAGACAGAGACATGAAACTCTGCACAAAGATACCATATAATGACTTGAGTATGGAAAACTTCCGAAATTTGAGGAATGTTCTGCGAGAAACTTTTTATAGGCAAAAAACTGTCCTTAGCCAAGCAAGAAATCGATTCACTCACTTACTTATCAAAATTATTAGGTACTTTCAAACGGGATAGAGACGTGAAACTGCATAAAGGTACCCTTTAACGACTTGAGTATGGAAAAAGTCCGAAATCTGAGGAATGTACTATGGGAAATTTTTCATGGGCAAAAAAATGTCCTTAGCCAGGAAAAAAATGGTTTCACTCACTCATTCATCAAATTGATTAGGTACTTTCTAATGAGACAGAGACGTGAACCTCTGCACAATGGTACCTTATAATGACCTGAGTATGGAAAAAGTCCGAAATCTAATGAAAATACATGGGAAAGTTTTTATAGGCGAAAAAACAGTCCTTATCCAAGCAAGAAATCGTTTCACTCACTTACTTATAAAGTTAATTAGGTACTTCCCAATGGGATAGAGACGTGAAACTCTGCATAAAGGTACATTATAATGACTTGAATATGGAAAAAGTCTAAAATGTGAGGAATTTGCTATGAGAGTTATTTATGAGCGAAAAACCGTCCTTAGTCAAACATAAATCGGTTCATTCTTTCTCACATCAATTGATTAGGTTCTCCCAATGTGGTATAAACGTGAAACTTTGCATAGAAGCACCCTATAATGACTAGAGTACAGAAAAAGTCCAAATTTGTTAAATGTGCTATGGGAATTTTTTATGGGCGAGAAACTGTCCTTAGCCAAACATAAATATATTCGTTCTCACACTCATCAAACTGATTAGGTACTTCCCAATGAGATATAAACGTAAAAATTCTTCATAAAGGTACCTTATAATGGTTTAAGTGTGAAAAAATTCCGAAATGTGAGGAATGTGCTATTGGAAATTCTTCATGGGCGAAATACTGTCCTTAGCCAAGCACGGGTCATTCAGTAACTTATCACATTGATTTGTTAGTTTCCAATGAGATAATGACGTGAAACTGTGCATAAAGGTACCTTATAATAACTTGAGTGTGAAAAAGGTCTTAAATGTGAAGAATGTGCAATGGGATTTTTTTATGGTGAAAAACTATTTTTAGCCAAGCAGATATCGATTTATTCATTCACTCGTCACATTGATTATGTACTTGTTTATGAAATATTGACGTAAAAGTCTGTATATTGGTACCTTATAATGACTTGAGTATGGAAAAGGTTTGAAATTTAAGTAATGTACTAAAATAAGTTTTTTATGGGTGAAAACTGTCCGTAGCCAAGCAGAAATCGGTTCACTCACTGATTGACTCATTTATAGCATTAATTAGGTATTTCCCAATGAGGTAGAAGGATGATTCTCTGCATAAAGATACCTTATAATGATTTGAGTATGAAAAATGTCCGAAATTTAAGGAAGTGCTATGGAAAAAATGTATGGGTGAAAACTGTCCTTAGTCAAGCAGAAATCGGTTCACTCACTCGCTCGTCACATTGATTTTGTATTTCCAATGAGATAAGTCGAGAAACTCTGCATAAAGGTATCTTATAATGACCTGAGTATGGAAAAAGTCCGAAATGTGAAGAATGTGCTATGGGAAATTTCTTTATACACGAAAAATTGTCCGTAGCCATTAGGTACTTCCCAATGAGATGAAGATGTGAATGTCTACACGAAGGTAGCTTATAATGGCTTGAATATGAAAAATATCCGAAATTTAAGGAATGTCCTATGGAATTTTCTATCGGCGAAAAATTGTCCTTACTCAAACACAGTTCGGTTCATTTACTCACTCATCATTGATTACGTGCTTCCAAATGAGATAGAGAATTGAAACTCTGCATAATGGTACCTACCTTATGTAATGACCTGTGTAAGTAAAGGTTCCAAATCTAAGGAATGTACTATGGGAATTTTTATGGGCGAAAAACTGTCCAAAACCATTAGGTACTTCTTAATGAGATAAAGATGCGAAACTGTCCATTAAGGTACACAATAACGGCTTGAAAATGAAATTTGAGGAATTTGCTACGGAAAGTTTTTCATTAGCAAAAAACTGTCGTTACAATCAGAAATCGGGAACGATTCCGTTATTGAACACATCATGTGCATAGTGATAATGTTGTCAATCGTCTGAGTGGTCGAGTTGGTGCCCTCCTCGCTGGTCCATTGGCCACCACGTACGCCTTTGGTGTATGGGGTCCTGGGTTCGATTCTCGGTGGAAGAGCCTTTGGAATCTTAACTCTCCTCGATGTTTCTGTGTTCGTGTCCCTGTCGTTCTAGGTTAATAAAAAATGAGCTAAGGTCACTGAGAAAAATCCGTTATCCGGATAGCGGTATAGTGTACAAATATACGAGATCCTAATTTTTACTACAGAAATCAATACTTAACATACGTTATCCATGTGCTACATACGTACTGCCCTCTTTCCCGCTTTGATGTTACACAATGTCGTTGCAGGATGTCTGAAATCTAACACTCTTCCGTACATTACGTACGTCAGCTATAAGTTACATACGGCCATCTGTATGTGAGATCCTGACCGCCTACATACAGTCTTTTCGTTCGTGTGGAAAGTACGTTTATTCGGAACACTTATACGGAAAGTACGTTCAAATATACTTTTTCAGTTATACGTTTAGTGTACCTTAAGTCCAACAACTGCAGGATTTACACATGTAACAAACGTTTTTACGTACGCCACATACAGTTTTTTCTCAGTGTGCGAGTAAAATAAGTGAAAGCTAGTAATAAGTAGTTAAGCAAGTTAATGAGGCACGTTCTGTGAATCACTTAACTTTAGAAACGTGGGCTAAGACACGTACATACTACCGTAAATTTCATGGTTGGGAACGCAGACAAGGAAAGCCAATATTTTGTCTTTTTTCGGTGAATATTTTTCCTTTATTGCAGTCATTGGTATTAAATAGATATTGAAATTAATTTGAGAGGTAAAATAACGTAGAGGTGAGAATGTTTAAAATTAATGAAGTTTTCGAAGAAACGAGAAATCCGATTGTTCGAATTTATGTGAGACTAGCAACAAAATGTAACCGATTTCGTAAATATATTGGTACCAGAGTTATGTTATAGTTGCCACAGTCGTTATGTAAAAATGTTCTTGATACTTCGTGTCTCCATCTGTGAACAGTGTGAGAATCTCTTACGTATCAACCTTTTCATCAACAGTAAATTTCGTGCCTTTGGTCTTCATATTTCCTAAATTTGCCATTCGGGCGTTCGCCCCCACACCCTCGCCTTTGCTCGTCCTACTTCCTCACACCTCTTAAACTTACAATTCCCGAATTTCAAGTTTCTTTTCCTATTTCAAGTATCTAAAAGATAAGATTTTGTATTCCAGGAAAACGCCTATTTAAATAACATAAGTGATTTCTTCATCTCCCTTTAGACTCCTTAAAAATTAAAAATATTCAATTTTAGCAATTTTCCTGTTGGTTAGTCCCGGGAGGCTACAATCGTGCCAAATTTCATCATCCTAACCCTGCCGGAAGTGGCAAATCATTTTGGGGTATAGAAGACGTCCAATATAAATAACGGAAAAGGTTTTTCTGTTCCCCATAAAACCACTCTAAATTTGGATATTTTCATTTCTGCTGACTTCCTTAGGTAATACTAACGAAAACGTTGAAGCATACCGAATTTCACGGATGTATTGTAATTTCAAGTACCTAAAATATGAGATTATAAGTTCGCGCCACCTCGCACACCTCGCGCCAAGTTCTAGTGTTTCTTTCAGATGCAGTGGCCAAGGAACTTGGCTCATCCATCCTCATCTTAACACTTTTTGAGGCTGACGAACTTGGCTGCACTTTTTGCACCTCTGGTGTTTTTGTTCATATAATAATTTTACTTGAAATATTTAATCTTCTGATTATATGCTAATTTAGGATTAATCCTTAAAAGATTAATCCTGATTTTTTTCAGCAAGAGAAACATTGAATATTCAATTATATTAGTTTTATTTTACCTGTGAATCTTATTGGAATAGTTTATTGATTGTAGAGTTATATAAAATCAATTTTAGAAACGTTTGTTCAGATATTCGAAGACAAATTCTCTTAGGGAAATTAGTTCTAATTAACATGAAATAATTATTAAATTACTGGTGTAAAATACACACGTTCATCTCAGTGTCACTCAGAATGATATCTCAAGAATATCGAGATAATTGTTTTATTCTATTTTCATTAATATATTGCAAATGTTTCAATTTCAGGTTTCTTCTATAAAAATGTTGGATGTGAGGAAAATTATGTATGATTAATAGAAATAGTAATAAATAATATAGCTATATAAAGCAACAATTTTTCCCTATTAAATTAATCGTAGTATTGCACTATACAGCCACTATTTGTATTGTGTCAGCATAAGTTAGAAACTTATCATCTTCCTAATCAATTTGTTTCACATACACGTTATTATTATATAATATAAATATATGAGGATGATAGTACGTTCTGAATTTCCTTATAATGAGAGTTAGTATATTTTAATTTTTAATATAATTATTTTATATAATTAGAAATCTAATAAATTTTTTTTGTGTAAGTGTACAATTTGAAACTAAGAAAAATAATTTACATGTTAAACGATGAGATATTAAAAAATAATTGTATGCACATATATAACAATCTTTTCTAATTTTAACTGTATCTTCGTAAATTTGAGGCATTATTTTACATGCATTATCGTACAAGGATTAATTCAGTAAGATAAGTACTTCGTAGTTGAAAAAACACGAGTAAATAAAATGTAGATTAGAATTGAACGTGTGTCAACAAGCAATACACTTTCGAAATGATACATTATGTATATGTTCGAAAGCGAACTATGTTCAATGCATACAACGAAACCCGTCCTTAATTTGACAGAACTTACGACTTATAAAATAATTTAATTTTAAAGTTGTGATTTACTGATTTGTAGTTTACTGTCACTTTCAATGAGTCTGTACGAAATATGGTTCTACAGCTAAGCTTTGGACCTGAATCCATGAGAATCCCACGAGAAACCATCCATAAGAGTTCGGATTAAACTTGACCTACAGTAATCATGTAGTTACTAAGGAGCTTATATTTTAAAGTAATAATTTTAAGGTACTACCAAAATCATTCAAAACTTTTTGAGGGTTAACAAATGCATCGTTTCTTTGGATTCTGGTAAAATTGTAGATCTAGAATAACGTAAATGTTACTTACCACTTAGTTTCTCCGACACACACACTAACCCTCTGTTGTCACACTCCTCATATTTTCCTAAAACAATTTTCTATTTTTAGTTAACATTTTACAGAATCAAAACTCAGAAATATATAGGCCTATAAAAATGTTGACAGATACGAGCATAATTACAAAGTTTGTAATCACTTAAAGCTCCAACGTATATACTACGTTTTGAAATTGTTAATTAACTTTCAACTTATCTGAAGATACTTCTTAAACGTATTACCCAGAACAAGCAAAATATAATTGATATGACACAATTTTTTTTTTTTTTTTTTGAAAATTACCAACACCATTTACTAAGTATGTTTCTCATAAAGTAGCCGCAGATGGTATAATCCCTGAAAAGAATAATTTTTATATTCATTATTTCAGAATAAACAATATATTTCAGTAGAACAATGCCTCGCAAAGAATAAACAACGCATCATTTATATAGTTAGATGCCTCACACAGAACTCAACGAACACTACAAGCAAATATTTTAAAAAGGAATATTACTCTTAGTAATTTTGTGACCAAATGATGAATCATATGACGTAAGATCTTTATTTTCTTTTTAATAAATGCATATAAAAATTGTAAACCCAATAAATTCTTGCAAGAAGTATACTTCTAGAATTATATAATTCACACTTACCATGCGAATATAGCAGGTGCGGAGTACAACCACAAGATTGCATAATGCTTTGGAACCTGTGTTGCATTCTGCACGCTTCCCTGCTATAAACGGGAGAAATATCTAAGTTTTCCTCCATTGGCAAGATGCACTTCCGTTGACTTGCACTGAGTCTTTTAACTGCTGGGCTACTTGTGGTTGGATAAAGGTCTACCATAAATAAATGCATGATCATATCTCCGCGATGTTTGTACATATTTTTCGATGATCGAGGAAATTCATCCGGTGAGTTCACGAACACCTAGAAAAACAAGCATTGCACTTATGAACCTCAATTTTAGTTGTAAATCAGTGGGTTCGAAAATTAACCATACATTTGACATGTTTTTTCAACAATGCCCAAAATCGATTTACTTATTGAGATTACATTACATATCGGTTGATATGACTTGTAGCCTGCCTTCAGGAAATACTGTGGATATATTTCTTTCCTCGTGCACATTTTTCAATCCTGTTTTGATAAATTGATTGTTAGATATGCTAAACTAATTCAATTGTGATCCTGAGTAATGACAATGTAGGGCAAAAGTTGGTCTGAGCTACTCAGAATAGGAACGCAAAACATATTTAATGACCAATGATTAACAGTTCTAAATTTAATACTATCCTACATTTTTACATAGAAATTACACCATAATTGTCTATTACGTACACAATAAACAAAACAAAAGGGAGCAGATGCACATTATCATCGTAAGGTCACCAAACCGCAAAGCAAGATTACAACCTGCACAGAAAATACTACTCGTATCGCAGAGAATAAATCGGTCAACTTATAATCTTAT
Source organism: Thermobia domestica (assembly GCF_964235325.1). Classification (NCBI taxonomy): domain Eukaryota; kingdom Metazoa; phylum Arthropoda; class Insecta; order Zygentoma; family Lepismatidae; genus Thermobia; species Thermobia domestica. Next base: position 241,190,842 of record NC_137461.1, read on the forward strand.
AAATACAAATGTAATTAGTTTACGAAGACATTTTCATATCAAAGCGATAATATATATAAGAGCTTTTTCTGATTTTTCTATGAATGTGTTTAATTGTAGAAACTATTTCAAGTTTTCAGTTGTGTCATTATGTTTGTATGAAGGTGTGTTACATATTATATATAGTTTAACTCCGTATAATTTTAGTGTGAAACTATCATTAATGGAATATTTTACATTAAAATAAGTATTATTGCAATAGTCAGGGCGACGATTAGGGGGGAAAAGATGGAGCCGTTTCCCCCTACTTTTTTGAAGTTACCCTTTAACGTATATATATTTTAATTTGGAAATGTAAAGCTTTTGTATGTATTACTGGTTCATAGAAAAAATTGGTGCCGTATAATATTTGCCGTTGCATGAGATCGTTTTTGTTGTCTTTCCATGGAGTTAAGAAAGCTACAGAAATTGCTGTTTTAATTGCAATTCAAAGCAATTAATATTGCAATTGCGTATTTCTTTAAATGTCGTTGCATATGCTTGCAGTATTTACTGTCTTTTATTTTCTAAGAGTAATAACACATTTCATGGTGTGTGTGGAATTAAAAATATAAGTTGTTCATTAATCCCCAGTTTCAATATATCTTCTACAACACAAGCCTCATTATTCATTACTGTGATTAATATTATCCTTTCCATTTATTTATTTTGCAAATTTGTTATTAAAAAATCTGATCACATAACTTTCCAGACAGAATTTTAAGATGTCCATCAGTAAGGAATTAAATCTCTTCTTGCACTTTCGTTGTTTAAGAGTACAAATGGCTAGTACCTACCTGCGTTGCTCTTATCAATTTATTTAATAAAATATGATACTACTCTATTAGTTATACTTAGTTATAAAACCTTTTGTCACACAAAATGTTAGAAACAACTAGGAAAACTAACACTCATATACAAATATTCAGATCATTGCTTGCTCACCACTTTTACCGTCTAATCGCTGCCACTGGCAATAGTAATGTAAATTTGTGGCGAACATCTAGCATGCATGGACTACATATTATTCTATAGTTTAAATTTATCCTGGAGAAATGTAAAGAATATTACTTATTTTTAACTATAAGAAATATTACATATAATTCACATCAAAAACATTTTTATTTATTCATTACTTTCCTACAGTACAAAAGGAACAACGTTATGTGACAATCTTTTAGTTTCTTTTTGCAATAATGGAATACTCATATACGTATTATCTCAGAGATGACGAGAACTGTCCAGAAGAAAATAGCCGAAACAGAATTCACTCATATTGATTTTATTTTATTTTATTCTTTTAATGCAGGTGTTCTATGTCATACTGTACTGTTTTAATGAATGTTTGTGCATTAAAAGTGAAAAAATATATTTGCTTTATCGATGTCATATAACATTTATCCATATTAATAGAACACATTTCAAATTTATCATTGCCAAAGCAAATAACCTTCAATAATATGTGACATTATTAATGGATGTTTCTGTGTAAAGGTTAATAAAATTGTCTGAATCTTTATGAAAATATTTAGCAGAATATTGCCGAAATAATATTGATTGACAATAGTAGATTATCCATTCCAAATTTGTGAATGCAAATGACTTATGCCTTTACCACACACTTAACACCCAATATTCTTATATAAGAAATGAAGAAAACTGCTTAAACCTTAACAAAGAAGTGAGTATCATTTTTAAATTCGTCTGCTGCAGCGTTCTCATTGGGTATGTTTAATTTATTGACCACAACATTTTCTTGGCCACTACCAAAACTATGGGGACCACTAACTTCAAACTTTCACAAAATATATCACTCAACACCATCAATACATTCACCAACTTTCATTCAGATATCTCAATATTTACTATATATCTATATAAAAAGTCTATTAAAATTTCGGTATAAATTCGGCACCGCCAAAACCATTAATGCCACCTAATTCAACCTTTCACGAAATATATCACTCAACAACCCCAATACATTCAACAACTTTCATTCAGATATCTCATATTTACGTATCTATGTAAAAATGTCAAAAGTTTTGTCTAAATTGGCCATCGCAAAAACTATTAAGGCCACCAACTTCAAACTACTAAAAAATATATCACTCAACACCACCAATATATCCACTAACTTTCATTCAGATATCACAATATTACTATGTAACAATAACAAATATCTCTTAAAATTTTGGTATGGCATGGTCACCGTCAAAACAATGAGGGCCAATAATCTTTAACGAAATATGTCACTCAACACCATCAATACATCCACCACATTAATTCAGATATCTCAATATTTACTATATATCTATATCAAAAATCTGATAAAATTTTGTATAAATTGTTCACCGCCAAAAGTATAAGGCCCACCAACTTCAAACCCTCTCGAATTATATCACTCAACACCGCCAATAAATCCAGGCACTTTCATTCAGATATCTCAATATTTACTATACATCTATATAAAAAATCTGTTAAGATTTTGGTACAAATTGGCCAGCGCCAAAAGAATGAAAGCCAATTTCAAACCTTCACGAAATATATCACTCAACACCAACAATACATCCACCAACGTTTACAGAGATATCTTAATATTTACCATATAAATCTATATCAAAAATCTATTAAAATTTTGATATAAATTGGCCACCGCCAAAACTATGAGAGCCGCCAACTTCAAACTTTCACCAAATATATCTCTCGAAACCACCAATATATCCACCAACTGTCATTTACATACTTTAATATTTGCTATATATCTATATGAAAAATCTGTTAACATTTTATTATAAATTGGCCACTGCCAAAACTATTAAGACCACCAACTTCAAACCTTCATGAAATAAATCACCCAACACCACGAATACATCCATCAACCTTCATTCAGGTATCTCAAAATTTACTATATATCTATATCAAAAATCTGTTAAAATTGTGTTTAAATTGGCCACCTCTAAAACTATTAGGGCCACCAATACCAACTTTCAGAACACATATAACTCAACACCGCCAATACATCCACCAACTTTCGTTCAGATATCTGAATATTAACTATATATCTATATCAAAAATCTGTTAAAATTTTGGTTTAAGTTGTTCGCCGTCAACTATAAGGGCCACCCAGTTCAAACCTTAACGAAATATATCACTCAACACTACCAATATATCCACCAACTTTAACTGAGATATCTTAATATTTACTATATATATATATATATATATATATATATATATATATATATATATATATATCAAAAATTTGTTAAAATTGCGTTATGAATTGGACACTGCGAATACTGTGAGACTATTAGGGCCACCATCTTCAAACTTTCACGAAATACATCACTCAACACCCCCAATACATCCACCAACTTTCATTCAGATATCTCGATATGCTTATACATCCCTATCAAAAATCTTAAAATTTTGGTATAAATAGGCCCCTGCCTAACTATTATGGACATCAACTTCAAACTTTCACGAAATATCTCACCCAACACCATCAATATATCCGCCGACTTTCACTGAGATATATCAATATTACTATTTATGCATATCAAAAATCAGTTAAAATTTTGGTATAACTTAGCGACCGCCAAAAAATATGAGGGGTACCAACTTTAAATTTTCAACAAATATATTTCTCAGAATCACCAATACATCCGCCAACTTTCATTCTGATATCTCAATATTTAATTTTATATATATATTAGGGAGCATCAAACTCCCACTATTCACAACGTGACTTGTTCCTGGACAAGAAATATTCCATTTGAGCACCTTACACTGAAATTCAAAGCTAATGTCAACTTTGACCAATAAGTACGTGAAAGAAGAACGTCTTACAGTCATTGTGGGGAACAAGAATGAACTAAAGCTACTCGGCACGGCTGTTTACAAGTCTGTGGTTGGTATGAATACTGGGGTCTTTATTGCCGAACTTACAGTGGATCTGTTAAAGTCATGCACTGTGAAGACAACATAGTAAAAATATTATTTGACACTACGGCATCAAAGACCGTGCATGTTACTGCTGCTTGCGTGATGTTACAGGAATAGCTGAATCGACCTCTTCTGTGGTCACCTTGTCGCCATCACATAGGTGAAATTATAGTTGGAGAAATGTTTTATGACTCGAATATTGAAATTGCTAAGTCACCTAATCTTTCCCTCTTCACAAAATTTCGTGATCATTATGACGAATTAGCTCTTATCAGTGAACACCCTCTCTCACGGTTTGATCCAACTCCGTTTAGCAAAACTGAACAACGTGTACTTAAAAATTTAGAAAATGATTATTTAAATATTTCCTAATATAATTTAAAACAAAAATGAAAATAATTCAGTGCAAGACACAGTTCTGAGAAACGACTAGCTCGAGTTCATTGAACTCTGCACCATGTTCCTCGACGGAGAAATATCTGGGTCTCCAGTTAAATTCACCAGGTGCTGTTCACAGAGCGAGATGAATGGCTAAATTAATATATGCCATTAAAATGTGTTTATTGGAGAAACAAGATTCAGTCATTACCTCACGATGCCATCATTTGCCAACGACAGTTTACAAAGCTTAAAGAACTTTGTCATATTTGTTACCCATGTGTACAGTGTGTGATAGATGATATGCAGCTCTGCAATTGATGCTCTATGGAACGATTTGAAGCTCTATCAAAATCTACTGCTGTACAAAAACATAAATCTTTTAATTTCTAATAGTGTGATACGTGCATTTCAACGGAACTTGTGGTATTTAACATCAGAGATGGTTCCTCTGAGTCTTTTCTGCAGCGCTCTGTCCTTCGAACAGAAATGTTTTCTTGCCAGTAGACTCTCAGCTGTGAAACCTGCTACTTCCCTATCAAATCCAAATGAACGTTATTGAAAAGGATATGGAAAACCTCGATTTCCTGAACAAATTACCAATACTACAACTCTAACCAATTTGGTTGGACCAGACTCCTGGTTTACATTTCATACCCTAAAACTCGAAGATGACATCCTCGGTGACGAAGTTGCAGGCTGGCCAGAAAATCGTTTATTTCAAAACTCACTCCTCAATATCAATGCCGTGAATATTATCTACCACTGTGCAGAACGTGAAATCAAGCTGACTGCGGATTTTCTTTCTTCAGCAAAACAGGAACATTTCCAAAACATTCTGCAACACGTTGAACATAATAGGAAAGACAGTCCAAGTTTGCGCAAACGACCACGGAAAGAATAGATGCCACGTGTTAGTTGTGAAATATCTTTGTGAGACAGTTTAGATTACGTTAAGTAAATGAGATATAAGTTTTAAAATATATTGTGAAAATAAGAAAATTTGTGTAATCCTTTCAATAAATGTATTTACTTATCAAATTTGCATTTCAATTTTTGTAACACACTTTGAGTCTTTGACATTTGTAATATATATTTGTAAAATTTTGTACGAAGTATTAACTCACGAAATGGAATAAAATTGACCTTGGGACAAGAATCCCCGGTTAATTTTTCAAAATTGTGGGGGTTTGATGCACCCTAATATATATATATATATATATATATATATATATATATATATATATATATATATATATATTGTTATGGGATGTTATGGGATGCTATGATACTTGGATTCAGTTCTTGGTAATGCTACGATACATTATATTATTCAAAGTAATTTAACTTAATTTTATTTGCATAATCACTTGAGTTTATTAAATCATGTTACTTGACAAAGGAAGGACGAAATAGCGTTATGAAAATTATTTACATTGTTCATGAATTGTTCTCTTTGTTACGAAAAGCAAATACTGCAACTTAGTATATATAGAGAGACGCGACGAACTAGTAAACGCGATGAGTCGTAAATCGTAAAAAGACAAGCATGTCACTATTCGAGGTAATACTACGCACAAAGTAACGGGACAGAATAATTCGCTTAACCTTCAAAGTGTTCGGAAATTTTGTGAACGATTCTTTCTATCGAGTGATATTCAATTACCAAGTTTACTCTTCCAAGGACATTTTATAACATCCGAAGCAGAGCAGCAGAGAAAGAGCCTTTATTTGCAAAATGGATCCAGAAGTACTCAAGGTATGGCGTTCTCTTTGGCCAGATTTCCTTTCTTTTATTCCACAAAATCTTTGAGATATTTAAACACGTCCAATCTAAGAACACTAAACTCTATGTCCAATAAACTGGATTAAAATCAACGCTAAGCTTTTCTCTAATTAAACACCAGCTTCATTAATCACTGCTTGAATTAGTTTTAGTCTTCATCGCACGCAATTTTGCCTAACTTTTAGGGGCATGTTCATTAAAGAAATTTCAGATATTTCTCTAAGTTTGGTCTGGTCTTCTCTCTTAAGCTACAATCCTCACATTCACTTCGAATTACAGTAGACCAGGCTAACAATATATATCAAAAATCTTTAACATTTTGTTTATAAATTGGCCAACGCTAAAATTATGAGAACCAACAACTTCAAACTTTCACCAAATATATCTCTCAAAACCACCAATGCATCTATCAACTTTAATTAAGATACCTGAATATTCAGATACCTGAATATTGATATCTATATCAATAATCTGTTAAAATTTGGTTTAAATTGGCCACTGCCAAAACTAGGAGGGCCACCAAGTTCCAACTTTGACGAAATATATCACTCAACACCACCAATTCATTCACCGATATTTATTCGGATATCCCGATATTTACTATATATCTATGTCAAAAATCTGTAAAAAATTTATTTTAAATTGGCCACCGCCAAACTTATTAAGACCACCAACTTCCAGCTTTCATGAAATAAATCACTCGACACCACGAATACATATACCAACCTTCATTCAAATAACTTAATATTTCTATATATCTATATCAAAAATATGTTAAAATTGTATTATAAATTGGCCACCGCCAAAACTATTAGGACCCCGAACTTCAAACGTTCAGGAAATAAATCACTCGACACTCCGAATACATCCAACCTTAATTCAGATATTTACTACATATCTACTATACTATATATCTATATCAAAAATCTGTTAAAATTATTTTTAAATTGGTCATTGCAAAAACTATTAAAGCCACCAATTTGAAACTTTTAGGAAATATTTCACACACCACCGCCAATACATCCACCAACTTTCGATCAGATATCTCCATACTTACTATATATCTATATTAATAATCTGTTAAAATTTTGGTCTAAATTGGCCACCGTTAAAACTATGAGGGCCACCAACTACAAACTTTAGCGAAGTATATCACTCAACACTATCAATGTATCCACCAACTTTTACTTAGATATCTTAATATTTACTATATATATCTATATCAAAAATTTGTTTAAGTTTTGTTGTGAAGTGGACACCGTCAATACTGTGACAGCCACCAACTTCAAAGTTTCACGAAATATATCACTTAACACCCCCAATACACCCACCAACTTTCATTCAGTTATCTCAATATTTACTGTAGATCCATATGAAATATCTTAAAATTTTGGTATAAATTTGCAACTGTCAAACTATTAGGGCCACCAACTTCAAACTTTCAGGATATGTATCACTCAACGCCAGGAATATATCCGCTGTCTTTCATTGAGATATATCAATATTAGTATTTATGCATATCAAAAATCAGTTAAGATTTTGGTATAACTTAGCCACTGCCAAAACTATGAGGGCCACCAACTTTAAATTTTCACAAAATATATCACTCAACACCACAAATATATCTCAATACATGTGATATTCAAAGAGTAAATTTGGCGAACAAATGAAGGTGAGGTAATCCGGCTTAAATTCCGTCAATTTTACGTGCTTGTTGGCCTCCCTACAAAATATGTGTATTAAGTCAGTACGTCTGGGAATCAAACGCAAATTCTTGGCCTTCAACGAGTTGAAACCATGATGAAATGATGTGATTAAATTTAGATAAATTTTCTTTCCATGGAATGCTAACAGGTCATTGATTAATGTCCGTGAACTTGGTCTACCCACATAAGGCACTAACGATGAAATTAGTGTCATTTGTTAGTGCCTCTTAGTGCACCAACCCCTAACGTTAGTGCCTCATTAGTGTAGGTGATTCAATTAAAAATTATTTGAGGATAGCAAGTTTATGTTGCCCCCACTTCAAGTACTAGCGAAAAAATTAATGCTAATCGTTACTGCATCGTTAGTGCTTCTAGAAAACACTAATAGTTCAGTTAGTGTTTCAGTATTAGTGTTGTTATGGCCAATTACATGTTAAGGAACTCTCGTAAGATTACATGGGGAATTATTCATTGCCTCCAATTCCAGCCTAATTCATAAGCACTGATAACCTCTTGTAGGGCAATCGTTAGTGCTTCCTAGTGCACTAACATCTAACTTCAGTGCATTAGTGTAGAATCTACGATTAAACAAACATTGGTGGCAGCTTGAACTTTGCCATCGCACTTCAAACACTGACAAAAAGTTAGTGAAATTCGTTAGTACAGCGTTAGTGCCACCAGAATAGATACTACTACCTTTTTTCGTCTGTAACTCCTTTATGGTTAATTCTATGCACATATTATAAATAACACTTTTTGTTTAGAATGAAAGAAAATAGAGAAAAGTTCATTATAATTGTTTTCATATCTCTTACCGTTTCAGAGATATAGTCATAGTTTTATGTTTTCTCGGTTGGTTTTCATTAAAAATGCCATTTCGGCCAAGGCTGCAGGCGGAGGTGGATTCCGTAATTTGTGCAAAATGAAGTATGTTATGGTTTGAGTGCTACTCATGTTATGCAACTCGTTTCATAACTATGGAGAGCGAGGTTGCCGATTTGAAATGATAATATTTGAAAATAGGGAATTTTAAAGGGGTTTCTAGTCCCTTTTTTGGGCTTTCTCTCTGTCCTTATTCAACCGAGTTATACCAAATTTATTGAGTAGCCTTTTAAGACCTTGCAAATTTAAGGTTGTTCTGCCCTACAAATCTTGAAATCGATCAAGTGAAATATTCAGGGTGTCTTATTATTATTATTATTATTATTATTATTATTATTATTATTATTATTATTATTATTATTAGTAGTAGTAGTAGTAGTAGTAGTAGTAGTAGTAGTAGTAATAGTAGTAGTAGTAGTAGTAGTAGTATTTGAATTTTTCAATGGCTATCAATCTGTTGCCCAGGATATGTCTCTGTCCTTATTTGAATCGATTTACAAGACTTTACAAGATCGATCTTTTACAAGATTTGAGTCGGTTTAGAATGATTTTGTATGAGTATCTAGTTGTGGCCCGCAGAACTTGAGATAGATCAGAGTAGAACTCCGCTAACAGTAGTTGCTGCAATAAAATGAGTACAGCGATTTTTGTTGCGTTTGCAACTCCCTCCCCTTCTCAACGCGATAAATACGTATATAAACAACCGCTCTTCGCACGGGAAACACACGAATTCTATAACACTTTAAAATATATGATCTAAAAATGTGCCAATTAAGCTTGAAGGTAACAGCATCAGAAGTGTCATACACCTCAGCGACCACAACATCTCTGAATTCAACACGGTCGTTTTCGATTATTTTGACATATCACATCTCCCTCCACCTTCCCTCGTAAAAACAGTTTGCATCGTTGTTCTCGCTGTATTTTAGAGGTTGAATATTCTAATACCAATTCAAAGGAAATATTCAGTGACTCCCTACTTTCTTGGCCGGTGAATACCAGGGTCGATATAGGTATATAGAGAGCTGGTTGGCTCTGTAGGACACGTATACGTTGGTCTCGATGTCTCAAAGTGAGGTGTGTTTGAACAGGAGTCGAAAAACCGATCGACGTTCCCGACTTTGGTGTAGTCACTTCTTGGATTACCGTACAACACTGAAGAGACTTCCGCTGAGGATCATTGGGTCTATCCCACCTTATCTAATTCTATGCCGTACACTACCCTTGGAACCACAGAGATAAAGCAAGATCCTCACAAGAAGGGAAGAGAACCGACCCAAAAATAAACAAACTCCGTTTCTGGATCGGTTCTCGTCAAATCTTGTGATGATCCTGCTAGATCTCAGTAGTTTCGTAGGTAGTGTGTGACCATAGAATGACGAAACGGAGTCAAGTGATGAAGATAGACCTAAAGATCTCCACCGGAAGAATCCCGAGTGGTGATCCGAGAAATGACTAGGACACTCCTGTTCGAACACACCTTACTTTGCAACATCAAAACCAACATATTCGTGACCTACAGACTCACCAGTCAAGAAAGTAAGGAGTCAACAATGCATTGAGTGAAGATGCCCTTTACCAATGACAAGTCTGAAAATTTCTTGTTGGGTTATTTATTACTTACCGGTGGTTATCTTTACATGTAATATTCGAAAAAGATTAAAAGTGTTGTGTTTCCTGTTTCAACTATACTATTTTTAATATATGCACATAAATTATTTTTATTTGATAATTATTAACACATAAAAATATTATGTAGAGGAAACTTCACACGTCATTCTCCAAGTCCAAGGGTTCTTCGTCAATGTCTGCAAAATCACTGTTATCGCAGATCTCTTCTTCGCCACCACACTTAGACATTTCTGCGCATGGTAAAATCCGTATTTTGCACATGCAATTTACAACACAGCGCCCTTCCCCACAACCAAAACGTCCAGTTTCAGTAACCATTCCGGTGCATATGGCATCGAACTCACCATAGGAGAATACGTGTTTCCAAATTTCTCACATCCATACTGTGATGATTCTCAGAGGTTTGGCTGTTTCTTATCAGCATTCACCAATCCAACATTTGATAAAAGTACTCTTAAAATATGTGGTGTCAGAGAAGATTTTTGGAGGTAAATTTTCTTGAAACATATTTTCTTGAAAACATACACCAGCGCAAATCACCTATGTCTGATATTTCTTTTCCTTGGGAAGTAAACTTGTCAAATGAATTCCTCGACTAGTTGTTGATATTGTAGTTTAAATTCTGCTAGAGATCCAAGTAATGCCAAAGCCTGAAGAACTTCTTTCTCTGCTTCTCGAAAAGCTTTCAAAAAAAGAAATTTTGCCTTTATTCTTGAAGTCTTGGTAATATATCTGCCCAAAAGTACATGAAAAGCTAACAATACATAAACTTTTGTCAGTGCTATATTGGAATAAACAAGATTGATATCAATAAATCTTTTATTAGCATACAGTGCCGGATCTTTACCAAATCTGGAGACAAACAGAGTCTTGGAAAATGTTGCCACTACCAAGTGAAAGGATGAAAACGACTGTATCTGGTGAATATATATCCAGAGTAGTAGAATGTCTGAGATGTACAATGAATGTAGAATAATTTTGGTATCAGCTCATTCTTGAGTGTTTTGTATCAGTTCATTCTCGAAATCATATCCATCTTATGACTTTGCCTCTTCTTCCAACTAACTAGCAGTCTTTTAGAATCTTTTGTGCATACAATATGAATATATTAGCGAGAAATGATCACAGTGCATCCGTAGTTTTTGAATGAGACACGAGAGATCTTATTAGCAAATTTTGAATATTGGTAAAGTCTGTAATGTTGTACTCAACAGACATATCTTTCCCAGAAAACAGAAAGGAACACAAATTTAATTTGAATAAAAAACTAAAAAAACTTAAATCTATGATTATATCTCTAAAACGGAAAAATATATAAAAAAATAATGAACTTTTCTTTTGTTTTTTTTTATTCCGAACAAAAACGGTTATTTACAAAATTTGTTTAGAATTAACCATAAACAAGTTACAGCCAAAAAAGGAATTAGTATATATTCTGACGGCCATCTTGAAACTATTACGTCATAGAGCCCGTCTGCAATGGAATGAGGCAAACCACCTGATAGTAAATGATTATATGACTCATTACAAATATATCGAAAATAGTCATAATCAGGGACGTGATGTTTTCGATTTATTTTAACACTGAAATCGGTGTTATTTTTGCCCAAAATTGGTGTTAATTTTCGCGATTTAATACAAGCAAATATGGGTTATTTGCTTTATTCTATAATGGTTTTGGAAACTAAGTATATTGTCAACACAGAAAGTGGTCTGTGAAAGCTAATTAAAATGAAATATAATTTTAAAATTAAACCAATAGTTTTAAATTTTGATATCTTAAATTTAAAAGAATAGATTATATTTTTCGACTCACTATCTTAGACAAAATGACTCGGTATCGCTCCTAAACTTGCATTTATTTAATGTGTGATTTGAATATATATATATATATATATATATATATATATATATATATATATATATATATATATATATATATATATATATATATATCGACTAAACGCCACACTGCAATGTTTTTTTAACATAGTCATCACTTCAAAAAACAATCAATTCACAATATACTTATCTCAAACGCAAGTCAAAGCATAATGTTTCTTAACATTTTCTTCACGTCAAAAAAATTAGTTCACGATATACTTATTTAAATCGCAATTCATATCATTATGAACACACATTTTAATTTACTGGTGATTTTATAGTTTCTTCAATGTTTCTTATTTTTCAAAGGACAAAATTGTTAATATTTCGACACTTTCTTCTTTAAGGTTTTGCTCCCTTACCATTACTACGGAGCTGTATTCTGAAAAATCTCTTTCAGAATCAAGTTGGAAGTTGGCAAAGATATTGCTTCAAGAGCACATTCAGCAAAATCTCAGGGGCAAACTTTTACTAACCTACTGGTCTAGAAAAACAGGAATGATGGTCTTCTGTGAATTACATTTTGTTGCAAAGGAAACATGTGTTATTTTATTAGTAGTATTTGTCAACATCGTGATTTCGCGAGTCTGTCGCCGTATGCAGTGGATTTCGCGTTTATCTGGAAAAAGCACCAAATTCGCGTTATTTCGTGATTTAAAAACACAAAAAACGGCCTTCTATCGTATATTTAGGTATATCTATATACTTTATTGTGCCTTTATCAAGTTTTCGATGTTATCGTTAAAACGAAAACTTCACGTCCCTAGTCATAATACATCTTCATTTAAAATCCCCTTGAGTGGAACATGTTAATAGTCCCTATGCCCTTGCTATTGAATGAAAAACAACTGAGAAAACAAAATTACGACTATATCTCGGAAACGGTAATAGATATCAAAAAATATATAATGAACTTTTCTTTTACTTTATTTATTCCGAAGAAAAATGATATTTACAAAATTTGTACAGAATTAACCATAAACAAGTTACAGACGAAAAAAAGATACTATTATCTATTCTGATGGCCATCTTGAAACTATTACGTCATAGAGCTCGTTTGCAATGGAATCAGGCAAAACACCTGGTAGTAAATGATTATATGATTCATTACAAATATATCTCGAGTAGTCATAATACTACGTCATTTAAAATTCCCTCGAGTAGAACATATTGAAATATGCCCTTGCTATTGAATGAGAAACAACTGAGAAAACTTAAAACTATGACTATATCTCGGAAACATTAAGAGATATCAAGATATGATGATAACTTTTCTCTTCCTTTTTTTATTCTGAACAAAAAATGTTATTTACGAAATCTGCATACAATTAACCATAAGCGAGTTACAGACGAAAAAAAATATTAGTATCTATTATGGTGGCCATCTTGAAATTATGACGTCCTAGAGCCTGTCTGCAATGGAATCAGAACAAACATCTGGTAGAACATGCTTATATGTTTCATATCAAATACATCAGGAGAAGTATCAATATTTCTTTATTCAAAATCCCACATGATTATATATGCCCTTTGACTAAGTGATACAAGCACCTGTATGCTTGCCAATACTTTCTTTTGATTATTGAAAGCATCTCAAATATGTCTAATATTCAAGAATCTTTTAACTATGTTAACTGAGGCCGAAATTCCACAAAATTTATTTGAAACAAACCACTCTCATGTTTTGTGCTACATGTTTTGTGTAAAAATTTAACTAAATATGTATATTAACTGAATTCTGCTCTACCTATTGATATATTGTTGAATATTTACGTCACGATTTCAACGGCTTTGTCCGTTCGTTTTGAACAATTGTGCGTCTCAGATTGACATTTTAGACAACTCCAATCCGGATTAGAGTAGAATATTTTCTTCCTTTTCTTCCAGGTGACTGTGGGTGATTGCTGGGTCAAGAAATCTTTATTACAAAGCCGGAGCAGCGTAGTGTACACGCTTGAGAAAGTAGTTTTCATTCCAGAACAGTCCAAGAAGCGTTTGAGCTACATAAATGCCATAGAGCATTATGAAGATGTACGTGTTTGCAAGGCACCTCCGAATAAACCTCTCTACGATAACTTTAAAAAAATTAGAAAGTGTCAGAAGTAGAAGACAGCCTGTCCTACCCGAGGACAAAGTGACGTATATTAGTGCAGTAATGAAGAGATCCTTGTGCAGATTGTGTATCCTTATTGGTGTTTACGGTGCAGTACATATTGGTATGAGGAATTAATTACAAACGTTTCTGTACGAAATTAAATTTGTGATGGAGTTAGTGACAAGTGATCGTGTTGACAACTGCTGCTGTTATTTATCAGATGAAGTTTAGTTTACCACTGGCGATATAATTTATGATTTTACAAACATCGCATTTATGACAGAATAAAGTTCGTATTTACTGCACGAATCTCCCCTTCATGTCCAAATCATTAGCATATGAGTATCATTTTCAAAATAGAATGTTTAATTTCTTGTTCTTCAAGACAGCCAACAACGAGCGTATATCAGCAGATAAATATTATTTTGCTACTTTGAATAAAAGAAGAAGGAGATGAAATAGTTTCAGCAAGTCAGCGAAACTTACGTTTTGCTCCTGTATAATTGGTGATACTAGGGCACATGATTTCAAACCCACTGATAAAATCCCAGTCTTCCAATAGCACACTAAAAGAATTTTAAATTTTGATAACTAAACACTTCCTCATAGTTTGGAAAAACTAGAAACAAACATTCAGCAAACTAAAAACTATTCACGTGCAATAATCCATAGAGTGTGCAGACCAGAACCAGAGTGATTCTCATGTATCAAGAACAAAACGGTTTACATTTTCATGGCTTTTCGTAATATTTCATTCAGATAGTTTCTTCATTATTCTTTCAATTAAATGACATATATTAACCAATACCAATTGATAATTCATTCCTATCCTGTATCTCTTTAAATATAATGTCAGTGCAATATTCTTTGAGTCACTCGAAACTTTCTTAACCAACCCAAGCTGAGTCTAACTGCAGAAGAATCTATGTGCCCCATAAGCAGCATAAAATAAGATAATAATTCCGAATTTTTATGTAATGTACCAACTACCTAAATAAATTAAACTTCAGTATTGTCACCAAGAAAAAGAGTGTAAATTCTCCCTACATTTTATAATCATAAGAAGGACATGTATAATGGGATGGTATAATATTAAAGCCAAAAAACCTCCTTATAACAGGATCGAAACAAAATCTCCAATCGTACACGAACGATATCTACGCTATCATTCAAAAGTTCATTTACAATATACAAGGTCTAAAAAGATAACATGAGAGAAACCTATATTCAAGAATAGAATAACAGTTTATACTTGAAAATCTGTATTGATCAAATCTCGAAGAAGGACATTTAAACATGTTTAAAATCAAATAGGACATTACTAACTGTCTGAAGGACTCTATTCTACAAATATTGTTTAATTGAAGCAAACTGGTCAAGATAATGAGATAATAACTCACAGACTACAAACAGACTTTTCTTAATACGAATAATTTCAGTTTTCTTTAACTTGTAATATATATTCGAATTATTAAATGAACTAATGTAAACTATCAACTTTCCAATAGTTGATTTCTAGCAAATAACTTCAATTGAAAGCTCGATATAACTATAACACATATGATATTCAATAAATGAAAATACTATAACTCAACTGCATTACAAAAATACATTAACAATTTTACCTAATATCTAAACCCAAAAATATCAATTTCACATTAATCATGAGCACCACTAAACTGATATAAACGGGGATAATATTTTCCATTCACAACACTAATCATACGGAATACACTTGTCTTTTCCAAATTACACGTCGGTATTCGACTCAACAATTGCAACTTTGATGTAAAACGGGTTTTGCACCGACGGAACTTCATAGCGAGTATCCTAATTAAAATTCATTGAACTTGACTTTATAACATTTGATTTTCCTCCAGTCACCATACTCCCAGTTGGCATTCGAAACGATTATGACGCTAGCATTTCGTACTACGCTACGTGAATAAATTAGTACCAGTGGTCACCACTAATAGCGCTATTTAATACGTAATTTTATGAAAATGTAAGTTACATAAATGTGTAATAAGATTTATGGATTTAGCTAAATATTTTCCCTCATTGAATTGTTAAAAATAGTGAGAAATGTACTGTCTACATGAATGAAAAATATAACAGATGACGGAGTTGGAAATTGTGATATTATATGTCCATAAGATAATTCTATCTCACATAACGCTCAAATATAACTACGGAAATAATATAGTAGAACATTTCCATGATCAATAATGAATCAAGAAATAAGTAGTAAAAGTTATAGGGTATGTTATGAGATTTCAATGTAGCGACGTTCTGAGAGAAAACTTGACACGCATGTAAACTGACCGGATATAGTAATCCAGTGGCTTTGTGTTATTCTTCCAATAATGTGAAATTAAACACATATCAGTTGACCTAATATAATATTCCAGTTGCATTTTGCTACGTTGCTCCTCTAATAATGAAGACGTGAAGTACACTAAGATAGATTTCAGACTGTATTGGTTTAAGGTAGGTATACGAATGAATAATTTTACAAAGTAATCCAATTCGATTACAACTTGCAAGTGTTTGTTCGGCAAATATTACCAACAAGTTAAAGAAACCTCAAATTATATCTTAATTACATTAACAAATTAAAATAATTAGAGAGAATAATTATATTTTAAAAGCAAATTTGAATAGAATTCCCTTCCTCAATGTAGTAATCAAGTTGTTCCCTTGCTATGAGTGAAGATGAGAAGTTTGTTCTGATTATCTTTCATCCTAAACGGAATAAACAGTAAATACCAATATCTTTGGATATGAAAATTGATGTGCTTCAAATCATGAGTAGACCACTTTTACAGACCAATATACGTTAAAATTAAAATAACGTTCACTTTTTGTTTGAGAAACAATCCTGACAAGCAGGATATCAAACTGAAGGAAGAGTCAATTTACTGGAAGAACCTTATATAATAATTTTAACTATTGCTGCTAGATAAATGTCAAACTTTGAAAGAGTTGAATATGATTGCCTTGGATATGTTGATTTCCATTGTGGAGACCGCGGTGGCTCAGTGATGGAGCGTTCACCTCTGGTGCTGGGGTTCCCGGGTTCGATCCCAGAACACGCCAAGTGAACTTTGTGGTGGACAAACGCCGTGTGGGGGGTTTTCTCGGGTTCACCGGTTTCGTCCCACTTTCTTTATGCCACCATTTCATTCATTACTCATCATCACCGTCTCCTTTAGCCTTACCGGCATAACCGTGGGACGTAAAACTCAAAGATTTCATTTCATTTTCTTTTATTCCATTGCGCAATTTAGGTGTATTTCGGTACATATTCCCCAAAATAGCAATTTGTGATGCAAAATATATTTGATAGATGAAATGGATATATATTTTATAGAATATTCAAATATAAGTACCTTCATACTCTGTTTTAAGAACATAGCCATGAAGACCATGCTCTTGTCACTCATATCGTAAAGAGGAATTGCTACTTCTTCCCTTTGAGTCTGAGTCAGACTGAAATAAAAAAAACAAAATTATACATGATTAAGAAGTTATTCAAACACAATATTTAGTTTCTGAATAAATATTATTATATAATATCTTGGTTATGCAAATAATAATTGCTTAGAAAACTTTCTGCAGCTGACTGAATTTTAATATTTTTTATACATAATAATGATATAGAAGTGTTAGTCGTTTCGTGGATAAGGTAAGCAATACAGGACCTAACAGGACCTGACAGGACCAACAACTCAAGCAATAACTTTCCTATGTAACAAGACTTGTTACAATATTATTATCCTATACCTAATAAACTTCATATATTCTGAATAATTTATATCTCAGTTATTGATGATTACATTAAATAATATGTGTTTGATTTAGGTCTAGATTAACGATAACGTAATTTGTATCTCGGCTATATACGAAATGAATGACCGACGTTTAATCCTGAGTGTGAACTCAATTTGTTTTATTATTCCGTCTTCGTCCAAATATGGCCTAAGGACTTAACGTTTATGTCAAGTAGACATATGAAGTGAAATACAGTAGTGTTAAATGCAGGTGAAACTGGTATATTAAATAATGTATTAATTAGTTTCAAATAAAGACTTATATATGAGCAGCCTTCTCTTCTAATCGAATAAGAGCGAGAAGAGTAATATCATTTTCGACTTGGTTCGCTTTCCATATATATATATATAACGACTTAGAAATATGGTAGATATTTATGTAATAATTATATTTGGTTTTCTATTTAGAGTTTTAAAACTTCATCGTATCAATAAAATAAAATTACTATGAAGTTTGGTGTTAAAATTAGGCTTATTATATTCTCCATGAATACACTAGCACTAGAGTTAAACAACTTGTTTCATTTGTATCATTTCTAGTATAGCTAATGTATATTATGAGTAACCTAGTGTTTAAAATTTCCATCTAAAAATGAATGCCAACATAATTGTATTCCATTTATTCAGGTGATTGGTTGCAAGTAATGAATCACTTTTTAACTATCTGCAGCAGGAGAGAAGCTGCTGTAAAAATGAAAAGAAAGACGAGAATAAGTTTTATCAAAATTTACGACGTTAGATATTGTTGCCAAATTTACAAAAATTACGCTCTGTCTGTGGGACAGAGTATGTCCATAGCAATTTTTCCATTTCTATGCATTTGAAGTAATACCTTTTTGAAGATTTTCTATATATTGCACTTTGATGTTTGACATTTGCATACAATAAGGAATTAATATTTTTTTTCTACAATTCTGTTACTAAGACAATAAGAAAGAAATTAGAGACATTGTAATTGTGTTGAAACATTTTTCATACCTTTGATGATCAATGAGTTCAGAATTGGCACCCATACACATTCCGTATTCAGTTCTGATTGGATACTTGACAACTGTTGTCATTTCAAATATTTCCATAATAGGAACTTTCATATTGTCCATTACCTAAATAAGCATGAAAATGTAAATTGAATTATAAATAGTGTTAAATACAGGTGAAGTTTGTAACATATAATCCATAGATTTTATGGATTTTATGTCACTGGTTATTAAATATTTATTGAAAAGGTGTCTCTAGGAATAATTTATATTATATTATTTTGTACCGAAAAAGCTTTTTCGTTCTTGTCTATTCTTTTGTTTTTGTTGGTTATGCCCTCTGGTGGGACGTACTAGCACGACGGATGAGCTATCTCTATAGGTGGCCATAGTTGTGCTGGAACGTCCGAGGGAGGAAGTATAATGGTTGTTTCGCTACTATTATCATAATTTGTGATCGAGTTATTGTATCAAAAGTTATTCTATATACATAATCTACGAGTGATATTCGAAGTATAATTCTGTTAAAGTTTAAAATTCGAATATAATCATGAAGTTTAAAGTGGAGTGCTGTAACCTCATGTCGGCTATTTGTTCTTTTCGATAGCACGGATTGGCTTAATAAGGCAGCGAGGTACGTAAGTTTCATGCTTTTCCTTCCTTCATTATATTATTCTTACATTTAAAGGGCCCTTTGCCATTTTGTTAGTTTTAGGCACTTTGCCTATAACTTTTCTACCTTTTTTCTAAATTGAATTAGATTCCTGCATTATTACCAATCGGTGTGACTAATTAGAACAAGTTAGCTGGTACTGAGGCAACTAGTTTACGTTGCTAATTTGATAATAGTCTAAGATTGAATCTATTGAAATTCTCTTTCCACTATTACGAAGACCATAATGAAATACTGATTGTTGAATTGTTAAATATATGTTGATTATTGGGTTCTTGAAAGTTTAAATATACTGTTTGAATTTCTAAAGGAGATCGGTTGTACGAGTATTATTTTATGAACTCAAATCCTTCTACTACTATTCAGAGATTTATTTTTATAGTGTTGCTTGTTAGTAGCGATAATAGATTACGTATCCTTTCTATATTTCAGTGTGGAATTACGAAACCACTAAAATTAATATCGGGGGAACCGATCGATGTGTTCTCCTCTCCCACCCATACATATACGCTAGTTTTCGAATTTGAGGTTATATATGGTTTAATTGAAATTAAAAAGATACCGAAATTAGCGTAACATAAGTATGGTTACACATTATTCCAGCACAACTATCATTAATTTTCTGTATATGGAAGGGGTGGTAATCGTGCAATATCACTCGTAGATATACAAAAGAAGTTCAGTATTGCATAATTCATGGTGTATAAGAATTTCAGTATTGCTCGCAATGAAAGAGTAAAGTATACGGGGTGTGCGATTGACATTAGAGGTCTCGGGTTCGATCCAAGTGTTGCTTTTGGATTTTCTCATTAGTAAAAGCTTATTAGTTGGTATATTACATGGAGTGTGCTATCCTTGTTAAATCGGAGTTTATTTCCTTATTTGAGCATAACATGAATCAGTCTAAAGACGAAAAAACTGGTGGTAAACAGAAACATATAATAGTGGACGACAAGATTAGTCTTATGAATGTCGCCGGACCTATTAGAGGTGACCGGAGTGTTCCATTCTCCGATAGTGATAAGGACCTTGAACTGATTACCCAGAACACCGAGTCAATAACGTTAGAAGCCCCAATGGATTTGTCAAAACCAAAACTGTGTGAAATTGTTTATAAAAGTGGAAATGATAAGATGAGGCAAAGGATTTTAAATCCTGTAGTTATCAACCGTCATAGTGAATCGAGTATGCCACACCTGCAGGCCAAGGCTCGCGACCTTCAAACAGGTTTTTCTTTATCTCACTCATTGCCTCGAGGCTATCAACCTACTGAACAATATAAAAACTTTTCTTTAGGGCATGGTTTTCAAAACAAATCTGTTGCTATTCCTTTTAAATCTGATAAACTAATGAACTCAATAGCCATAATACCTTTTGAACGAATGATTGCGAATTTGCCCTTTTGTGATGGACACAATGAAGTGTTATTATTCGAGTGGCTGCTAGGTTTATATCAAATTGTAAAGACAATGTTGTATTCTTTTGACATTGTATTAATTGCTTCACTTTCTAGAACAGGAGGCACTTTAAAACAAATTCTTTTAGAGTGCGTTACTAATAATTGTGAGTGGCATGGGGTCACAACTCGTATACGAGAAGCTTTAATTTCAGAAACCGGATTACGTGTAATAAAACAGCATTTTTAGAACGCTTGCAAGACAGGGATGTAAATATAATGGATTATTATGATCACGTGTCTGACTGTTATTATATATTATTTGGTGAATATGATTCAATTCCCATATTGTATTACATATTGGGAGGTATGAATCCCCGATTGCGTTATGAACTTTTCCGGTATTCTGAACCAGGAAGTCTTGAGGAACTAAAAGATAGGTTACAAACTTATAATTTGCAGCAACAATCAGTGTTAACTTATGAACGTAAGCTTCTAGAAATCCCTCGACAAGTGCGAATTAAGTGTCATCTTTGTCATGGAACCATAAACTAGTAAATTGTCCCCATAGACAGCAACCTATTTACAATAAAGGTATTGGTCAAGAGAAAAGAACTAACAATAACATCAGTAATTTTAAGAAAGGAAGTGTGCGGACATTTAATGATAAAATGGTGCATCGCCCCCTTGCAGTGTTTGTTAAAGCAATTATAGATGAAAACCATGTTGAAGGTGCAATTGATACTTGTTCGACAGTTAGTTTGATCGACAATGCATTAGTAAAATTGTTGGAGAATAATAAACAAATAAAAAGGAAAAAAGAAAGTTTTGTTGGTTCGGGAATAGACGGGAGAACAGTGACTATTAATGAATCTGTGGAAATACCTATCCGGATTGACTCTGTTACTATGAATATCAAATTTTTCATTCGCCCTTGTTTGTCTCCAAAATTTATATTGGGTATTGATGCCGTTAAAGCTAATCATATGGTCATCGATACGGTGAACGACGTAGTGATATTGAAGGGTGGACAAGTGCGTACCCCTATATTTTATAAACGTTACATACCATCAAGTTCAAGCATTAATGAGTCTTCTAAGTCTTTTGTTAGTGGACCAGTCCAGCGGAACCGGAGGGGGAGGATCGAGTTGTTTTGGCCCACGTCTAATCCGAAAAGGTGGCTCCAGAGGGAGGTCACTAATGGAATCCAGGGAGCTGTAGGAAATTGTGGTGTGATGCTGAGAAAAGATGGTCCAGTGGTTCATGCCTTGGTTGATAGTATGAGTTCGACGAGTCGGTCCCCGGTCGCAGGATCGAGCCAGCAGTCCAGTCTTCAGAGGATAGTAACTGAAGAGTCGTTTTCGTCTACTGATGGTACCCAGGCCTCCACAAAAGGAAATCCACCAGCTGTAGATCCTCAATTGGATAATCCGGAGGGAGAGCTTCAACGTTATGTAGAGCAGTTATATGCTTCGTACTCCGATGTTTTTACTGAAAAGGTAGGCACAGTACATAACTATACTTTAGATATTCATGTAAGCGATGAATCACCAATACGGTTAAAACCTTATCCTTTGCCCCACCAAGACTAGAAAGAGCTTGATAAAATTTTGGATAATTTATTAAAAGATAACATAATAGAAAAATCAACGAGTCCATGGGCATTTCCTGCCTTCTTGGTGGATAAAAAGACGGGAAATAAGAGACTTGTGATCGATTACTCAAAATTGAATAAAAGGTTAAATATTGCTTCTCAGCCTTCTCCCATTATGGAGGACGTTCTTTCGGCTTTGAGCAAAGGAAAAGTTTTTTCCGTGGTCGATATGTCTTCAGCGTATTCACAATTATTATTGTCAGAACGTTCCAAAAGATATACTTCTTTTGTAACTCATCGCGGTAGTTATATGTACCGAAAGTTACCTTTAGGATTAACGATGGGTAGTTATGCTTTAATGGAAGTACTTAATAAGTTATTGTATGAGTTGAAGGATGAAGGAATTGAATATTACTGTGATGATATAATTATTTTTAGTAAAAATGTAGAACAACATAAAGTCTTGCTAGAGAAGGTACTTACTATTTTCCGTAATAATGGGATTACAATATCACCAACTAAAAGTCTATTGTTTCAAACTAAGATAAATTATTTAGGATTTGTGATTTCAAATGGAAACTTGGAAATGGACCCTAAAAGAATTGATGTTATACGAAATTTACCCCCACCAAAAAATCGAAAAGCTTTAATATCTTTGGCAGCATTTCTCCAGTTTTATGGGAAGTTTGTTGAAGGATTTAATGAAATCATGTATCCTATACATAAGTTGCGCAGTATACGGACAAAATTTGCTTGGAAATCAGAGCAGCAGGCCGCTTTAGACAAACTAAAGGAATTGTTTGAAACTCAGATTGTTTTAAAGTTACCAGAATTAGACCGGAAGTTCATAGTGCGGACGGATGCAAGCACCCGGGCCCTTAGCGGGGTCGTCGAACAAATGGATAGCGCCGGGAATATTAGGCCTGTGAGTTTCTATTCGCGAACTCTTAAGCCAGCGGACTTTCATAAGAGTGTGTATCATCTTGAGTTGCAGGCAGTGGTAGAAACTCTTGAACGATATAAATTGTATTTACGTAATCGATTTGATCTTTTGATAGATAACCAAGCATTGACGTACGCCTTGAGTAATGTAAGGCGGATGAAAAAGTATGGCAGCTTATTTTATAGGTTAGCATGCTTTAATTTTGATGTTAAACATTTGTAATCAGTCCAAAATATCGGTGCAGACTTGATTTCACGGATTTATGATCCTTTCAATTTCGATATTTATGATACTACTTTAGGTGAGGAAGAAATTAAGAAAAATTTGTTAAATATAAATTTCTGGAATAATCCCAATTCTTCCATTTCCATAAAGGAACATCAGTTACGTGATCCTGAATTATTACAGATTATTGAACAATTGCAGCAAGGTAAGGAAGTTAAATCGTTCAAATTAGTTAATGGGATTCTTTGCAAGAAAACCAAGGCTCATATTCGTCCGTTTAAGATATATGTTCCGAACGCTCTTAGGCCTATGATTATGGATTTGTACCATAATGACCCACTATTGGGGTCACACCTAGGGGTTTATAAATCAATCAATAGAATCGCCATGAGATACACGTGGGATCGGATTTTTACGGACGTTCATGATTACATTACTTCGTGTGAATTATGCCAACGCGCGAAAGCGAGTAATGTTACCCCGCGGGGAGAGTTAATCTCTGAAGTAAGCAAAATTATTAATTCCCATTGGGACATTGATACCCTAGGTCCCCTTCCAAGAAGTAGGGCTGGGCGATACATATTGATAATTGTTGATAGATGCAGTAAATTTTTAATGTTAGAGCCTCTCAGGGAATTGAAAAGTTCTCTTGTTATTAGAATATTACGTAAATTGATGAACCGACACGGTTATATACATATTCTTTCCCATGACAACGCGTCAATTTTTACATCACAGATTTTTCGTGATTTTCTTGCGGGATTGGGGATTAGAGATTGTCGGGTATCACCTTATTTTCCAGCGGCAAATTCAGCGGAACGTCCGATAAGAGTAATTAAAGATATTTTGAAAACATATGTTCATGATAAACAGGAACATTGGGATAAGATGTTGGGAGAGATAGAATTCTCTTTGAATAATTCTATCCACGGGGAGACACGTGTTTCTCCCATGGAGATGAAATATAATTATAACGTCAATGATCCGTTAGACGTGAAATGGAGGATCGATATTTTATTTCAGAATAAACCAGATCACGATACTTTGCAATGTGCTATTCAAAATATGGAGAGAGCGTGGCAACGTCGTAAGCGGTTATATGACCAAAATAGGGTCCCCACTGATTATCAGGTGGGGCAGAAAGTTCTTTTAAAATCCCAACTGAAATCTTCATTGACAGATAAGATTAATAAAGGATTATCTATGAGATGGTCTGAACCGTTCGAGATCGTTAAGCTGTTGACGAACAACACATTACTCGTTCGGAATGTAGAAAATCCGAGAGATGTGAGAAGAACGCATGTGGCGTTAGTAAAGAGATTTCGTGAGAGGAGGTCTGTACCGTGAATTTTTGGTACTGTACTATTCCTAACATAGAGAGACCTGTGAGTAATGATATGAGAGTAATATTGAAATTTTCAGTAAATTGTAAATAATTATATTTATATGTATGTAAATTGTTTTTGGTGTTTTCGTACTGTTTGTCTTTCTTCTATTTATGTAGGGTGGCCACCTGCTAATCTAGTCATGTTTGTTCGGCTTCTTGTTTTGTATTTCGTCTCCATTTGTTGTGAACGTAATGGGAACCCATGATTTCTTGGTATGCTTATGGATTGCTGGAAGGAGGATATGAAATGAAATTTGAAGGTCGGATACATGTATTTGTATTCATGTTATTTTCATCAGGTATTGTGTCATGTTATGGGAATCGGTTTGGAGATTATACCTACATTAGAATTTATTTTTTCACTTAAAAAGAAATAATTATATATTGAAAGTAATTTTTCCATAGGAATTGATATTATTTATTAACATATTATTTGGATCTTATGATTCTAATTTGTCTCTGATTATAATGACAATTAATGTTTTCTGAAACTTTTGCAAATAGTTTTACTAGTTGGATCCACGGGGAATTCGGAAGGACGTATGTGGATTGATATTCTTTTTCTCTTTTTCTAAAATTTTTCCTAGTATGAGTGATTTTGTATGATTGATCGTGGGGGATTTTTTTTTAATTTTTAGTATGATTGTTTGGATGAGTGTTTGTTCTTTTCTTTCCTATACTAACATTTTTCTAATATCGTCCACAATATGTCCTTATCTGTAATTCTCTTTATTTCTCGATTCGCTCGCTTTCAAAAAAAGATTTTTTTTTTGCTTGCGAGTGGGCAGGAGCGAGGGTGTAACATATAATCCATAGATTTTATGGATTTTATGTCACTGGTTATTAAATATTTATTGAAAAGGTGTCTCTAGGAATAATTTATATTATATTATTTTGTACCGAAAAAGCTTTTTCGTTCTTGCCTATTCTTTTGTTTTTGTTGGTTATGCCCTCTGGTGGGACGTACTAGCACGACGGATGAGCTATCTCTATAGGTGGCCATAGTTGTGCTGGAACGTCCGAGGGAGGAAGTATAATGGTTGTTTCGCTACTATTATCATAATTTGTGATCGAGTTATTGTATCAAAAGTTATTCTATATACATAATCTACGAGTGATATTCGAAGTATAATTCTGTTAAAGTTTAAAATTCGAATATAATCATGAAGTTTAAAGTGGAGTGCTGTAACCTCATGTCGGCTATTTGTTCTTTTCGATAGCACGGATTGGCTTAATAAGGCAGCGAGGTACGTAAGTTTCATGCTTTTCCTTCCTTCATTCTATTATTCTTACATTTAAAAGGCCCTTTGCCATTTTGTTAGTTTTAGGCACTTTGCCTATAACTTTTCTACCTTTTTTCTAAATTGAATTAGATTCCTGCATTATTACCAATCGGTGTGACTAATTAGAACAAGTTAGCTGGTACTGAGGCAACTAGTTTACGTTGCTAATTTGATAATAGTCTAAGATTGAATCTATTGAAATTCTCTTTCCACTATTACGAAGACCATAATGAAATACTGATTGTTGAATTGTTAAATATATGTTGATTATTGGGTTCTTGAAAGTTTAAATATACTGTTTGAATTTCTAAAGGAGATCGGTTGTACGAGTATTATTTTATGAACTCAAATCCTTCTACTACTATTCAGAGATTTATTTTTATAGTGTTGCTTGTTAGTAGCGATAATAGATTACGTATCCTTTCTATATTTCAGTGTGGAATTACGAAACCACTAAAATTAATATCGGGGGAACCGATCGATGTGTTCTCCTCTCCCACCCATACATATACGCTAGTTTTCGAATTTGAGGTTATATATGGTTTAATTGAAATTAAAAAGATACCGAAATTAGCGTAACATAAGTATGGTTACAAGTTGGTATATTAAATACTGTATTTATTACATGAAAAAAAAAACTTATATATGAGCAGCCTTCTCTTCTAATCAAATAACAGCGAGAAGAGTAAATAGCATTTTTCCCTTGCTTCACTTTCCATGTATATACAGATGGTGATCAGAAAAATGGAAACACCTGAACGAAATTGCAACTTACCAGATAAATATGGTGTCGGGCCACCTTTCGAATACAGAACAGCCTTGATGCGACGTGGGATGGAGGCATAGATGTCGTGAATGGTAGCAAGTGGAATTTTACACCATTCCTCGTGCAGGGCATCGGCCAGTTCTGTGAGAGAGGATGGAGGTGGAAATCGTCGCCGGAGTCGTGTTTCCAAGACGGACATAGATGTTCAATTATGTTGAGATCTGGGGATTGGGCGGGCCAAGGGAGGTGTTGAACTTCATCCCGATGTTCCTCAAACCACGCTGCAACAACGCCAGCTGTGTGAATGGGTGCATTGTCATCCTGGAAGATGGCGTCATGGTCCGGGAACAACATCCGGGAACCATAGGATGCAAGTGGTCTCCTAAAATTGCGACATAATCGTTGGCAGTGATTCGTCCGCTAAGTGTGACCACAGGACCCAATGAAAACCAAGATATGGCGGCCCACAGCATCACCGAGCCGCCGCCATGTTTCACAGTTGGGCGTACTGCAGATCATAAGCTTCTTTGGGCGTTGTCCACACATAAACACGGCCCGTGGTTGCGAATAAGGGGATGGATGACTAATCCGACCATATCCTCAACGGTCCTTCCAGTCCTCAACGGTCCAAGTTGCATGGTCACGGCACCATTTGCGGCGTGCGAAAGCATTATGGTCCCTGATGAGCGGTTTGGCCCGTGAAACACGACCCCGTAAGTTCATGTCATGTAATTCGCGGCAGACTGTGATTGTCGAAACAGGGTGGGAGAGGTGCTGATTGAGTTCCTCCGTCACTCGCTCCGCAGTGGCACGATGGTTCTGCGTGACAATGCGCTTTATTAACCGGCGTGACCTGTGACTCATGATTTTCTTCCGCCCACTGTTCCGCTTCCCCGATGTGGTTTTCCCGTATGTTGTGTAGGCCGTCATCACCTTCAACACTGTCCCACGCGACACACCTAACACAGTAGCCACTGCCGTCACACTCACTCCACATAACCGCGCACCAACAATTTGCCCTCTTTGAAAATCTGAGAGGTCTCCCATTTTACACTACCTCCATCTGCTACAGTCACTGAACGCTGCTGTTCCACTGCGCCTGACGTAGTATGGAGACCGACCTAACACACCACCACCAGCGGTTCGGCGCTGCGGGCGCCACGACACCACTGCCAACAAATACATCTGACGTGTTGCCAACTACAGGTATTTCCATTTTTCTGATCACCATATATATATATATATATATATATATATATATATATATATATATATATATATATATATATATATATATATATATATATATATCGACTGGATATTTATATAATGATTATATTTGGTGTTCTATTTAGAACTTTAAATATTCATCGTACCAATAAAATAAGATTAGCGTAACGTTTGATGTTAAAATCATGCTCATTATATTTTCAATGAATACACTAGCGTTAGAGTTAAACAACTTGCTTCATTTGTATCATTTGTATCATTGCTAAAATATTTGTATTCCATCTAGTCAGGTGATTGACTAGAAATAGTGAATCACATTTAGACTATCTCTATCAGGAGAAAAGCTGCTATAGAAATGAAAGAAAAGAGACGAATGAGTTTTATCATAATTTATAACGTTAGATATTGTAGCGAAATTTATGGAATTACGTTCCGTCTTTTGTTCGGACCAATATTCTGATATGCGAGGGGACCACAAATGTGAGGAAAGTCGCACAGGTATCTTTAAGTTTCATTATAAGAGGGGAAGAGTAATACAATGTTCCGCCACTTACATAGAACAAATAAAACTTAAATAACTTTTTCTCAGTTTAAAGGGATATAATTTTAATTTCTATGAAACTATATTCACGGCTAATAGTGTAAGCATATGATAATATATTTGAGATTAGAGAAGCTGAAAGAATTAACACGTTGACTGTGTTTAAAATAAAATAAATTATATTAATAAGATAAGTTTTTTATTTATCATCGAAGTTTTTATTATGTAGTGTAGCTGATTGAAGTTATTGTTTGAACGGAGAATTCAGTAAATAAAGTAATCATTAATACGTCATAAATTTATAGTTATGTCACATATGGAATATATGGATGCTGCAAGTGTGTGCTATAGAAATTAAGGAAATAATTACAGTAAAAGTTACAAAATATTAATGTTATTTGATTAAATTGGATTTGAGTCAAGATTCCCTTTAAGCAGAGAGGCAATATGAGACATGAACTAACAGCTTTAAATCAGAAAGAATATTATCTAAAGTTCTATACAGCGGTAAATTAAATTCGAAACTCAAAGAAGAAGGCACTAAAAACTGCCTGACATAGTCCTTCAAACTCAACGAATTAGTACCAGAGATGTAGTAGACTTACGAAATTTTCCGCATAAAATACAAAACTATTCATTGATTATCTCTACATATTCCTTTTATAAATGCTTATCCAAACTACACTCACAGGAGAGTGTCGACAACATTGTGTCATTATTGAAATTAGTAACTACACGTGAAGAGAAACAATATAATTTAATATTTGACTTTGTTTCGTTATTCGAACAAGTTTATATAAACAATTTGTACGCTATTTGAAATTCTCACCAAAATAGGTTCAACAATAGTTCCAGAATCTTTGCTATCTTCGCAAGTTTTGAAATACTGATAAAAAATAACGAATGTATATTGAAACCGGAGGACCACTAATTCTAGTTTCAATACGGAGATAAAGACACGACACGGAACCTATAGGGATAGTCATTGCGTATATTATTTCCATCCTAATTCTTATCTTTCTTACTCTAGTACCGGTCGAT
Source organism: Thermobia domestica (assembly GCF_964235325.1). Lineage (NCBI taxonomy): Eukaryota > Metazoa > Arthropoda > Insecta > Zygentoma > Lepismatidae > Thermobia > Thermobia domestica. The sequence continues at coordinate 241,221,057 of NC_137461.1, forward strand.
TAGCAGATGCACTATAACCTAAAATTCTTTCGAAGTCTAAAATTGTATGCATGTATTATTTAAAAACAATGCCTTATAACTTGTAAAGGAGATAACTGGAGCAAAAAGTGTGAAAATTTACCAACCTGAACTCTCACTTCATTGAGTGTCTTGTTGGAAGAAAATTTGAAATATTTGTATTTCTTGAACGTTTTCAAATTAGTAATATTCAAATTTCCAACAGATTCCACATAATCAACGTAGATTTTGGCTTCTTTTTTGGGCAGTTTGCCGAACATCCTGCGTTAAAAATGAGAACATTTTGTTTTACAGAGAAATAGTAATTTATTTGAATGAAATGTACTTTTGCCGACATTCATTTAAACAGAAACACATTTCCGTTAAAGTTTGTGTTTACTTTCTCATTATTAACTTTCAAAAATGTATAATGCTATTGGTTAAAATAACTACAATGATAATGCATGTTCAAGAACTGCATTTAAATAAAATTCAATTATACACAACATACCTATTTTTAGTAAATACTGGGAACATCAAAGTATAACCGCACACCTGGAATAACTTAGTGTCAAATACTATGATCATCGTGTGATGTAAGTCCAATAAATAGAAACAAAGTTTCAAAAAATTAAAACTTTCACTTTCTACAAAGTACTTTATTTCGAAAGTGATTTAGGTAAAAATCATATCCAATTAAGTAGATGGTTTTCAACGGACCTAAAGATTATAGTGCCATTTACAGTTATTTGGTATCTCAATTCATCCCGAAGATATGCAGAATGCTAATTGTATATATTTGTAAGATTTTATATATTTGTTTGTGGGAAATTTTTAATACGCTTTTGGATTTAATTTGCTTCCACGATATTACCACAATACCTTCTGATAAATATAGTATTTATAAGTGTTCGAAAATACACAAATTTAAGCAGTGTTGCAAATTTTAGAACTTTTCACAATATATCCGGAACAGTTTGAGATATCTAATTACCGAAATATTATGACCTTTACGTGTAATGAAACCGGTCTATGTAAGTGGACGGTATACTTATGTAAATATTGTTCGACTAAAGGCTTTTGAAAAGTCAAATTTACCTTCCGTAGTATCTTTGTTTCCATTCATTCGAAATCCCTCATATCATAATCATAATATTAGTCACTAAAGTATTTTGGATGTGTATTGCTTCTTCAACTCACTAGTGTTGTTACTGCTACAGATATGACCAAAATATGATAGTGTGGGCTACAGAATATATCAAATATTGTCTACCTGACGATGATCAAGAGGCAAGAGGCAAAGTATCAGCGTTTTGTATCTACTAGTTAAAAAGTTACAAGGTCGATTATATAAATGAATATTCCATTATTGATTTTCTCTTCATAAAATGAAAAAATAACTTTAAAAGCATGTTGTCCAGTTCAATATTACTATCATTCAACATTTTTACCTATCATTTTTTTTTGTCATTCAGTTGCTTTTTCTAGAAAGCAAAACGTAAAAAGAAAAGAAAAGATCAATCACGAGTATCGTAGGGGAGACGGGGCCTTGCTGCAACACTTAAAACTTTCAACTTTAATTTTTTTTATAAGTATTGGTTTTGAACATACATCCGCCAAACTTTGCAGTTGCACCGTGTCCTATATTCTACTTGCTCAGAAAGTTTGAGAACTTCGTCACTTTTATACTTTTCTCGAAAATTTAAAAATCTTCAGACACTAAACTTTTGTTGCAACTTGCTGCGTGTGCGGGGCAAGTTGCATCAGTTAATGGGGCACATTACAACACATAGAAATACAAATGAAAGTATGAATATGAAATATATTTATGTAACAAATGATACAAAGGACAATATAAATGTTATGTTAGACACTGTTAAGGATATGCTGACATTGTAGTTAACGCCTACAACACAAATTGAATTTACAACACGAGTAACTAAAAATGTTTCTATTCTTCAGGAAAAATAATATAATATTATTAAGCTAGTCTGCTCAGAATGTATCATGTGGTGCTATCATCTTAGACGATATAATATTTTGAAGTGTATGTAGACCTAGGCTTAAGACTTTCATAAGCTATTTGTAGGTTACAAATGTAGGATAGAAAAATAGACTAAAGACAAAATAGACTTCAATTAATCTCAGAAACAATGATGACATACATAAAACTAATCCTCGTTAGCACATTTTCTTTTAAATGACCCCACTCCAAACACTGCGTTCACTGACTTCCATCTCTTCATATGGTTTGAGACATACTAAACGAAAGTAGCCCTACTTATCATCATCCAATGAACTACCCTTACAATGCGATATTTTCTGTCTTTTTTCTCTTCGGATTGTGAGTTTTTTCTTCTGTTTCATCCTCTGGTTTCTTCACAATTCTTCTATTTAACTTTTTTTCCACTGTACCAGGGCATGTTGATACTTATTCTTACTCACTTTACTTGACTTAATGAAGGACATAACTTCTTCATAAATCTCATTGTAAACATGACTGTTATTATTTTACAAGTGAAAGTATCTGTGTTTTACTAGGAACGTTATAATTAATTTAAATTAATGGTACTAGTCGCCAGTCACTTCAAAATGAATTCTTGAACTTTTGCTCACCTGGCCTGAAAATAAGAATTCTTCTCTCTGTCAACAATTAAAAGTCAACGGTCACTAATACTCAACCACGTTTCTTGGTCCAAAAAATACGCATGCATGAGGGGCGGGTTCGTTCTCGTAACTATTCGTGTTGCGAAGATATTAACAGGGTTGCAACTGGCCCTTTCTGCAACTAGCCCCCGCTTCCTCAATGTTATAGGTGATCAGTGCAACTCACCCCATGTTTCCTAAACATTTTATCATATTAGACAGTAACGAGTTTAGTCAGATTGTGAAATATTGCGTTGTACAGAACTTTGCTTCTGAAATTATTGGGCATAGAAGTGGGATTTAGTCTTAGTTACACTTTCGTAAAAGAAAATTTTAGACCAAAAATATAATTTGTGTTATTAAAAGTCGCTAATTTGAGACAATAAGAACGTGAATGATGACATGATTGTTTAACTACATTTCAAGTACAGCAGTGCACACCGGAAACTTCTATTCGGATAGGTCCAAAGATTTGGGAGGTCCGATACTATACTACGTCTATGTAATATTGAACTGGTATTATATTGAACAACCAATTATAGTGAACTGATGTTATGATATAGCAATTGTATAGTACTGCTACTTATATTCTCAGATGAAAAGATATAAAACCACATAATAGTTATAAGAAGAGTCCACAAACGTGTGAAACCAAATCTTTAGCTATATCAATAATTTCGTCCCCCAACAAGTATAGTTCGATTAAGAAAATATATAAATATACGACGAGTTAAAAAGTTTGGGGAGATAAGAACTTGGAGGACCCTCGCGTGCGTGTTTCCTTAAAATGCACCATGTACTTATGAAAAAAAGATCGCTAAGAAATACACTGAAGGATGTTTTTTCAAGTGATATAGAAGCCTACTAGACGAAACATATATATATATATATATATATATATATATATATATATATATATATATATATATATATATATATATATATAAGATGCAAATAAGATTAGAATAATGTGTGCTTACGTTTTCACAAGTTTCTTGACTTTCCTACTACTGGTTACCGGATTGTTACACACTATAATAGAAGGATACCTAAATGACCATTCCTGTCGATTTCTTTGAATTGTTATAACAGTTGGATTATCTTGATACTTTCTCCATGATTGCAGAGTGATTATCACTGTTGCTGAAATGCATGCTGTTAGACAAATCAACCAAAATATTCTGAAAAATACGTAAAGTAATTTCATGTAAATTATAATATTGTCCAAGAAATTTGGAATTACCTTTTCAAATTCGAGATAACACGATAAAAATCTCGAATTAGTGAGCAAACTAGTTTGCCCAAGTCTTAAATCTCGAATACTGTTTTAATGATCCATGATGCATATATAAATACTACAAACTGATAGTGAAGTTATACGCACAAAATGAAAAGTGTCTATCAACATTTATAATACCAAAATCATTACACAATATACTACAATGATAAATATGGTTTGAAAGTTATTATATCAAAATCTTCCTCGACCTCCCGTGATGTGGAACGATTCGGATATCTTCAAGATTAGATTTTTTGGATATCAGTAGAGTAGCAAGCAGTCGTTCTTTCAGAAAAAGCATTCCTGGGGATTGCGTTTAGTATTCGCGGGGGGCACTGCTGGTAATATTCTATTTATTATTATATTATAGACATATTATTTTGGTCTCCTCCAGGAAGCACTCTCAGAGCTCCAGGGGGTACCACTCTCAGAGAGCTCAAGGGGTGCAATGAGACCCAAAAACATGTCTGGAAGAAATGCTGGTAGCAAGGTTGTTAATGGAAATGGAACCTAAAGTATTCTAGGTTCCGCTTCCGAAACGAAAATAATCTGTTGCATTGGAAAAAGAACCGAAATACACTGAGAAAAAAACGTAGGTGGCGTACTTTAAAAAGTAGGTTACATTCGTAATTCCTGTAGATTTTGGACTTAACGTACAACCGTATATAACATCCTGCAGGAAACGTATAGCTGGAAAAGTATGTGTTATACATATTGTCCGCATAAGTGCAATAACGTCAGTCTTGTGACGTCATCTGCAGTAACAAGTATATATGGAGGTGATATCTATCTTTGTGACGTCAGGACCGTATGTAGCATGTGGGTTAATAATAATGACACACACTGACTATCAGGACGGGGCATAATTTCAAGAAGTATGCAATATACGTTTTGTACGTATGTTTCTTGCGTTCAACCCCAAGACATCATCTATATTGTACTTATGCCTCGTACGTATGACTAGATACAGCACGCATTGTATGTATGTATTATCCAGATTATCTTTATGTCGCATACAGCTTGTCCAAATACAGCATACAGAATATTCGTATGCACTATAAAGAGTGCACATATGTAGCTTACAGACTGCTTGCATGTCACGTACAGGTTGGCCATATGTAATGTATGGATTGATGTATGTAGCTCATAGATTGTCCATACGAAATATACGGATTTTACCTGTATCGCATACGTATTGCCTTGTTGTAATATATGGATTGGACATATGCAGGATCTAGATTGTACGTATAGTGCACGAATTTTGAAATGCTGCAACATACTGAGAAATGCATGATACATTCTTACTGTAATGTTGTCACATATTGTTTTACACTGTATGAAAACAAAATAGCTCAAAATACGGTTGATTTCCTTTGTGCCAATAATAATAAAATAACAATACTACACTTTTCAAGCCTTAGTTTGGAGCAGTGAAACTGTCCAGAGAAATGTATTTACCTGGAGGGTGTACTATAAGTTTATACTTCAAGCTAATTCGTTGGAAAGCTACAGCAAAGCCAAGTGTTGAAAAGTGACACAAGCGTTAATTTTAAAAATATTGGCACAAAGAAGGTTAACCATATGTTAAACTATTTTCGTTTTCATACAAAGTAAATCAATATGTGACATATTATTGTAAGAATTTATCATACGTTTTGCAGTTAGCTAGTTGCATCACTTCAATAATAATGCAAAATGTACAGCCATGTATCCTCGTCGCCAAAAGTGCCTTTACATCGCCGTGACGGGTTTGTGACCGCGCAGTACTCCAAGGAAGGGATGGTTGCATAAGAAATTGTGAATAATTTTGAAGAGTTTTTATTTTGACTAGGGAAATAACGTATGTATAAGGAGTATAGGAACAAATTTAAAGCATCAGTACACTGTTATCTCTGAAAAGATTCGTATTTTCAGTTTTTCAGTTTATTATCTTCTATGTTCACTTAATAACTGCTAACAATTGCTACTAGCGCATGTCACTCTTCAGGAATTTACTACGACATGTTCGCAGGGCACTTTTCTAGGTCCTAAATGTATGCGTCAATAATTTCTTTCGTCTCACTGTCCTTATTTCAGAATGGAAACTGATTACGCTGAACGTGAATATGTTTCGCTGTCGTAAAGCAAGGTCCGTAATAAATGTAAATAAGGTTCTTCTTATTTAAAAAAACACAGATGTATTTATTGTTTGTATAGCACAATATAATACAGTAACTAAGCAACATGATAATCCTTAACACCAGCAAGATTTTTCCAACAGGAGGGGGCAGCAAAAGGCCGATATAGAGTTTTTCGATTTATTGCGCTATATATATATTAAGTTAAAATTCATAACATTTGTAATTGATAGCATATATCGTCTTACTTTTTAAAATCGCCACTGTAGCCTATTAGTCAGAACATTCATCTCCAGACATGATGTAGAGAGAAGAGAAAGAACGAGATATGATCAGTAGCGTAACTAATTTTCCTGCACCAGGGATCGATTAATAATCGATTTACTCATACCCGCCGCCTGCCCCACGCATTTCGCTGCTGCGTTATATATATGGTTCTATGTCAGAAGGGCAAGACGAAAGGAGTCAAAACAGGAACGATCAAAAGGACCCGCGACATAAGAGCTCAAGGCAAAACGGACCCGCATCAAACGGGCCTTGTCAAAAGGACCCTACGTCAAATGAACCGGTGTCAAAACGGGCCCCGCTACAAAAGGGCCCCAGTCAAAAGAAACCTACTCAAAAGGTCTCCGAAACAAAAGTGCCCGAGTCAAAACGGCCCCGCGTCAAATGGGCCCTGGTCAAAATGGCTCCGAGTTAAAAGAGCCAAGGTTAAAAGGGCCCTGGTAACTGCCTCCGCGACATAACGCCCCGAATTTAACCGGCCCCGGGTCATAAGTTCTCTGCGACAAAGGGGCCCTGTGGCAAAAGGGAACTAGTCAATACAGCCACGCATCAAAGGAGCCGGGTCAAAAGGGCACGGGTCGGAACAACGCGTAACAAAAGGACCCGAGTCAAAACGGACCCGAGTCTAAAGGGACTGGGTCAAAAGGTCTCCGCAACAAAAGACGGGAGTCGAATCTACCTCGCATCAGAAGTGTCCGGTTCAAAAGTGCCCTGCGTCAAAAGAACCCGGGTCAAAAGGACCCCGACTCCAAAGGTCCTGGGTCAAAAGGATTTTAGTGACAAAAAGACTCGAGTCAAAAAGTTCCTGCGTAAAACGTGCCAGAGTAAAAACGCCCCCGCATTAAAAGAGCGTAGGTTAAGATGTCTGCGAGTCAACAGGGCTCGTCTAAAAGAGCCCCGAGTAAAAACAGCCTGGGCCAAAAGATATCCGTGACAAAACGGCCCTGCGTCAAACGGGCCCGAGTCAAAACGGCCCCGCGTCAAAGGGCCCCGCAACAAAAGGGCCCTAGTTGAAAAAGGCCCGGTCAAGAGGACCCGCCTCAAAAGGACACCGATCTAAACAGCCCCGCTACAAAAGAGCCCGAGTGAAAAACGTCCCGCGTGAAAAAGGCCTGGGTCAAATCTCTCCGCGAGAAAAGGGCCAGAGTCAAAGCGACCCCGCGTCAAAATGTTCTTAGTCCAAAGGGCTCGAGTAAAAACGGGCTTGTGTCAAAAGAGTACGGGTCAAAACGACCCCGCCAGGTCAAAACAGTCCGGCGTGAAAAAGGCCCGAGACAAAATTATCCCGCGTCAAGAGAGCCAGGAATAAAGCGACCCATCATGAAAAAGGTCTGCGTCCAACGGGTCCAAGAAAAGGCAGTCCCACGTCAAGAGAGCCCAGGTCATAATGTCTCAGTGTCAAAAGGGCCAGGGTAAATGACCACCGCGACAAAAGGCCCCAAGTTAAAACGGCCCCGGGTCATGATATCTCAGCGACAAAAGGGAACTGAGCCAAAAGGGCCCGCGACAAATTGGCCCTGGGTCAGAAAAGGCCGGGTCATAGGAGCGGCCTCTAAAGGGCACAAGTCAAAAGGACCCCGCCTCAAAAAGGCCCGGGTCAAATCGGAACAGCGTGAAAAAGTTCAGGTCAAAATCGTCCTACGACAAAGAGACCGGAGTAAAAAAGAACCCTGTGTTAAGAGAGCTCGAGTCAAAAGGGCTCTATGCCAAAAGGGGCCCCGCTACAAAAATGCCCGAGTCGAAAAGGCCCGGGTCTAAAGCTCTTTGCAACAAACGTTCCCGGATCAAAACGGCCCCGCGTCAAATGAGCTCGTGTCAAAAGTGTACTGCGACAAAAAGACCCGAGTCAAAATGGACCTGCGTCAAACAGGCAAAAGTAAAAAGACTCCGCGTGAAAAGAGCCCAGGTCAATAGGGTTCGGATAAAAGAACCCCCGACAAAAGGCCCGGGTTCAAAATATCTCTGCAACAAAAGGGCCCGAGTCAAAAGGACCTATGTGAAAGGGTCTCCGCGACTGAAGGACCCGAGTCAAAATGGTCTCACGTCTAAAGGCCCAGGTTAAATGGGCTTGAGTTAAAAGGGCTCTGCGTCAAAAGAGCCCGCCTCAAAAGGATCCCGCGAGAAAAAACCCGAGTCAAAGGGTTACTACGTCAAACGGACCCCAGAAGAAACGGCCCCGCGTTATAGAGCGCAAGTCTAAAAGTCGACAGGTCAAAAGGGCCTAGCGACAAAAGGCCCAGAGTAGAAACGGACCCGCGTGAAAAGGAGCCGAGTCAAAAGACCCCGCGACAAATGGTCCCTACTTCGAAAGAGGCCGGGTCAAAAGGATGCAACTCAAAATAGCACGGTTCAAACCAGCCCCGCTAGAAAAGAGCCCGCGTCAAGAAGGACCCTACGTCAAATGAACCGGTGTCAAAACGGGCCCCGCTACAAATGAGCCCCAGTCAAAAGAAACCTACTCAAAAGGTCTCCGAAACAAAAGTGCCCGAGTCAAAACGATCCCGCGTCAAAAGGGCCCGGGTTAAAACAGCCCAGAGTGAAATGTCCAGGTCAAAACTCTCCGCGAAAAAAGAGTCCAAGTCAAAATGACCACGCGTCAAAATGGCCCGGGTCGAAAAGGCTTGAGTTAAAAGTTTCCGGGATAAAACGACCGAGCGTGAAAAAGACCTGGGCCAAAATGGTCCCGCGACAAAAAGAACCGAGTCAAAAGAGCCCTATGTCAAACGAGCCCGAGTATAAACAGCCCCGCGTCAAGAGAGCCTAGAAAAAATAAATAAACATTCGCAATAATGTTACCTCGCCGGTTTTGAATGCTTAAGGCACCGGCTGAGAGTTACGCGGCTGAGCGAATGTAAAAAAAGAGCACAGGTTAAAAGCTCTCCGGGTCAAAAGGCCCCGCGAGAAAAGTCTCCGAGTCAAAAGATCTCCGCAACAAAAGGGCCAGAGTCACAACGGCCCCGCTACAAATGGATACGAGTCAAAACAGCCCGTGCCAAAAGAGCTTGGTGAAATCGGCCCAGCGAAAAATGGGCCCTACATTAAAAGAGCCCGGGTCAAAAGGACCCGAGTCTTACGGCCCAGCATGAAAAAGGTCTGGGCGTAAGTGCTCCGTGACAAAAATGCACGAGTCAAAATGGCCCCGCGTCAAAGTTACCCGGTAAATACGGTTTCAAGTGCAAAAAGCCTGAGATCAAAGCAAGAGTGAAAATCAGGTATGCACGAGGGGATAATATCCCCTTCGTAAGTTGAAGTGATTGTGCAAAGGAAGGAGAAACATCTGTAGTTATTATTAACAAATAGTAAATTTGAATGGTGATAATAATTTTGTTTTTTTGTTAATTGTTCTGCAACAATCTCTATCGCTTCTCCATCAAAGTTCGCTTGCTCTTCCGACTTTCTGAATCAAACCTTATATATTATTGACTTTCCCCTTAGATCTAAAATTCCATTTCCACCCCTGGATCAAAGTATAGAATGAAAAATATTCTGTGGAAAAGATTAGTTTAATGTTGCTCTGAGAAGACATATGTGGATCTCTATACAGGGCATTGGGATAGAACAATAATATAGATTTTTTCGATTTATTGCCCTATATATATTAAAAGTCATAGTTTATCATTGATAGCGTATATCCTCTTACTTTTTAAAATTGCCACAGTAGCCTATTAGTCAGAACATACATCTCCATATATAATGTAAAGAGAAGAGAAGGAAGGAGATATGCCCAGTGGCCTAACTAGTTTTACTGTGCCCTGATCGATTCATTCCATTGGTGATCGATTTGCTAATACCCTCCTGCCCCACGCATTTAAGCTGCTGCGTTATATATATATATATATATATATATATATATATATATATATATATATATAAGGTTTGTCCGGAAAGTAATAGAACTGAGTCGATTTAAAAAATATTGAGACAATCGTTACAATTCTTTGAAAACTTTCAAAATAGGCTCCTTCTGCGTCGATGCAGCGCTGCCAGCGCGATTTCCAAGCATTGAAGGCGTCACAAAAGTCATTGTCCGGAATAACCTTGAGAGCCGCGGTGCAAGCTGCTTGGATCCCCTCTGTCGTCTCAAAATGCTTGCCTTTCATCGGAAGTTTCAGGCGAGGAATCAAAAAGAAGTCCGGGGGCCACATCTCGGCTGTAGGGCGGCTGCGGAAGCGTTGGGTTGCCAGCCTTGGTCAGGTAGCTATTCACAAGAAAAGCGGTGTGAGCCGGAGCGTTGTCGTGGTGCAGCTTCCAGTCAGCTCCGATGTCTGGTCGGACCCGATTGTTTGAGTCTCTTGAGCACTTCCACGTAAAACTTGGCGTTGACGATTTGTCCAGGAGGAACAAATTGATATGGGACGAAGCCTTTGATGTCAAAAAAGACAATGAGCATCGTTTTCACTTTGGATTTGCTCATTCTTCTCTTTTTGGGCGAGGAGACGCCGGCGTGTGCCACTCGGAAGTTTGCCTCTTTGTCTCGGGATCCATGATTCGTCACCTGTGATTACTTTTTTCAAAAATTGGGGTCACTTTTACATATGTTCAAATTTTCTTGGCACAATTCCACTTGTCGCAATTTCTGGTCGTAAGTGAGCACTTTTGGGACAATCTTCGCGCACACCTTGCGCATGTTCAAATGCTCCGTCACAATTTCATGAACCACAGTTTTTGGTAAATTTAACATCTGGACAATTAATCGAATACTTAGTCGACGGTCTGAGTTCAAAACTTCGCGCACACGAGTCACATTGTCGGTGTTTGTCGAGGTCGATGGTTTTCCAGCACGGTCTTCATCGGCGACATCTTCCCGGCCCTCCGAAAAGACCTTGTGCCACCGAAACACACCACTTCTTGCTAAAGCATCATCTGGGTAAGCCTGCTTGATCATATCAAACGTCTCTGTCGCAGATTTACTGAGTTTAACACAGAATTTAATCGCGTACCTCTGCTCTAACGAACGCTGCATTTTCGGCTTGCACCACTCACAGAAACACGTCGCGCGAAAAAGCCTGTCCTGACTCTCCGTGTGGTCGGAGACAACTGACCAGCCGATCGTTCGTTAGCTAGGAACGCCCTCTACTGGATTCAGTCGGTGCGCGCACGCTCCGAAGTACAGTTATGGCGGAATAAAATCAGTCCTATTACTTCCCGAACAAACCTTGTATATATATATATATATATATATATATATATATATATATATATACTAACAGTATACAAAGTTATTTTTATTAAGAAATCTGAGTTTTTACATATCTTTTTTCCTAAGTTATCACTACATACTTAACTCGTAACTACTATCGTGGGGGATCAAATTTGACCTCCGCAAACACATTTCTAGCTGTAGACAATATACACACACACATATATATATATATATATATATTGTTTCACTGAGGCTTCAGTCGTCTATTCTCAGTTGACCTTGCTAGGGGGCCGGGGTGGCTCAGTGATAGAGTATTCACCGCTGGTGCATTGGGTCCTGGGTTTGATCCCAGCCCGCGCAAAGTGAACCTTGTGCTGGATAAACACTGTGTGCGTAGGTTTTCTCCAGTTTCGTCCCACTTTCTTCATTCCACCATTTCATTCATTTCTCATTATCGCCGCCTCCTTTACCCTATCCGGCATAATCGTGGGTCGTAAAACTTAACGGTTGCATTTTTTCAGTTGATCTTGAGATTTCGTAGCGACTTGTTCGTGTTCATGCACTTTGTTGTTTCGATAGTTTCGGACCTCTGGGGTCGAAATTTTCCCCAGGATAGTACTTGCGCTATACGTTTCCTGCATTACATTTTTTCTGTGGTTTTCTTGGGGAGTGTTACGGAGATGTGTGCAGAACTCGGAACTGGCAGATTTTGCAGAAGGTGGTTTCTTGCAATTTTCTATAGAATACTGGACGTTGAGTGCTTAAATAGCCTTGTTTTTTTACCATCTTTCCAACGAACCAGGAAGACTTCAGAGACGAGACTTCACGAGGAGTATTACGATGACTCCCGCTCAAGATCACCTAAAAGTAAGGGGCGAATGCGGGACACTTTCTCGTTGGCTTCGGCAGTCATTGTTACGACTAACTGATAGGAACATCAATGAAGACTATCCGCAAACAGATTCTCCAGCTAAAAGGAGGAAACGTGCTATTTGTCCTCGAATTGATGACATAAAACGTTCTTGGATTTGTTCTATGTGCAACCGAAATGTGCATAAGGGTCAATCAAGAAAAATTACTATATGTACTGACTGTCAGTAGAAGAACTAAAGTGTCTATATTTGTTCTGTGTCTAATGGATATGTGATTAAGAGACATTTAGGGGTCGTCCACATAGTACGTAACGCGGCAAGGAGGGAAGGGGGTTCGGCCTTGCGTTATGAAGAGTGATAAGGGGGAGGAGGAGCTTTGGTCTTCGCTACGTAACAGTTTTTTCTGCTGTATTTTTTATTTTTATTCTCAGATTTATATGCAATCTTTTAAACAAATAATTTTAATGTTTTTTTTCTTTTTTATAAATTAGCTAGAATACCCGTTTTTCGTACGGGGAGAATACGTTTCATTTTGGATATATAGGGTACCAAAACTGTCACCATCAACTTACGGACTCCAAAAACTATGCATTCGACACAAATATCGGTCATATTCGATCACTTTTATATATGTCCCCTTCCCCAAGTTGCATGCCCAAATTTTAATTTAAACGGCATCGAAAGTGTTACTGTTCATCTCAGCGACCCCTAACACCATGGTCTCGACTCTAATATCAGTCATTTTCGAACATTTTTTATATATCATCTTCCACTTTGCCCAAGTTGCGGGATGAATTTGGATTTAAACTGCATCGAAAGAGTCACTGTTTATCTCAGCGATGCTGAAATCTATGCATTTGACACTAACATCATTCATTTTCAATCATTTTTTATATATTCCCCCTCCCCCAAGTTGCACCTTCAAAGTAAAATGATAAAAAACATACCAGGCCAGAACTTCATCTATGTTGAAAATTTGAACGAGATCGGTCGGGTGGTTAAGAGTTATTAAGTTACATACATAGTCACTTTCATTTATATATATATATATATATATATATATATACGAGGGTTGGAACTTAAATAGTGGCAACACTGCTGTGAAGACACTATGCAATGAAATGTACTAGTGGTGCTGATAGCGCACGTTGTTGACATATCTACCTAATCTCCGAGCAAATAGACTCGCCCGTCCCACGTCACTGGCAGGCGCACAAGCGTGGGAAGCACAAATCACTTGTGCGCAAGCGGTCTAACGTAAAGGTGTCAAATTCGCTAGTGGACAGTGGACAGTGATCCACGCCTGACGATTAGTGAGCTCGCCCACGAAACCGGATTAGCGCGTAAGACTGTGTTTCGCATTCTGAAGGAAGCCTGGGCATGCGCAAAATTGCATCACAATGGGTTCCGCATGAGTTGATGGAAATGCAAAAATGGATGCGTTACGGCGCTGCTCAGACGCACTTGGAGCGGTATGAGCGCGAAGGCGAGGCTTTCTTACGACGTATCGTAACACTGGATGAGACATGGGCCAGATCTTACGAGCCAACACTGAAACGCCAATCCAACGAATGGCGTCATTATGGGTCGCCGCGAAAGTCGAAAGTGCGTGAGAGCCCCAGTGTGGTGAAAGTTATTGTGTATTATCCTAACGCATTACGTTCCTCCAGGGCTGATCGTCAATCCCCTAATCCGGTTTCGTGGGCGAGCTCACGAATCGTCAGGCGTCGATCACTGTCCACTAACGCGGCAACAGCTTGCACTTCTTCTTCAGAGACGCTAGGACGACCTGCCCGATGCATGTCCGCCACAGTTTGCCGACCTTCGTTAAAGGTTTTTACCCACCGTGCCACTCTTCTGTACGGCAATGCCGATTCCCCACACGCCTCTTGAAGCCCTTGATGACACTGTCGTGCTGTACGACCTCTGGCACATTCAATCTTGATCCAACTCCGTTGTTCCTGTTTCGAAAACATAGTGACAACTTTACGTTAGACCGCTCGCTCACAAGTGATTTGCGCTTCCCTCGCTTGTGAGCCTGCCGGTGACGTGGAACGGGCGAGTCTACTTGCTCAGAGGTTAGGTAGGTATGTTAACAACGTGCGCTATCAGCGCCACAAGTACATTTCATTGCATAGTGTCTCCACAGCAGTGTTGCCACTATTTAAGTTCCAACCCTCGTATATATATATATATATATATATATATATAAATTGAATCATACAGAAGAGATTCGAAGACGCACTAGACACCAGCGTAAATGGTGGCGAATCCTGCATGTATTACAATACAATAAAACTCCATTTTGTGGCTATCCCAGCATTGGATTTAGGGAACACGCTTTTCCGGAGTTAGTTGTTAGAGATCGTAACCTGAAAATGCCCTCATGTTCCCACTAGTATTGCTATTTCTGAGAATGTTATCTGAAACCTTTGATTTGAATCATTACTCACTCTATTCTTCTAAGGGGTTTTGTATGGGAAACAGAAGAAATTCTTTTTCGTGAAATTATATTTTCCGCGATGGAACGATCCAGGATTTGTAGATCAAAATAAGATATTAAAAAACCTAATTCGTCGGATATTATCTCGTACTAAATTTTTGATTTTTGAATTTGAATATTTCTGAAGAAATTGAGTTTATTCGCATTCTCGCACTGATTTAGGACAAGAAGAATATGAAAAGAGGTAAACTGAAGTCCGAAGTCCAAAAAAGATGCTCGAGAGCTTCTTCACAAACGAGATGTCCCTGCTTCTTCACATGCGCAGCCACTTTGAATCTGTGGTCGACGAGGAAGGCAACTCTGCATCGTCGAAACTGGGGAATTTCAAATGCACCAAGCATCCTGGATCCCTGAAAAAGAGATCGATGTTAGTTCTTCAGATCCTGTTCCATCTTCATCTTCCTTGTCAGTACGAGGGTCACTACGAAAGTTTTCAGATGTAAAATAACTTACTTAAAATCAATTTAACACTTACATTTTCTCAAAGTATTCACCATTACACTGTACACACTTTTGCATCCTCGAAAGCCACTTTTGGAAGCAGTGTTGCCCGCCTTTTTCTTCAAGTGTTGAAAGTTTGTTCTCGTAAGCCACTACAGCTTCTTCAGCGCTGCAAAATCTCTTCCCACGCATGAGATCTTTGATCCTGGGGAACAGAAAAAAATCACACGGGGCCAGGTCAGTTGTATACATAAGTTTGACCTCCCTAGATTCTAAAAAATGAATTGTGATATTGACCGTGTGTGCGGACGCGTTGTCATGATGAAGCAGGATCCCACGCAATCCAGTTCTTGGACGCCGTTCCCGAAGCTTCTGGAATACTTTCGTTAGGCAAACAGTAGTGTACCATTGAGCAGTAACAGTCCTTTGTTCTTCAAGTGGAACAGTTGCAACATGGCCAGATTTGGAGAAGAAAGTTGCGACCATATTCTTCCCCACACTTCGCGGTCGTTTCACTTTCGTGGGTGGATTTTCGTCTGGAAAGATCCAAACTGTAGACTGGCGTTTATTTTCAGAGTCAAATTGATAGATCCAAGTCTCATCACCAGTAACAATGTCAGAGACGCGTCGAGAATTGCCTCCATCAAATCTTGCAAGCATTTCTTCACACCATTACGCACTCATGCGCTTCTGCTGTTCAAAGTGTGAGGCACCCAACGAGATGAAACCTTCATGAACCGACGATGAACATGAAGAATTTTTGTTACTGCTGGCGATCCAATGTTCACTGTAGATTCAATGTCCTTGAAAGTTGTTCGAGGATTTTCTCGAATCATTTGTTCCACAGCGGCAATGTTTTCATCTGACACAGCTTTTGCAGGACGTCCATCTTTAAGCGATGTCCGGCCTCTTCTGAATTCACCAAACCACCTAAAAATTGTAGCACGGGAATTAGCAAGGTCCCCAAATGCCCCCTGCGAACGGTCAAGGCTTTGTGTCTCGTTCAAACCACTTTTGAAATCGTAAAGGATCATTGCCCGAAAAGGTTCCCTTTCGAGCTCCATTGTAGACAGCCGAATACTGCTCACATCAACAAACAAGTGAAGGCGATACGCCGTTGAAACCTGCTTCGCTTCTTTGCTCTGGATACCACTACCGAACGCAATTGTTGGAATTCAAATGCTGTGCCACAACAATGCGTATCTCAAAACTTTCGTAGTGACCCTCGTTGTCATCATCTGACCGAAAAGGATAGGTGTGATATCCTTGGGAAACGACAGTATGCAGTTTTGAAGAATTAGGACTGTTAATTAACCAATCTTATGGGGTTAAAATATTATTACCATCCTACCATTTTCTAATACGTACCGGTACTTTGATTTATTAGTGAAAAATACTACAAATATATTCAGAAAAAGAACATTTTGTAATAAAATTTCTGCTATTAAAAATAGTTTTTATTATAATAACTCCCAAAATAAGGAAAATTGGTGAGAAAACAAAAATCCAAAAGTGTTACGTAACGAACGGGGGAGGGGTTCAGCCTTGCATTAGGAAGTGTGACAAGGGGGAGGGAGAGGATAAAAATTGGTCAAAAGTAGCGTTACGTAATATGTGGATGGCCCCTTAAGACTAATCATTGTGTGTATTGGTAGGTAGCCAAGCAGGTAGCTGTAGCCAGCCCAAAAATATGAGGGGGCCGATCCAACCATATTATAGTTCATCATTATAGTATAGCAGTTCATTTGCAAGCCTACCGTGAATATTTTAGGGGGCATACGCAGGGTGGGTCTTGGGGATCCTCCCCCGAAATCCCGACTTTTAAAAAATGTAATCTACTTTTAGGGGCAATTTTAGAAATTTTCATATAATTTAGCCTCAAATTGTACGAGGGCTATCCAGAAAGTAGATTACGTTTTCGTCTGTGTCCGCTAGGGGCGGGGCTAGCGCGGCCATCTTGGGGTCAGAGCGTTGCGCAGCTCAGTCGGCATCTAGCCGTGCTAGTGAGAGGTTCGTGCTGTGCTCCGTTAAGATACTGTGACGGTTTGAAATGTCTGCGTTAATTGAAAATCCCGCGAGCTGCGAGGTGCGTGCAGTAATAAGGTTTCTGACAGCAAAAAAATGGAAACCGATAGAAATCTATCGGCAGCTGTGTGAAGTGTATAGGGACAACATTATCACTGAAGGTGGAGTGCGACAGTGGGTCATAAGATTTAAAAATGGCCGAACCAATGTTCACGACGAAGATCGAAGTGGGAGACCCAGCAAAGTGACTGCCGAACTTGTCGAAAAAGTCGATGTTCAAGTCCGTGAAAATCGAAAGTTCAGAATAACGGAACTTTCTTTGAGTTTTCCACAAATTTCGCGAAGTTTGTTGCACGAAATCATCAGCGAAAAGCTTGGTTACCACAAGTTTCGTGCAAGATGGATACCAAAAATCTTGACAGAGGATCACAAAAATCAGCGAATGGCTGCTGCGTTGCACTTTTTGGACGCCTACAATAAGGATGGTGACTCTTTACTCGATCGCATCGTTCCTGGTGACGAAACATGGGTGAAACACGTGAACTGTGAAACGAAATTGCAATCAATGCAGTGGGGGCACACAGGTTCTCCCCAAAAACCCAAGAAAAGCATGCAAACAATGTCGGCAAGGAAGATGATGGCGACTGTTTTTTGGGACAGAAAAGGTGTGATTTTGGTGGACTTCCTGGAAAGAGGCACTACAATAAACGCTCAAAGGTATTGCCAAACTCTGCAAAACCTCAGAAGAGCAATTCAAAACAAGCGCAGAGGAATGTTGAGCTCTAAGATCTTGTTGATTCACGACAACGCCCGGCCCCACACGGCAAATGTCACGCGTGAAGTTCTTGAATCTTTTCAGTGGGAGTTGTTTCCTCATCCGCCGTACAGTCCCGACCTGGCACCGAGCGACTTCCACCTATTCCCAGCAATGAAGAAGTGGCTGGCTATGCAGCGTTTTGATGACAACGAACAGCTGCAAGAAGAGGTAACGAAGTGGTTGAAGTCGCAGGCGGCCGAATTTTTCGACGAAGGAATTTCCAAGCTCGTACATCGCTACGATAAATGCCTTAATTTGAATGGTGACTATGTCGAAAAGTAGTATTTGTGTGTGGCTTTCATCTGTATATAATAAAATTTGTTTCCTATACTTTGTTGATTTTTTATTCCAAAACGTAATCTACTTTCTGGATAGCCCTCGTATTTGGACCCCTCCAAAACGCTTTACGCCCCTCCCGAAATAAATTTCTGGGTACGTCGCTGTTAGGGGGAACAGTAAAACTTTAGGGGGGCCCGGCACCCTAGTTCCCCTGTGGATATGGGCCTGCAGCCAAGCAACTAATCAAACACAAAAGCATCAATTGTCAGCTTTTTGAATGACAAGTTACATTTTCTCAGCACTAATAATTAAATGCTTTTTTACATAAAAATAAGTTTATTTTCATACTTTATTTTCCGATAACAAGAAACTTTATTTCATTTAAGTATGTTCTTTCGCTTCGTAATAATCTATTACCAAAAGACCATTAGTCAAAAAATATTTTGAAAATATCTTTTGTCCCCTAAACTAGTTAAGTCCATTAAAGTATAGCACTAGTAAACGGTCCACAATCAACTGCCAATGGTAACACGTATTAACATATTTTAATTTCAAAACAAATAAGGGTGTTAAATCTGACCCCACGATAGTACTTATGCAGTATAAAAATAAGGATATTAGTAAAGAGTTAATATGAATTATGTTAATAGGAAATTAAATTAAAAATAGTTTACTCTACATAATCTAATTTAAGAAAAATAATGATAATAATGAAATAAAATAATGTAATAATAAAAAGATGGTAATAAAAAGTTTTTTATTGTAATCCTGGATTCTCTCGTGTTGAACAACATGGCTTTCCTCAATGCAGCCTCCAGAAGGGCGATAAATACGTATTATGAAGCACTCCAATTCACATTTTTGGTTAGCCAACCACATATCAAGAAATGTCTCAAATTTACTTTTCAGACCTGCCCCCTCCCCCCCTCAAAACTTCCTGGATCTGTCCGTGATATCGGTTGTTGCCAATTAACTGATAATAGTCATAGCGTACCTTTTGAAATGTTTTCAAACGCTTTTTGCATAAGGAACAGTTTTCCGTATTCTTTATTTTTTCCTTTCTTTTCTTTTCCTTTTTTCGCCCTTTTACTGTGCTGGAAAGGGACTTCATGAGCAGTGTTTGGCACACGACCCACTCGGGAGAGTAATGCTCCCAGAAGTACGTTTTTTTCGCGCACTACTCTAGTCAACTGTTCTAAACGCTATCCTAGCCAGTTGTTTTAAGTTGGTCACAAAATTTATATCATGGAGTACAAGGGGAACAAAACGAGCCCTGCGGGGTTTCTAACCCGTTCCACTACTACTATTACTTATCTGCACAAAAGTAAGTAAATCACTTTTTTGAATATTATTTTAATTTAAAAAGTGTTATAAAAATGTTTTAAAAATGTAAGAAAAATCCTCGAGCCGGGTTTGAACTCACGCCAAAAAGGGACTTTCATTAGTAGCATATAGCGCTAGCCCACTTGGCCACGAACACCGACAACAACAAATATTTGACTTCTGCTATTTAAATTCAACGTGGCAAGAAATTGATAACACCAACCAATCAGAACTGTTTCTCGTTCCTACTTCCGAGAGCATTACTGTCCTGAGCTTTGTGCGAACAGCGAGCAGCTCTGAAGTTGAATGTTTTCAAGGCCAAGGCCACCAACACAATTTGATAAGTACACTGTCGCGTGATTCACCCTTAGGGAGTGAGTATGCCACAGCAGTTGCATTTTGTGTTTCCGTATGATACTGAGATATTTCTTTGGGAGGAAAATAGTTTTGTATGGAACCAAAGACGACTGAATATAAAAACATTTAAAAGGTATACTCGGCCTGCAAGACTTACATGGCGGGCTTTACTTTGATGAATAAGGACAACCACTACCACAGTGCATGTTGTGGCACGAAAGTTGTAGTCTACGTGTCTGCCATGAGTTGGTCAGCTGTGTTTGCACACATCAGGCTTGACTTTCGTTTGTTGAGTACAGCACCTGAAATCCATTCATAATTCGATATGAAGGTTTCAACAAGTGACAGTTCTTGTGGATTGTTAATATGTTTTAGCTACTAAATGAGTGTCTTCATTATTCGATTTAAAAAGAACAAATAAAGCTTTTTACATTGGGTTTTCTGTTTTCCAAGCCTAGAGGCGTTGTAGAACACGTTATGTATGGTTTCACGCCTTTCTGCGTCGATACATAGGAGGTGATGACGTCAAAACTTTAAAAAAAATATTTTGTTATTAGGCCGATATTTATTTTTTTTTTATTTTTTTTTGGCGGATTAACTTTTGCAACCGTAGAAGATTGAAATTTTGCACAAACATGCAGTCCACCGAACAAAATTTATCAGATTTTTCAGGTGATCTCTGCGTTAACGCTGGGGGTCCATAGGGGCAAAAAGGTAAAAAAAAAAAAATATTCTTAACCAAAAAATCTCTTTTTTCGCGATTTTCACGCCTTAGATACACGATGGAGACATGTGAATGGTATCGTTTGAAAGCCAGTTCTGAAGAGAATTATGTACGACCCACGATTCTAGGATAAATAGGGATGTCTCAAGGAAGAGAACCGAAATACACTGAGAAAAAAACGTAGGTGGCGTACTTTAAAAAGTAGGTTACATTCGTAATTCCTGTAGATTTTGGACTTAACGTACAACCGTATATAACATCCTGCAGGAAACGTATAGCTGGAAAAGTATGTGTTATACATATTGTCCGCATAAGTGCAATAACGTCAGTCTTGTGACGTCATCTGCAGTAACAAGTATATATGGAGGTGATATCTATCTTTGTGACGTCAGGACCGTATGTAGCATGTGGGTTAATAATAATGACACACACTGACTATCAGGACGGGGCATAATTTCAAGAAGTATGCAATATACGTTTTGTACGTATGTTTCTTGCGTTCAACCCCAAGACATCATCTATATTGTACTTATGCCTCGTACGTATGACTAGATACAGCACGCATTGTAT
The DNA here is from genome assembly GCF_964235325.1 of Thermobia domestica. Classification (NCBI taxonomy): domain Eukaryota; kingdom Metazoa; phylum Arthropoda; class Insecta; order Zygentoma; family Lepismatidae; genus Thermobia; species Thermobia domestica. Next base: position 241,242,435 of record NC_137461.1, read on the forward strand.
GTATGTATTATCCAGATTATCTTTATGTCGCATACAGCTTGTCCAAATACAGCATACAGAATATTCGTATGCACTATAAAGAGTGCACATATGTAGCTTACAGACTGCTTGCATGTCACGTACAGGTTGGCCATATGTAATGTATGGATTGATGTATGTAGCTCATAGATTGTCCATACGAAATATACGGATTTTACCTGTATCGCATACGTATTGCCTTGTTGTAATATATGGATTGGACATATGCAGGATCTAGATTGTACGTATAGTGCACGAATTTTGAAATGCTGCAACATACTGAGAAATGCATGATACATTCTTACTGTAATGTTGTCACATATTGTTTTACACTGTATGAAAACAAAATAGCTCAAAATACGGTTGATTTCCTTTGTGCCAATAATAATAAAATAACAATACTACACTTTTCAAGCCTTAGTTTGGAGCAGTGAAACTGTCCAGAGAAATGTATTTACCTGGAGGGTGTACTATAAGTTTATACTTCAAGCTAATTCGTTGGAAAGCTACAGCAAAGCCAAGTGTTGAAAAGTGACACAAGCGTTAATTTTAAAAATATTGGCACAAAGAAGGTTAACCATATGTTAAACTATTTTCGTTTTCATACAAAGTAAATCAATATGTGACATATTATTGTAAGAATTTATCATACGTTTTGCAGTTAGCTAGTTGCATCACTTCAATAATAATGCAAAATGTACAGCCATGTATCCTCGTCGCCAAAAGTGCCTTTACATCGCCGTGACGGGTTTGTGACCGCGCAGTACTCCAAGGAAGGGATGGTTGCATAAGAAATTGTGAATAATTTTGAAGAGTTTTTATTTTGACTAGGGAAATAACGTATGTATAAGGAGTATAGGAACAAATTTAAAGCATCAGTACACTGTTATCTCTGAAAAGATTCGTATTTTCAGTTTTTCAGTTTATTATCTTCTATGTTCACTTAATAACTGCTAACAATTGCTACTAGCGCATGTCACTCTTCAGGAATTTACTACGACATGTTCGCAGGGCACTTTTCTAGGTCCTAAATGTATGCGTCAATAATTTCTTTCGTCTCACTGTCCTTATTTCAGAATGGAAACTGATTACGCTGAACGTGAATATGTTTCGCTGTCGTAAAGCAAGGTCCGTAATAAATGTAAATAAGGTTCTTCTTATTTAAAAAAACACAGATGTATTTATTGTTTGTATAGCACAATATAATACAGTAACTAAGCAACATGATAATCCTTAACACCAGCAAGATTTTTCCAACAGGAGGGGGCAGCAAAAGGCCGATATAGAGTTTTTCGATTTATTGCGCTATATATATTAAGTTAAAATTCATAACATTTGTAATTGATAGCATATATCGTCTTACTTTTTAAAATCGCCACTGTAGCCTATTAGTCAGAACATTCATCTCCAGACATGATGTAGAGAGAAGAGAAAGAACGAGATATGATCAGTAGCGTAACTAATTTTCCTGCACCAGGGATCGATTAATAATCGATTTACTCATACCCGCCGCCTGCCCCACGCATTTCGCTGCTGCGTTATATATATGGTTCTATGTCAGAAGGGCAAGACGAAAGGAGTCAAACCAGGAACGATCAAAAGGACCCGCGACATAAGAGCTCAAGGCAAAACGGACCCGCATCAAACGGGCCTTGTCAAAAGGACCCTACGTCAAATGAACCGGTGTCAAAACGGGCCCCGCTACAAAAGGGCCCCAGTCAAAAGAAACCTACTCAAAAGGTCTCCGAAACAAAAGTGCCCGAGTCAAAACGGCCCCGCGTCAAATGGGCCCTGGTCAAAATGGCTCCGAGTTAAAAGAGCCAAGGTTAAAAGGGCCCTGGTAACTGCCTCCGCGACATAACGCCCCGAATTTAACCGGCCCCGGGTCATAAGTTCTCTGCGACAAAGGGGCCCTGTGGCAAAAGGGAACTAGTCAATACAGCCACGCATCAAAGGAGCCGGGTCAAAAGGGCACGGGTCGGAACAACGCGTAACAAAAGGACCCGAGTCAAAACGGACCCGAGTCTAAAGGGACTGGGTCAAAAGGTCTCCGCAACAAAAGACGGGAGTCGAATCTACCTCGCATCAGAAGTGTCCGGTTCAAAAGTGCCCTGCGTCAAAAGAACCCGGGTCAAAAGGACCCCGACTCCAAAGGTCCTGGGTCAAAAGGATTTTAGTGACAAAAAGACTCGAGTCAAAAAGTTCCTGCGTAAAACGTGCCAGAGTAAAAACGCCCCCGCATTAAAAGAGCGTAGGTTAAGATGTCTGCGAGTCAACAGGGCTCGTCTAAAAGAGCCCCGAGTAAAAACAGCCTGGGCCAAAAGATATCCGTGACAAAACGGCCCTGCGTCAAACGGGCCCGAGTCAAAACGGCCCCGCGTCAAAGGGCCCCGCAACAAAAGGGCCCTAGTTGAAAAAGGCCCGGTCAAGAGGACCCGCCTCAAAAGGACACCGATCTAAACAGCCCCGCTACAAAAGAGCCCGAGTGAAAAACGTCCCGCGTGAAAAAGGCCTGGGTCAAATCTCTCCGCGAGAAAAGGGCCAGAGTCAAAGCGACCCCGCGTCAAAATGTTCTTAGTCCAAAGGGCTCGAGTAAAAACGGGCTTGTGTCAAAAGAGTACGGGTCAAAACGACCCCGCCTCAAAAGGGCCCAGGTCAAAACAGTCCGGCGTGAAAAAGGCCCGAGACAAAATTATCCCGCGTCAAGAGAGCCAGGAATAAAGCGACCCATCATGAAAAAGGTCTGCGTCCAACGGGTCCAAGAAAAGGCAGTCCCACGTCAAGAGAGCCCAGGTCATAATGTCTCAGTGTCAAAAGGGCCAGGGTAAATGACCACCGCGACAAAAGGCCCCAAGTTAAAACGGCCCCGGGTCATGATATCTCAGCGACAAAAGGGAACTGAGCCAAAAGGGCCCGCGACAAATTGGCCCTGGGTCAGAAAAGGCCGGGTCATAGGAGCGGCCTCTAAAGGGCACAAGTCAAAAGGACCCCGCCTCAAAAAGGCCCGGGTCAAATCGGAACAGCGTGAAAAAGTTCAGGTCAAAATCGTCCTACGACAAAGAGACCGGAGTAAAAAAGAACCCTGTGTTAAGAGAGCTCGAGTCAAAAGGGCTCTATGCCAAAAGGGGCCCCGCTACAAAAATGCCCGAGTCGAAAAGGCCCGGGTCTAAAGCTCTTTGCAACAAACGTTCCCGGATCAAAACGGCCCCGCGTCAAATGAGCTCGTGTCAAAAGTGTACTGCGACAAAAAGACCCGAGTCAAAATGGACCTGCGTCAAACAGGCAAAAGTAAAAAGACTCCGCGTGAAAAGAGCCCAGGTCAATAGGGTTCGGATAAAAGAACCCCCCGACAAAAGGCCCGGGTTCAAAATATCTCTGCAACAAAAGGGCCCGAGTCAAAAGGACCTATGTGAAAGGGTCTCCGCGACTGAAGGACCCGAGTCAAAATGGTCTCACGTCTAAAGGCCCAGGTTAAATGGGCTTGAGTTAAAAGGGCTCTGCGTCAAAAGAGCCCGCCTCAAAAGGATCCCGCGAGAAAAAACCCGAGTCAAAGGGTTACTACGTCAAACGGACCCCAGAAGAAACGGCCCCGCGTTATAGAGCGCAAGTCTAAAAGTCGACAGGTCAAAAGGGCCTAGCGACAAAAGGCCCAGAGTAGAAACGGACCCGCGTGAAAAGGAGCCGAGTCAAAAGACCCCGCGACAAATGGTCCCTACTTCGAAAGAGGCCGGGTCAAAAGGATGCAACTCAAAATAGCACGGTTCAAACCAGCCCCGCTAGAAAAGAGCCCGCGTCAAGAAGGACCCTACGTCAAATGAACCGGTGTCAAAACGGGCCCCGCTACAAATGAGCCCCAGTCAAAAGAAACCTACTCAAAAGGTCTCCGAAACAAAAGTGCCCGAGTCAAAACGATCCCGCGTCAAAAGGGCCCGGGTTAAAACAGCCCAGAGTGAAATGTCCAGGTCAAAACTCTCCGCGAAAAAAGAGTCCAAGTCAAAATGACCACGCGTCAAAATGGCCCGGGTCGAAAAGGCTTGAGTTAAAAGTTTCCGGGATAAAACGACCGAGCGTGAAAAAGACCTGGGCCAAAATGGTCCCGCGACAAAAAGAACCGAGTCAAAAGAGCCCTACGTCAAACGAGCCCGAGTATAAACAGCCCCGCGTCAAGAGAGCCTAGAAAAAATAAATAAACATTCGCAATAATGTTACCTCGCCGGTTTTGAATGCTTAAGGCACCGGCTGAGAGTTACGCGGCTGAGCGAATGTAAAAAAAGAGCACAGGTTAAAAGCTCTCCGGGTCAAAAGGCCCCGCGAGAAAAGTCTCCGAGTCAAAAGATCTCCGCAACAAAAGGGCCAGAGTCACAACGGCCCCGCTACAAATGGATACGAGTCAAAACAGCCCGTGCCAAAAGAGCTTGGTGAAATCGGCCCAGCGAAAAATGGGCCCTACATTAAAAGAGCCCGGGTCAAAAGGACCCGAGTCTTACGGCCCAGCATGAAAAAGGTCTGGGCGTAAGTGCTCCGTGACAAAAATGCACGAGTCAAAATGGCCCCGCGTCAAAGTTACCCGGTAAATACGGTTTCAAGTGCAAAAAGCCTGAGATCAAAGCAAGAGTGAAAATCAGGTATGCACGAGGGGATAATATCCCCTTCGTAAGTTGAAGTGATTGTGCAAAGGAAGGAGAAACATCTGTAGTTATTATTAACAAATAGTAAATTTGAATGGTGATAATAATTTTGTTTTTTTGTTAATTGTTCTGCAACAATCTCTATCGCTTCTCCATCAAAGTTCGCTTGCTCTTCCGACTTTCTGAATCAAACCTTATATATTATTGACTTTCCCCTTAGATCTAAAATTCCATTTCCACCCCTGGATCAAAGTATAGAATGAAAAATATTCTGTGGAAAAGATTAGTTTAATGTTGCTCTGAGAAGACATATGTGGATCTCTATACAGGGCATTGGGATAGAACAATAATATAGATTTTTTCGATTTATTGCCCTATATATATTAAAAGTCATAGTTTATCATTGATAGCGTATATCCTCTTACTTTTTAAAATTGCCACAGTAGCCTATTAGTCAGAACATACATCTCCATATATAATGTAAAGAGAAGAGAAGGAAGGAGATATGCCCAGTGGCCTAACTAGTTTTACTGTGCCCTGATCGATTCATTCCATTGGTGATCGATTTGCTAATACCCTCCTGCCCCACGCATTTAAGCTGCTGCGTTATATATATATATATATATATATATATATATATATATATATATATATATATATATATATAAGGTTTGTCCGGAAAGTAATAGAACTGAGTCGATTTAAAAAATATTGAGACAATCGTTACAATTCTTTGAAAACTTTCAAAATAGGCTCCTTCTGCGTCGATGCAGCGCTGCCAGCGCGATTTCCAAGCATTGAAGGCGTCACAAAAGTCATTGTCCGGAATAACCTTGAGAGCCGCGGTGCAAGCTGCTTGGATCCCCTCTGTCGTCTCAAAATGCTTGCCTTTCATCGGAAGTTTCAGGCGAGGAATCAAAAAGAAGTCCGGGGGCCACATCTCGGCTGTAGGGCGGCTGCGGAAGCGTTGGGTTGCCAGCCTTGGTCAGGTAGCTATTCACAAGAAAAGCGGTGTGAGCCGGAGCGTTGTCGTGGTGCAGCTTCCAGTCAGCTCCGATGTCTGGTCGGACCCGATTGTTTGAGTCTCTTGAGCACTTCCACGTAAAACTTGGCGTTGACGATTTGTCCAGGAGGAACAAATTGATATGGGACGAAGCCTTTGATGTCAAAAAAGACAATGAGCATCGTTTTCACTTTGGATTTGCTCATTCTTCTCTTTTTGGGCGAGGAGACGCCGGCGTGTGCCACTCGGAAGTTTGCCTCTTTGTCTCGGGATCCATGATTCGTCACCTGTGATTACTTTTTTCAAAAATTGGGGTCACTTTTACATATGTTCAAATTTTCTTGGCACAATTCCACTTGTCGCAATTTCTGGTCGTAAGTGAGCACTTTTGGGACAATCTTCGCGCACACCTTGCGCATGTTCAAATGCTCCGTCACAATTTCATGAACCACAGTTTTTGGTAAATTTAACATCTGGACAATTAATCGAATACTTAGTCGACGGTCTGAGTTCAAAACTTCGCGCACACGAGTCACATTGTCGGTGTTTGTCGAGGTCGATGGTTTTCCAGCACGGTCTTCATCGGCGACATCTTCCCGGCCCTCCGAAAAGACCTTGTGCCACCGAAACACACCACTTCTTGCTAAAGCATCATCTGGGTAAGCCTGCTTGATCATATCAAACGTCTCTGTCGCAGATTTACTGAGTTTAACACAGAATTTAATCGCGTACCTCTGCTCTAACGAACGCTGCATTTTCGGCTTGCACCACTCACAGAAACACGTCGCGCGAAAAAGCCTGTCCTGACTCTCCGTGTGGTCGGAGACAACTGACCAGCCGATCGTTCGTTAGCTAGGAACGCCCTCTACTGGATTCAGTCGGTGCGCGCACGCTCCGAAGTACAGTTATGGCGGAATAAAATCAGTCCTATTACTTCCCGAACAAACCTTGTATATATATATATATATATATATATATATATATATATACTAACAGTATACAAAGTTATTTTTATTAAGAAATCTGAGTTTTTACATATCTTTTTTCCTAAGTTATCACTACATACTTAACTCGTAACTACTATCGTGGGGGATCAAATTTGACCTCCGCAAACACATTTCTAGCTGTAGACAATATACACACACACATATATATATATATATATATATATATATATATATATTGTTTCACTGAGGCTTCAGTCGTCTATTCTCAGTTGACCTTGCTAGGGGGCCGGGGTGGCTCAGTGATAGAGTATTCACCGCTGGTGCATTGGGTCCTGGGTTTGATCCCAGCCCGCGCAAAGTGAACCTTGTGCTGGATAAACACTGTGTGCGTAGGTTTTCTCCAGTTTCGTCCCACTTTCTTCATTCCACCATTTCATTCATTTCTCATTATCGCCGCCTCCTTTACCCTATCCGGCATAATCGTGGGTCGTAAAACTTAACGGTTGCATTTTTTCAGTTGATCTTGAGATTTCGTAGCGACTTGTTCGTGTTCATGCACTTTGTTGTTTCGATAGTTTCGGACCTCTGGGGTCGAAATTTTCCCCAGGATAGTACTTGCGCTATACGTTTCCTGCATTACATTTTTTCTGTGGTTTTCTTGGGGAGTGTTACGGAGATGTGTGCAGAACTCGGAACTGGCAGATTTTGCAGAAGGTGGTTTCTTGCAATTTTCTATAGAATACTGGACGTTGAGTGCTTAAATAGCCTTGTTTTTTTACCATCTTTCCAACGAACCAGGAAGACTTCAGAGACGAGACTTCACGAGGAGTATTACGATGACTCCCGCTCAAGATCACCTAAAAGTAAGGGGCGAATGCGGGACACTTTCTCGTTGGCTTCGGCAGTCATTGTTACGACTAACTGATAGGAACATCAATGAAGACTATCCGCAAACAGATTCTCCAGCTAAAAGGAGGAAACGTGCTATTTGTCCTCGAATTGATGACATAAAACGTTCTTGGATTTGTTCTATGTGCAACCGAAATGTGCATAAGGGTCAATCAAGAAAAATTACTATATGTACTGACTGTCAGTAGAAGAACTAAAGTGTCTATATTTGTTCTGTGTCTAATGGATATGTGATTAAGAGACATTTAGGGGTCGTCCACATAGTACGTAACGCGGCAAGGAGGGAAGGGGGTTCGGCCTTGCGTTATGAAGAGTGATAAGGGGGAGGAGGAGCTTTGGTCTTCGCTACGTAACAGTTTTTTCTGCTGTATTTTTTATTTTTATTCTCAGATTTATATGCAATCTTTTAAACAAATAATTTTAATGTTTTTTTCTTTTTTATAAATTAGCTAGAATACCCGTTTTTCGTACGGGGAGAATACGTTTCATTTTGGATATATAGGGTACCAAAACTGTCACCATCAACTTACGGACTCCAAAAACTATGCATTCGACACAAATATCGGTCATATTCGATCACTTTTATATATGTCCCCTTCCCCAAGTTGCATGCCCAAATTTTAATTTAAACGGCATCGAAAGTGTTACTGTTCATCTCAGCGACCCCTAACACCATGGTCTCGACTCTAATATCAGTCATTTTCGAACATTTTTTATATATCATCTTCCACTTTGCCCAAGTTGCGGGATGAATTTGGATTTAAACTGCATCGAAAGAGTCACTGTTTATCTCAGCGATGCTGAAATCTATGCATTTGACACTAACATCATTCATTTTCAATCATTTTTTATATATTCCCCCTCCCCCAAGTTGCACCTTCAAAGTAAAATGATAAAAAACATACCAGGCCAGAACTTCATCTATGTTGAAAATTTGAACGAGATCGGTCGGGTGGTTAAGAGTTATTAAGTTACATACATAGTCACTTTCATTTATATATATATATATATATATATATATATATATATATATATATATATATATATATATATATATATATATATATACGAGGGTTGGAACTTAAATAGTGGCAACACTGCTGTGAAGACACTATGCAATGAAATGTACTAGTGGTGCTGATAGCGCACGTTGTTGACATATCTACCTAATCTCCGAGCAAATAGACTCGCCCGTCCCACGTCACTGGCAGGCGCACAAGCGTGGGAAGCACAAATCACTTGTGCGCAAGCGGTCTAACGTAAAGGTGTCAAATTCGCTAGTGGACAGTGGACAGTGATCCACGCCTGACGATTAGTGAGCTCGCCCACGAAACCGGATTAGCGCGTAAGACTGTGTTTCGCATTCTGAAGGAAGCCTGGGCATGCGCAAAATTGCATCACAATGGGTTCCGCATGAGTTGATGGAAATGCAAAAATGGATGCGTTACGGCGCTGCTCAGACGCACTTGGAGCGGTATGAGCGCGAAGGCGAGGCTTTCTTACGACGTATCGTAACACTGGATGAGACATGGGCCAGATCTTACGAGCCAACACTGAAACGCCAATCCAACGAATGGCGTCATTATGGGTCGCCGCGAAAGTCGAAAGTGCGTGAGAGCCCCAGTGTGGTGAAAGTTATTGTGTATTATCCTAACGCATTACGTTCCTCCAGGGCTGATCGTCAATCCCCTAATCCGGTTTCGTGGGCGAGCTCACGAATCGTCAGGCGTCGATCACTGTCCACTAACGCGGCAACAGCTTGCACTTCTTCTTCAGAGACGCTAGGACGACCTGCCCGATGCATGTCCGCCACAGTTTGCCGACCTTCGTTAAAGGTTTTTACCCACCGTGCCACTCTTCTGTACGGCAATGCCGATTCCCCACACGCCTCTTGAAGCCCTTGATGACACTGTCGTGCTGTACGACCTCTGGCACATTCAATCTTGATCCAACTCCGTTGTTCCTGTTTCGAAAACATAGTGACAACTTTACGTTAGACCGCTCGCTCACAAGTGATTTGCGCTTCCCTCGCTTGTGAGCCTGCCGGTGACGTGGAACGGGCGAGTCTACTTGCTCAGAGGTTAGGTAGGTATGTTAACAACGTGCGCTATCAGCGCCACAAGTACATTTCATTGCATAGTGTCTCCACAGCAGTGTTGCCACTATTTAAGTTCCAACCCTCGTATATATATATATATATATATATATAAATTGAATCATACAGAAGAGATTCGAAGACGCACTAGACACCAGCGTAAATGGTGGCGAATCCTGCATGTATTACAATACAATAAAACTCCATTTTGTGGCTATCCCAGCATTGGATTTAGGGAACACGCTTTTCCGGAGTTAGTTGTTAGAGATCGTAACCTGAAAATGCCCTCATGTTCCCACTAGTATTGCTATTTCTGAGAATGTTATCTGAAACCTTTGATTTGAATCATTACTCACTCTATTCTTCTAAGGGGTTTTGTATGGGAAACAGAAGAAATTCTTTTTCGTGAAATTATATTTTCCGCGATGGAACGATCCAGGATTTGTAGATCAAAATAAGATATTAAAAAACCTAATTCGTCGGATATTATCTCGTACTAAATTTTTGATTTTTGAATTTGAATATTTCTGAAGAAATTGAGTTTATTCGCATTCTCGCACTGATTTAGGACAAGAAGAATATGAAAAGAGGTAAACTGAAGTCCGAAGTCCAAAAAAGATGCTCGAGAGCTTCTTCACAAACGAGATGTCCCTGCTTCTTCACATGCGCAGCCACTTTGAATCTGTGGTCGACGAGGAAGGCAACTCTGCATCGTCGAAACTGGGGAATTTCAAATGCACCAAGCATCCTGGATCCCTGAAAAAGAGATCGATGTTAGTTCTTCAGATCCTGTTCCATCTTCATCTTCCTTGTCAGTACGAGGGTCACTACGAAAGTTTTCAGATGTAAAATAACTTACTTAAAATCAATTTAACACTTACATTTTCTCAAAGTATTCACCATTACACTGTACACACTTTTGCATCCTCGAAAGCCACTTTTGGAAGCAGTGTTGCCCGCCTTTTTCTTCAAGTGTTGAAAGTTTGTTCTCGTAAGCCACTACAGCTTCTTCAGCGCTGCAAAATCTCTTCCCACGCATGAGATCTTTGATCCTGGGGAACAGAAAAAAATCACACGGGGCCAGGTCAGTTGTATACATAAGTTTGACCTCCCTAGATTCTAAAAAATGAATTGTGATATTGACCGTGTGTGCGGACGCGTTGTCATGATGAAGCAGGATCCCACGCAATCCAGTTCTTGGACGCCGTTCCCGAAGCTTCTGGAATACTTTCGTTAGGCAAACAGTAGTGTACCATTGAGCAGTAACAGTCCTTTGTTCTTCAAGTGGAACAGTTGCAACATGGCCAGATTTGGAGAAGAAAGTTGCGACCATATTCTTCCCCACACTTCGCGGTCGTTTCACTTTCGTGGGTGGATTTTCGTCTGGAAAGATCCAAACTGTAGACTGGCGTTTATTTTCAGAGTCAAATTGATAGATCCAAGTCTCATCACCAGTAACAATGTCAGAGACGCGTCGAGAATTGCCTCCATCAAATCTTGCAAGCATTTCTTCACACCATTACGCACTCATGCGCTTCTGCTGTTCAAAGTGTGAGGCACCCAACGAGATGAAACCTTCATGAACCGACGATGAACATGAAGAATTTTTGTTACTGCTGGCGATCCAATGTTCACTGTAGATTCAATGTCCTTGAAAGTTGTTCGAGGATTTTCTCGAATCATTTGTTCCACAGCGGCAATGTTTTCATCTGACACAGCTTTTGCAGGACGTCCATCTTTAAGCGATGTCCGGCCTCTTCTGAATTCACCAAACCACCTAAAAATTGTAGCACGGGAATTAGCAAGGTCCCCAAATGCCCCCTGCGAACGGTCAAGGCTTTGTGTCTCGTTCAAACCACTTTTGAAATCGTAAAGGATCATTGCCCGAAAAGGTTCCCTTTCGAGCTCCATTGTAGACAGCCGAATACTGCTCACATCAACAAACAAGTGAAGGCGATACGCCGTTGAAACCTGCTTCGCTTCTTTGCTCTGGATACCACTACCGAACGCAATTGTTGGAATTCAAATGCTGTGCCACAACAATGCGTATCTCAAAACTTTCGTAGTGACCCTCGTTGTCATCATCTGACCGAAAAGGATAGGTGTGATATCCTTGGGAAACGACAGTATGCAGTTTTGAAGAATTAGGACTGTTAATTAACCAATCTTATGGGGTTAAAATATTATTACCATCCTACCATTTTCTAATACGTACCGGTACTTTGATTTATTAGTGAAAAATACTACAAATATATTCAGAAAAAGAACATTTTGTAATAAAATTTCTGCTATTAAAAATAGTTTTTATTATAATAACTCCCAAAATAAGGAAAATTGGTGAGAAAACAAAAATCCAAAAGTGTTACGTAACGAACGGGGGAGGGGTTCAGCCTTGCATTAGGAAGTGTGACAAGGGGGAGGGAGAGGATAAAAATTGGTCAAAAGTAGCGTTACGTAATATGTGGATGGCCCCTTAAGACTAATCATTGTGTGTATTGGTAGGTAGCCAAGCAGGTAGCTGTAGCCAGCCCAAAAATATGAGGGGGCCGATCCAACCATATTATAGTTCATCATTATAGTATAGCAGTTCATTTGCAAGCCTACCGTGAATATTTTAGGGGGCATACGCAGGGTGGGTCTTGGGGATCCTCCCCCGAAATCCCGACTTTTAAAAAATGTAATCTACTTTTAGGGGCAATTTTAGAAATTTTCATATAATTTAGCCTCAAATTGTACGAGGGCTATCCAGAAAGTAGATTACGTTTTCGTCTGTGTCCGCTAGGGGCGGGGCTAGCGCGGCCATCTTGGGGTCAGAGCGTTGCGCAGCTCAGTCGGCATCTAGCCGTGCTAGTGAGAGGTTCGTGCTGTGCTCCGTTAAGATACTGTGACGGTTTGAAATGTCTGCGTTAATTGAAAATCCCGCGAGCTGCGAGGTGCGTGCAGTAATAAGGTTTCTGACAGCAAAAAAATGGAAACCGATAGAAATCTATCGGCAGCTGTGTGAAGTGTATAGGGACAACATTATCACTGAAGGTGGAGTGCGACAGTGGGTCATAAGATTTAAAAATGGCCGAACCAATGTTCACGACGAAGATCGAAGTTGGAGACCCAGCAAAGTGACTGCCGAACTTGTCGAAAAAGTCGATGTTAAAGTCCGTGAAAATCGAAAGTTCAGAATAACGGAACTTTCTTTGAGTTTTCCACAAATTTCGCGAAGTTTGTTGCACGAAATCATCAGCGAAAAGCTTGGTTACCACAAGTTTCGTGCAAGATGGATACCAAAAATCTTGACAGAGGATCACAAAAATCAGCGAATGGCTGCTGCGTTGCACTTTTTGGACGCCTACAATAAGGATGGTGACTCTTTACTCGATCGCATCGTTCCTGGTGACGAAACATGGGTGAAACACGTGAACTGTGAAACGAAATTGCAATCAATGCAGTGGGGGCACACAGGTTCTCCCCAAAAACCCAAGAAAAGCATGCAAACAATGTCGGCAAGGAAGATGATGGCGACTGTTTTTTGGGACAGAAAAGGTGTGATTTTGGTGGACTTCCTGGAAAGAGGCACTACAATAAACGCTCAAAGGTATTGCCAAACTCTGCAAAACCTCAGAAGAGCAATTCAAAACAAGCGCAGAGGAATGTTGAGCTCTAAGATCTTGTTGATTCACGACAACGCCCGGCCCCACACGGCAAATGTCACGCGTGAAGTTCTTGAATCTTTTCAGTGGGAGTTGTTTCCTCATCCGCCGTACAGTCCCGACCTGGCACCGAGCGACTTCCACCTATTCCCAGCAATGAAGAAGTGGCTGGCTATGCAGCGTTTTGATGACAACGAACAGCTGCAAGAAGAGGTAACGAAGTGGTTGAAGTCGCAGGCGGCCGAATTTTTCGACGAAGGAATTTCCAAGCTCGTACATCGCTACGATAAATGCCTTAATTTGAATGGTGACTATGTCGAAAAGTAGTATTTGTGTGTGGCTTTCATCTGTATATAATAAAATTTGTTTCCTATACTTTGTTGATTTTTTATTCCAAAACGTAATCTACTTTCTGGATAGCCCTCGTATTTGGACCCCTCCAAAACGCTTTACGCCCCTCCCGAAATAAATTTCTGGGTACGTCGCTGTTAGGGGGAACAGTAAAACTTTAGGGGGGCCCGGCACCCTAGTTCCCCTGTGGATATGGGCCTGCAGCCAAGCAACTAATCAAACACAAAAGCATCAATTGTCAGCTTTTTGAATGACAAGTTACATTTTCTCAGCACTAATAATTAAATGCTTTTTTACATAAAAATAAGTTTATTTTCATACTTTATTTTCCGATAACAAGAAACTTTATTTCATTTAAGTATGTTCTTTCGCTTCGTAATAATCTATTACCAAAAGACCATTAGTCAAAAAATATTTTGAAAATATCTTTTGTCCCCTAAACTAGTTAAGTCCATTAAAGTATAGCACTAGTAAACGGTCCACAATCAACTGCCAATGGTAACACGTATTAACATATTTTAATTTCAAAACAAATAAGGGTGTTAAATCTGACCCCACGATAGTACTTATGCAGTATAAAAATAAGGATATTAGTAAAGAGTTAATATGAATTATGTTAATAGGAAATTAAATTAAAAATAGTTTACTCTACATAATCTAATTTAAGAAAAATAATGATAATAATGAAATAAAATAATGTAATAATAAAAAGATGGTAATAAAAAGTTTTTTATTGTAATCCTGGATTCTCTCGTGTTGAACAACATGGCTTTCCTCAATGCAGCCTCCAGAAGGGCGATAAATACGTATTATGAAGCACTCCAATTCACATTTTTGGTTAGCCAACCACATATCAAGAAATGTCTCAAATTTACTTTTCAGACCTGCCCCCTCCCCCCCTCAAAACTTCCTGGATCTGTCCGTGATATCGGTTGTTGCCAATTAACTGATAATAGTCATAGCGTACCTTTTGAAATGTTTTCAAACGCTTTTTGCATAAGGAACAGTTTTCCGTATTCTTTATTTTTTCCTTTCTTTTCTTTTCCTTTTTTCGCCCTTTTACTGTGCTGGAAAGGGACTTCATGAGCAGTGTTTGGCACACGACCCACTCGGGAGAGTAATGCTCCCAGAAGTACGTTTTTTTCGCGCACTACTCTAGTCAACTGTTCTAAACGCTATCCTAGCCAGTTGTTTTAAGTTGGTCACAAAATTTATATCATGGAGTACAAGGGGAACAAAACGAGCCCTGCGGGGTTTCTAACCCGTTCCACTACTACTATTACTTATCTGCACAAAAGTAAGTAAATCACTTTTTTGAATATTATTTTAATTTAAAAAGTGTTATAAAAATGTTTTAAAAATGTAAGAAAAATCCTCGAGCCGGGTTTGAACTCACGCCAAAAAGGGACTTTCATTAGTAGCATATAGCGCTAGCCCACTTGGCCACGAACACCGACAACAACAAATATTTGACTTCTGCTATTTAAATTCAACGTGGCAAGAAATTGATAACACCAACCAATCAGAACTGTTTCTCGTTCCTACTTCCGAGAGCATTACTGTCCTGAGCTTTGTGCGAACAGCGAGCAGCTCTGAAGTTGAATGTTTTCAAGGCCAAGGCCACCAACACAATTTGATAAGTACACTGTCGCGTGATTCACCCTTAGGGAGTGAGTATGCCACAGCAGTTGCATTTTGTGTTTCCGTATGATACTGAGATATTTCTTTGGGAGGAAAATAGTTTTGTATGGAACCAAAGACGACTGAATATAAAAACATTTAAAAGGTATACTCGGCCTGCAAGACTTACATGGCGGGCTTTACTTTGATGAATAAGGACAACCACTACCACAGTGCATGTTGTGGCACGAAAGTTGTAGTCTACGTGTCTGCCATGAGTTGGTCAGCTGTGTTTGCACACATCAGGCTTGACTTTCGTTTGTTGAGTACAGCACCTGAAATCCATTCATAATTCGATATGAAGGTTTCAACAAGTGACAGTTCTTGTGGATTGTTAATATGTTTTAGCTACTAAATGAGTGTCTTCATTATTCGATTTAAAAAGAACAAATAAAGCTTTTTACATTGGGTTTTCTGTTTTCCAAGCCTAGAGGCGTTGTAGAACACGTTATGTATGGTTTCACGCCTTTCTACGTCGATACATAGGAGGTGATGACGTCAAAACTTTAAAAAAAATATTTTGTTATTAGGCCGATATTTATTTTTTTTTTTTATTTTTTTGGCGGATTAACTTTTGCAACCGTAGAAGATTGAAATTTTGCACAAACATGCAGTCCACCGAACAAAATTTATCAGATTTTTCAGGTGATCTCTGCGTTAACGCTGGGGGTCCATAGGGGCAAAAAGGTAAAAAAAAAAATATTCTTAACCAAAAAATCTCTTTTTTCGCGATTTTCACGCCTTAGATACACGATGGAGACATGTGAATGGTATCGTTTGAAAGCCAGTTCTGAAGAGAATTATGTACGACCCACGATTCTAGGATAAATAGGGATGTCTCAAGGAAACTTCTACACAAGATCCTGTTTTATACGGGAATCTGGGGTAAACACGTTACCACTACACCACCGATTGCTTTAGCCAAACTTTGTTTAACAAATGGTGTAATGTTTCTTTCTGAGAACGACAACACGAAAAGTTCATACTGCAGATCAATGATGTCTTTGGAATGTCCTGGTAATTCCCTTGCCCTTTCCCAACCAACATTCGTAAATCGTCTCTATCATGGTACAGGTGTTTGCTTTCATATTCTTACGTAATGCTTGTCCAGTATGATAAGTCGATTCTTCACAATCACATTGTAAAAATATTAACTTTGACGTGAATAAGATTTGAACCTATGTTAGATAGCTGTATTATGCATAAAGCCACTGCGTTACCCGAACACTTTCATGCCACCTGAAATTAGAAGCCAAATATTACTTACTTTAGGTGTGATCTTTGGAACGAATCAAAGGGCACAACGAAATTGATTTATTCGACGGCCTAGAGAGAAATTAGTGCCCACTAATAAATGAAGGAAATGCATACAATCCAGGAAAAATTACAGAAATAAAACATATTTTCAGTAATTTCGTCGTGCAAGTTCAAAAGTACGGGAATAATAATAATAATAATAATAATAATAATAATAATAATAATAATAATAATAATAATAATAATAATAATAATAATAAATGTGTACATTCACACTATAGTAGTCTATTATTATTATTATTATTATTATTATTATTATTATTATTATTATTATTATTATTATTATTATTATTATTATTATTATTATTATTAGCATCAATTACCCGCTTCATTGGGTTAAATTGAGAAAAAATATTAATATGGTCCGTTACTCAGTCACTGTTTTGTGTTACTACAGCCCTCTTTGATATCGGTCATTTTCGTTGTGTTTTTTATATCCTCTCCCATCCCTATGTTGTGGGGCACGGCATCTGCAGTGTCATTGTTGATCTCAGCGAGCCGGAAAACTGTGAATTCGACACTGATATTGATTATTTCGATCATTTTTATATGTCTCTCTCTCCTCCCACTAGTGGGACTGAATTTGGATTTAAACAGCATCAGATGTGTTACTATTAATCTCAGCGAATCCAAAAATTATAGATACACCACTTATACCAGTAATTTTTCGTTCTTTGTTAAATGTCGCTCCTCCTCTTTATCTCTTTAGTTCCAACGTCCAAGTGATATGACAGAAACCATCTCAGGTTCGAACTTCATCTAGGTTGAAAATTTGATCGTGATGGATCATTTGTTTCGCGAGTTATCAATTTTTATTTATACTTTTAACTTCTCCCTTTCCCTCGTCAAAGTAAATAGATAAATGCTATCTTAGGTCCGAACCTGATCTGTGTTGAAAATTTAATTGAGATCGGTCGGGTGGTTCAAGAGTGATGAAGTCACAAAGACAGCCACTTTCATTTTCAGTTTTTTTTTTACATGTACCTCCCTCTCACCGGCCCCTACGTTGCACCGTCAAACTGAAATGACAAAAGTAGTCCCAGATCCGAACCTTATCTATGTTGAAAGCTTTATAGAGATCAGTTGGGTGTTTCAAGAGATTAGAAGCCACACACATAGTTACTTTCAATTTTATAATATAGGTTATTATTATTATTATTATTATTATCATTATTATTATTATTATTATTATTATTATTATTATTATTATTATTATTATTATTATTATTATTTGCTTACTTTTGAACTTGCGGTGATAAATTACTGCAAAATATGTTTTAATTTCACATTCTTTCCTCGATTGTAAGTTTGTTTTTTTTTTTTAATCAATGGGCACTTATTTCTCTCTAGGCCGTCGAACAAATCAATTTTGTTGTGCACTTTGTTGCAAATAACGTTACAGGAAGAAGCCGATTCGTTCCAAAGATCAGGGCTAAAGAAAGTAATATTCGGCTTGAAATTTTAGATGGCATGATAGTGTAGGGGTAACGCAATGGCCTTATGAATAATATTGCTATCTACGAGAGCCATCCAGAAAGTGATACCCGTTTGCGCCGCTTGAAGCACTGACGACTCGGAAAGCCGCTGGGCAAGGTCATAACGCGTCAGTGGCTTGTCTGCCTGCTCTGTGCGAGGCTGCGTGATGCTAGCAGTGCTTGTGTTGTCTGTGCTCATTTATAATGATTAAACGAATTTAGAACCCAGCCAGTTGTGAAGTGAGGGCCGTGATTAAATTTCTTAATGAACGAAACGTTCGACCTTGTGAAATTCATCCCCAATTAAAGGAGGTGTATGGAGACAATGCGATGGACGAGTCGTCTGTTCGGCGCTGGTGTCGCAACTTCAACCTGGAGAGGGGGAGTACACACGACGAGGAGCGTTCAGGGAGACCATCTCTCATTACAGGCGAACTACTGAGGTCAGTAGACGAATGAGTGAGGAACGATCGGCGCGTCACAATTGATGAACTCTGTGAACATTTTCCTAATGTGTCTCCACTTTCTGGCGGGAAAAAGATTTGACAGTGATGACGAACTTAAACGAGGCGTGACTACGTATCTCAATACGCTGGTGACGGAGGACTATGACCGTGGAATACAAAAACTCGTCACACGGTATGACAAATGCCTAAATTTGCTTGGTGATTATGTGGAGAAGTAGTGTAAAGTATGCTCTTTCCAATAAAAATGTGTATATTTGTTAATATGTACTGCTGTGTCTATTGCACAAACGGGTACCAATTTCCGGATGACCCTCGTAGCATAGTGATTGTGAAGAATCGACTTATCATACTGGACAAGCAATACATAACAATGTGAAAGCAAACACCTGTATCATGATAGAGACGATTTACGAATGTTGGATGGGAAAGAGGACAGGAGGTACCAGGACATTCCAAAGACATCATTGATCTGCAGTATGCAATTTTCGTGTTATCCTTCTCAGAAAGAAACACTACACCATTTGTAAACAAAGTTTGACTAAAGCAATCAGTGATGTAGTGGTAACGTGTCAGACTTCCTAATGAAAAATCTTGGTTGGATACTCCATCAGGTAGTATGATTTTTTCGCATAAAATAATGGCTGCAAAAAGAGACTCGTTTTCTGATGGAGAACTTACAAGGCATCACTAGCGATAGTACGAGTAAATAGTGTGTGCATTCTATATCATACACTGCAATAGTAAGTATGCTTCATATTTATATTCGTCCCGTCCCTCTCTCTTTCTTTCTTGACGTTTCCCTATCTTTCTTTGCATATTTCACTTCTCTAGCTCTCTCCCTCTCACACATACATGCAGTTCATATTCCAAAGTTAAAACGGAGCAGAAGCCTGGTCCGGGGAATCTAATTAACTGTTAACTTCGGCGACGTGTTTTTCGTGCTTTGGGGATAACATCTACGGCCCTAGTCATCTCTGACAGAAATACTGTTTAAACGCAAGGAAATAAGTAAAATCTCTTTTTTATCCTCTGGGTTACCGAATCCCAGTCGAATTACCGGTTCACTACGGATTTAAATTCCTCGATCCAGTGGTGGTCTATAACCTAACCAACAGCATACGACTGACACGATGATGCGTATGAGCTCTTAGCGTGTTCTTTCTCTCTGTGCAAATTACGTTATATTCGAATAATAAATGTGTACATTCACACTATAGTAGTCTATTATTATTATTATTATTATTATTATTATTATTATTATTATTATTATTATTATTATTATTATTATTATTATTATTATTATTATTAGCATCAATTACCCGCTTCATTGGGTTAAATTGAGAAAAAATATTAATATGGTCCGTTACTCAGTCACTGTTTTGTGTTACTACAGCCCTCTTTGATATCGGTCATTTTCGTTGTGTTTTTTATATCCTCTCCCATCCCTATGTTGTGGGGCACGGCATCTGCAGTGTCATTGTTGATCTCAGCGAGCCGGAAAACTGTGAATTCGACACTGATATTGATTATTTCGATCATTTTTATATGTCTCTCTCTCCTCCCACTAGTGGGACTGAATTTGGATTTAAACAGCATCAGATGTGTTACTATTAATCTCAGCGAATCCAAAAATTATAGATACACCACTTATACCAGTAATTTTTCGTTCTTTGTTAAATGTCGCTCCTCCTCTTTATCTCTTTAGTTCCAACGTCCAAGTGATATGACAGAAACCATCTCAGGTTCGAACTTCCTCTAGGTTGAAAATTTGATCGTGATGGATCATTTGTTTCGCGAGTTATCAATTTTTATTTATACTTTTTAACTTCTCCCTTTCCCTCGTCAAAGTAAATAGATAAATGCTATCTTAGGTCCGAACCTGATCTGTGTTGAAAATTTAATTGAGATCGGTCGGATGGTTCAAGAGTGATGAAGTCACAAAGACAGCAACTTTCATTTTCAGTTTTTTTTTTTTTTTTACATGTACCTCCCTCTCACCGGCCCCTACGTTGCACCGTCAAACTGAAATGACAAAAGTAGTCCCAGATCCGAACCTTATCTATGTTGAAAGCTTTATAGAGATCAGTTGGGTGTTTCAAGAGATTAGAAGCCACACACATAGTTACTTTCAATTTTATAATATAGGTTATTATTATTATTATTATTATTATTATCATTATTATTATTATTATTATTATTATTATTATTATTATTATTATTATTATTATTATTATTATTATTATTATTATTATTATTTGCTTACTTTTGAACTTGCGGTGATAAATTACTGCAAAATATGTTTTAATTTCACATTCTTTCCTCGATTGTAAGTTTGTTTTTTTTTTTTAATCAATGGGCACTTATTTCTCTCTAGGCCGTCGAACAAATCAATTTTGTTGTGCACTTTGTTGCAAATAACGTTACAGGAAGAAGCCGATTCGTTCCAAAGATCAGGGCTAAAGAAAGTAATATTCGGCTTGAAATTTTAGATGGCATGATAGTGTAGGGGTAACGCAATGGCCTTATGAATAATATTGCTATCTACGAGAGCCATCCAGAAAGTGATACCCGTTTGCGCCGCTTGAAGCACTGACGACTCGGAAAGCCGCTGGGCAAGGTCATAACGCGTCAGTGGCTTGTCTGCCTGCTCTGTGCGAGGCTGCGTGATGCTAGCAGTGCTTGTGTTGTCTGTGCTCATTTATAATGATTAAACGAATTTAGAACCCAGCCAGTTGTGAAGTGAGGGCCGTGATTAAATTTCTTAATGAACGAAACGTTCGACCTTGTGAAATTCATCCCCAATTAAAGGAGGTGTATGGAGACAATGCGATGGACGAGTCGTCTGTTCGGCGCTGGTGTCGCAACTTCAACCTGGAGAGGGGGAGTACACACGACGAGGAGCGTTCAGGGAGACCATCTCTCATTACAGGCGAACTACTGAGGTCAGTAGACGAATGAGTGAGGAACGATCGGCGCGTCACAATTGATGAACTCTGTGAACATTTTCCTAATGTGTCTCCACTTTCTGGCGGGAAAAAGATTTGACAGTGATGACGAACTTAAACGAGGCGTGACTACGTATCTCAATACGCTGGTGACGGAGGACTATGACCGTGGAATACAAAAACTCGTCACACGGTATGACAAATGCCTAAATTTGCTTGGTGATTATGTGGAGAAGTAGTGTAAAGTATGCTCTTTCCAATAAAAATGTGTATATTTGTTAATATGTACTGCTGTGTCTATTGCACAAACGGGTACCAATTTCCGGATGACCCTCGTAGCATAGTGATTGTGAAGAATCGACTTATCATACTGGACAAGCAATACATAACAATGTGAAAGCAAACACCTGTATCATGATAGAGACGATTTACGAATGTTGGATGGGAAAGAGGACAGGAGGTACCAGGACATTCCAAAGACATCATTGATCTGCAGTATGCAATTTTCGTGTTATCCTTCTCAGAAAGAAACACTACACCATTTGTAAACAAAGTTTGACTAAAGCAATCAGTGATGTAGTGGTAACGTGTCAGACTTCCTAATGAAAAATCTTGGTTGGATACTCCATCAGGTAGTATGATTTTTTCGCATAAAATAATGGCTGCAAAAAGAGACTCGTTTTCTGATGGAGAACTTACAAGGCATCACTAGCGATAGTACGAGTAAATAGTGTGTGCATTCTATATCATACACTGCAATAGTAAGTATGCTTCATATTTATATTCGTCCCGTCCCTCTCTCTTTCTTTCTTGACGTTTCCCTATCTTTCTTTGCATATTTCACTTCTCTAGCTCTCTCCCTCTCACACATACATGCAGTTCATATTCCAAAGTTAAAACGGAGCAGAAGCCTGGTCCGGGGAATCTAATTAACTGTTAACTTCGGCGACGTGTTTTTCGTGCTTTGGGGATAACATCTACGGCCCTAGTCATCTCTGACAGAAATACTGTTTAAACGCAAGGAAATAAGTAAAATCTCTTTTTTATCCTCTGGGTTACCGAATCCCAGTCGAATTACCGGTTCACTACGGATTTAAATTCCTCGATCCAGTGGTGGTCTATAACCTAACCAACAGCATACGACTGACACGATGATGCGTATGAGCTCTTAGCGTGTTCTTTCTCTCTGTGCAAATTACGTTATATTCGAATAATAAATGTGTACATTCACACTATAGTAGTCTATTATTATTATTATTATTATTATTATTATTATTATTATTATTATTATTATTATTATTATTATTATTATTATTATTATTATTATTATTATTATTATTAGCATCAATTACCCGCTTCATTGGGTTAAATTGAGAAAAAATATTAATATGGTCCGTTACTCAGTCACTGTTTTGTGTTACTACAGCCCTCTTTGATATCGGTCATTTTCGTTGTGTTTTTTATATCCTCTCCCATCCCTATGTTGTGGGGCACGGCATCTGCAGTGTCATTGTTGATCTCAGCGAGCCGGAAAACTGTGAATTCGACACTGATATTGATTATTTCGATCATTTTTATATGTCTCTCTCTCCTCCCACTAGTGGGACTGAATTTGGATTTAAACAGCATCAGATGTGTTACTATTAATCTCAGCGAATCCAAAAATTATAGATACACCACTTATACCAGTAATTTTTCGTTCTTTGTTAAATGTCGCTCCTCCTCTTTATCTCTTTAGTTCCAACGTCCAAGTGATATGACAGAAACCATCTCAGGTTCGAACTTCATCTAGGTTGAAAATTTGATCGTGATGGATCATTTGTTTCGCGAGTTATCAATTTTTATTTATACTTTTTAACTTCTCCCTTTCCCTCGTCAAAGTAAATAGATAAATGCTATCTTAGGTCCGAACCTGATCTGTGTTGAAAATTTAATTGAGATCGGTCGGATGGTTCAAGAGTGATGAAGTCACAAAGACAGCAACTTTCATTTTCAGTTTTTTTTTTTTTTTTACATGTACCTCCCTCTCACCGGCCCCTACGTTGCACCGTCAAACTGAAATGACAAAAGTAGTCCCAGATCCGAACCTTATCTATGTTGAAAGCTTTATAGAGATCAGTTGGGTGTTTCAAGAGATTAGAAGCCACACACATAGTTACTTTCAATTTTATAATATAGGTTATTATTATTATTATTATTATTATTATTATTATTATTATTATTATTATTATTATTATTATTATTATTTGCTTACTTTTGAACTTGCGGGGATAAATTACTGCAAAATATGTTTTAATTTCACATTCTTTCCTCGATTGTAAGTTTGTTTTTTTTTTTTAATCAATGGGCACTTATTTCTCTCTAGGCCGTCGAACAAATCAATTTTGTTGTGCACTTTGTTGCAAATAACGTTACAGGAAGAAGCCGATTCGTTCCAAAGATCAGGGCTAAAGAAAGTAATATTCGGCTTGAAATTTTAGATGGCATGATAGTGTAGGGGTAACGCAATGGCCTTATGAATAATATTGCTATCTACGAGAGCCATCCAGAAAGTGATACCCGTTTGCGCCGCTTGAAGCACTGACGACTCGGAAAGCCGCTGGGCAAGGTCATAACGCGTCAGTGGCTTGTCTGCCTGCTCTGTGCGAGGCTGCGTGATGCTAGCAGTGCCTGTGTTGTCTGTGCTCATTTATAATGATTAAACGAATTTAGAACCCAGCCAGTTGTGAAGTGAGGGCCGTGATTAAATTTCTTAATGAACGAAACGTTCGACCTTGTGAAATTCATCCCCAATTAAAGGAGGTGTATGGAGACAATGCGATGGACGAGTCGTCTGTTCGGCGCTGGTGTCGCAACTTCAACCTGGAGAGGGGGAGTACACACGACGAGGAGCGTTCAGGGAGACCATCTCTCATTACAGGCGAACTACTGAGGTCAGTAGACGAATGAGTGAGGAACGATCGGCGCGTCACAATTGATGAACTCTGTGAACATTTTCCTAATGTGTCTCCACTTTCTGGCGGGAAAAAGATTTGACAGTGATGACGAACTTAAACGAGGCGTGACTACGTATCTCAGTACGCTGGTGACGGAGGACTATGACCGTGGAATACAAAAACTCGTCACACGGTATGACAAATGCCTAAATTTGCTTGGTGATTATGTGGAGAAGTAGTGTAAAGTATGCTCTTTCCAATAAAAATGTGTATATTTGTTAATATGTACTGCTGTGTCTATTGCACAAACGGGTACCAATTTCCGGATGACCCTCGTAGCATAGTGATTGTGAAGAATCGACTTATCATACTGGACAAGCAATACATAACAATGTGAAAGCAAACACCTGTATCATGATAGAGACGATTTACGAATGTTGGATGGGAAAGAGGACAGGAGGTACCAGGACATTCCAAAGACATCATTGATCTGCAGTATGCAATTTTTGTGTTATCCTTCTCAGAAAGAAACACTACACCATTTGTAAACAAAGTTTGACTAAAGCAATCAGTGATGTAGTGGTAACGTGTCAGACTTCCTAATGAAAAATCTTGGTTGGATACTCCATCAGGTAGTATGATTTTTTCGCATAAAATAATGGCTGCAAAAAGAGACTCGTTTTCTGATGGAGAACTTACAAGGCATCACTAGCGATAGTACGAGTAAATAGTGTGTGCATTCTATATCATACACTGCAATAGTAAGTATGCTTCATATTTATATTCGTCCCGTCCCTCTCTCTTTCTTTCTTGACGTTTCCCTATCTTTCTTTGCATATTTCACTTCTCTAGCTCTCTCCCTCTCACACATACATGCAGTTCATATTCCAAAGTTAAAACGGAGCAGAAGCCTGGTCCGGGGAATCTAATTAACTGTTAACTTCGGCGACGTGTTTTTCGTGCTTTGGGGATAACATCAACGGCCCTAGTCATCTCTGACAGAAATACTGTTTAAACGCAAGGAAATAAGTAAAATCTCTTTTTTATCCTCTGGGTTACCGAATCCCAGTCGAATTACCGGTTCACTACGGATTTAAATTCCTCGATCCAGTGGTGGTCTATAACCTAACCAACATCATACGACTGACACGATGATGCGTATGAGCTCTTAGCGTGTTCTTTCTCTCCGTGCAAATTACGTTATATTCGAAAGAGATGAAATCAATGCTGGATGTTCGGAACAGATAACTCTTCGGAAAAGACTAGAAAATGGTACCTCTCTGGTTATTTGAAAACAAAATTTCATTTTACTAGTTCGACACAATATTTGTTCCCGTCAATGTGTTTTATTCACGTTGAAATTTGAAAGATGTTACATCTATGAGAAACATGAACTTTTCCTTTCCAACATTTGTAGCTTCCCATTACGATACAGTTTGGACTTTTAATATAGGTTATATCTGATAGATATTTAGCAATAAAATAACACTCTTCAATTTTCTCTTTTTCTTTCTTTCTCTTTTCTCTTCGTTTCGTTTTTTTCGTTCAATTCGCATTAGTAGTCTGAAATGGAAGATATGACCAACGCTGTCTACTGGGTATATTAGAATGTATTTTGGATCGTTACGTCCAACGAACACTACCGAATTTGCAATCGAACCACGCGGAAACAAAGCATGTGTGTTAAACCTTTGACATTATCCTAGATGTGTCTCGGAGATCTACAGTTCTACTTGAAATTGAAATGAAATGAAATATTTGAGTTTTACATCCCACGGTTATGCCGGTTAGGCTAAAGGAGACGGTGGTGATGAGAGATGAATGAAATGGTGGAATGAAGAAAGTGGGAGGAAACGGGAGAACCACGAGAAAACCCACGGCCACGGTGTTTGTCCACCACAAAGTTCACACGGCGCGAGCTGGGATCGAACCAGGGACCCCAAGCACCGGAGGTGAACGCTCTACCACTGATACTTGAAATCGAGTATGCTATCCATTATGAAAGTAATATAATAAATATTTAAAGGATCGTCTGTATATTCGAATAGTTCTGAAAAACTATGTAAAAACAAACATTATTTATATATTACTGTTGGATTTCTGGAAACGGAACTTTATAATGTTAGGTTATTTTCTTACTACGTTTGAATTTCACAGTTTTATCTGTTCTCCCGTTACTTTTTCTTCTTCTCCTCTCATTTCCTCTTCTCTCTCTCTCTCTCTCTCTCTCTCTCTCTCTCTCTCTCTCTCTCTCTCTGCTCATTTCTGAATCTCTGTGTAATAGACATTCATTGGTTTCAATTTTTCATTGTGGGTGTTTCAGTTTCTCCCTACATCAACCTATGAATCTTGTTTCGTCTCTTTTTTGTTATTTATTTTATCTATACTAATACATCTATAGTTTGAAATAAAAATTGCGCTCATGTTGTTAGCTAATTTTAGTATGGAAGAGAAGAAAGGAGGTGAGAGAGGGGTCTCTTTACCTGACACGACTATGTGATAAGATGTATATTTGGTGGCCTAACTGCACGGCGTTAGCTGTCGCAATTTTTTTATGCGGAGTTTACCATTTAAAAGGCTACTGTATTGTGATAAAACGAGACATGAAGTATGACCATACGATAAATAGGGATGATGATGATGTCGCTTTACTGAATGTCTGTAATTTACTTTTAAACATCGGACACCCTGTAAAACAGAGCATGCTCTGTCCCAAACAGATGATGTGTCACAAACGAGTTCACATTCTCATTTGTAGGAATATTAAGGTATAAGTTAGTCTAAAAACATAACCTTTTATATTTAATAATATTGTGTGATATGCAATATGGCGGAATTCAAGATCGGTTCGAAGGTGACCCCACTCCAAGTCAATGCAATAATGCCAATTGTAACATTTTTTGCCTCCATCCACGCACGTCGTTATTATTGTTCTGTCCCAATACTTTTGACTAACCCTGTATACAGCTCCACATGTGTCTTCTGACTGCAAAATTAAACTAATCGCTTTCACAGAATATTTTTCATACTATACTTTGATCCAGGGCTAGAAATCGAATTTTAGAACTAAGGGGAAAATGAATAATATATAAAGTAACGAGAATACAGACTCCGAAAGACGGGAGTGCAACCTTACTTTAATGGAGAATGACTTAAATAATAGCATTTGTTGCAGAACAATCAACAACCAAACAAAACTTATATCACCATTCAAATTTCCTATTTGCTACTAATAACTACAGATATTTTTCCTTCTTTTGCACAAAACCATCAACTTACCAAAGGGACAATATACACTTGTGCATGCTCGATTTCCTCTCGTGCTAACCCTGCTCCCGCCAAGTGAACTTTGTGGTGGACAAACACCGTGTGCGTGGGTTTTCTTGGGGCTCTCCCGTTTCCTCCCACTTTCTTCATTCCACCATTTCATTCATTTCTCATAATCACCGTCTCCTTTAGCCTAACTGGCATAACCGTGGGACGTAAAACTTAAAGATTTCATTTCATTTTTTTCCTCTCGTGCTTTGATCTCACAAGTAAACCTTACGTTTGGGTGAATCGAGTTGCTGACTGAGACACATATGAGAAAGTAGTACTAAATGTGGTCAGTATTTCAGTGAAATTGTAGGTGCGAAGCTCCAGGGGTTTAGGAGATACAGCTACCAGAACATCACATGGAAGTACAGAATAGTCCTCATACAGTTGGAGGTAAAAGCTCTGTAAGACCTCTTGTAACAACAAAAGATGAATAACAAATATATGGGTACATATTAGGACTAGGGGGAAGTCATATAGTAACGGTATACCTGACGGCGGCCATCTTGAAATCCGCCATTTTGAATTAAGGTTAAGTTTTTAAAATAGGAATAGGGTCATGTGATACATGATTTAAGGCGCAAATTTAAGCAGAAGAACAATGGTGACGTTAAATTTTATTTACGCGCAATTGGTAAAAAGTTACAGGGAAATTAAATATTGTTGCAGCATATGTATTAGTTCTTTACCCCACCTTGTAAATTTTGTGTTAATGATAATAATTAAATAAAAAGCAGCTGGATAAATATTAGATCTATGGTAAGAGTTGCCTTGATGGCGGCCATGTTTAAATCCGCTATTTTGAATCAGACAAAAGTTTTAAACAAAACGCATAACAGTGACACCTTATTAATAGCAAATTTTACCATAAATCCAACGGTATAACCATTTTTGCTTTATCATTAACCAGCACAAAAATTAAATGGGAATAGAGTAATGCAATAGATGACTTGGGCTAGAAGTTAATCAGAAATACAATGGTGGCGTAACAAATGCTGGTTTGAAAAAGCACCCTTTTGACGCGGGATCATTTGTCGCCGACTCCTTACCCGGGCGCTTTCTACCTGGGGCCGTTTTGACTTGGACCCTTTTGACTCGGCACCCTTGGTCGCCGAGCCCTTTAGACGCGGGACCGTTTTTAACTAGGGCAGTTTTGTCATGGGGCCCTTTCGCCCGGGGTCTTTTGACTCGGGCATTTCGGTCCTCGCCCTTCTGGCATAAAAAATATTTTCACCAGGTGAAATGCGTTGGGCAGGGGGAAGTTATGAGTAAATAGATGATCAACGATCCAAGGCTCAGTAAAAATACTTACGTAAGTGGTCATATATCTTTCTTTCCCCTGATTTCCACTCTTGATCTCAGGCTCTATAGCCGTGGAATTGTATTTACCGGGCCTTTTATCCCGGGGCCTTTTTGACGCGGGGCTTCTTTGACACGGCCTCTTTTAACGCGGGGCCTCTTTTGACTCGGAGCATTTTGTAGCGTGGCCCTTTCGACTCGGGAAATTTTGACACGGGAGAGTCTTCACCCGTGCCCTTTTGATGCGGTGTCCTTTTTCACCGGGCATTTATAGATAGGACCCTTTTGTCGCGACGGCCTTTTGACTTGAGCACTTTTGACAGCGGGGCCCTTTTGATTTGGATCCTTTTGTCGCCGGTCCTTTTTGACCGGGGTCCAGTTTACTTGGGCATTTCTGTCTTCGCCTTTTTTCCGTGTCCTTCTGACAGAACTATATATATATATATATATATATATATATATATATATATATATATATATATATATATATATATACATCAAATCTGTGTGGGGCAGGCCAGGGGCAGGTATGATTAAATACATGATCAATGACCAGGGCGCAGTAAAATTTGTTACACCACTGATCATATCTCTTTCTTTCTCCTGATTTCCAGTCCTGATCTCAGGTTTTTTTGCCGTGAAATTATATTTGCCGGGCCCTTTTGACGCGGAGCCTTTTGAGTCGGTCCTTTTTGACGCAGGGGTCTTTTGACTCGTCCCGTTTTAACGGAGGTCTTTTTGACATGGGCTTCCTTTCGCGGTGCCCTTTCGCCTATAACCCTTTTGACCCAGGACCGTTTTGACCCGTGTCCTTTTTGAGGTGAGGTCCCTTTTGACTCGGACATTTTTGATAGGGGCTTTTTGTCGTGACGTCTTTTTGATTCCGGCCCTTTTGACAGCGGGGCTGTTTTGATTCGGATCCTTTTGTCGCAGGGCCCTTTCGACCCTTTTTATTCGGGCATTTCTATTCTTGTCCTTTGTCCGTGCCCTTCTGACATAGAAATATATATATATATATATATATATATATATATATATATATATATATATATATATATATATACCAGCTGAAATGCGGGCGGCAGGGGGAAGGTATGAGTTGGATGAACGATCAGGGCACAATAAAATTAGTTACGCCACTGGTCATATGTATCTTTCTCCTGATTTTCATTCCTGATCTCAGGTTTTTTAGCCGTGGAATTATATTTGCCGACCCCTTTGACGCGGGGCTCTTTTGACTTGGCTCGTTTTGACGCGGGATCTTTTTGACTCATGACCTTTTGCCGCGGGGTCATTTTGACGCGGGACCGTCTTGACCTGTGCCCTTTTGAAACGGGGTCCTTTTTGACCCGGCTTTTTTAACATAAGGCCCTTTTGACTCGGTCTCTTTACTCGCAAGGATCTTTTGACCCGTGTCCTTTTGAGGCGGTGTCCACTTTGTCCGTTTGTTGTTTTTACATAAGGGTCTTTTGTCTCGGACTCTCTTCTCACGATGATCTTTGACCCGGGCTCCTTTGACGAGGGGAACATTTTCACGCTGTGCATTTTCGACTCGGGCATTTTTGTCGCGGGGCCACTTTTGAACTTGCTCTTTTGACGCGGGGCTTTTTAAAACCGAGTCCCGTTTTTTTGACTCTTGCCTTTCTATCCTAGTCCTTTTTCGGGCCTTTCTAACATGGAACCATATATATATATATATATATATATATATATATATATATATATATATAACGCAGCAGTTGAAACGCGTGGGACAGAGGGCGGGTATGAGTAATGGATTATCCAGGGTGCAGTAAAATTAGTTACGCCACTTCTCATATCTCTTTCCTTCTTTTCTCTCTACATTATATCTGGAGATGTATGTTCTGACTAATAGGTTACACTGGCGATTTTAAAAAGTAAGAGGATATACGCTATCAATGATAAACTATGACTTTTAATATATATAAGGGCAATAAATCAAAAAAACTCTACATCGGTCTTTTGCCCCCCCCCCCCCGTTCGAAAAAATCCTGCGGGCGTTAGTGATTATCGTGTTGGTTAATTACTGTATTATATTGTGCTATACATGGAATAGATACTTCTGTGTTTTATTTAATAATAAGAACCTTATTTACATTTATTACAACCCTTGCTTGACGACAGCGAAACATACTCACGTTCAGCATATTCAGTTTCCATTCTGAAATAAGGACAGTGAGACGAATGAAATAATTCACGCATACATTTAGGACTTAGAAAAGTGTCCTGCGAACATGTAGTAAATTCCTGAAGAGTGAAAAGCGCCAGTAGCAGTTGTCAGCAGTTGTACACATTGTCATACATACAGAACAATGCATTACTTATTAATGCATATCTGAAAAAAAATAGTGCTTAGTACAGAATTTTACTTTATCCAATCGATATTGCACAATGATAAACAATATTGAGAGGGATAATGCTCTTATTTACAGAGAAAAAGACTTGAATGGACTACTAACACACATTTTCTTGAAACAGACTTGATATTTTATACTAATTAATGTAAGAGATAAATCATTTGTAGTACAGTATCTTTATTAAGGTTATATACTCCTAGAAAAGAGCGTAAATACAATGAGGTCCGTCTTCAGAAAAGACTTGCTTTCAGCCACAACCTACACTGCATGGACTTTTCGGTTTCGGGTAGAAAAACGATGAATTTTGAAAAAGTGTTTATTGATGTTGAACTACAACTCAAAATGTATTACTATGAAAAAGTAAGTTGGTACCCCAATGGCATTCAGGGGTACCATGCGGTCCTGATGTTGCAATTTTAGATATGTCGAAATATATATCTCTAAAATGCAAAGAACTTATATCTGTTTACCGAAAACCGAACTCGGTAAGCCTTACGGATACCGAGATATAGGAAAATAAAGAGTGACACCATAGAAGTGTGGAGTTTACGTACTAGATAGTACAGTTTCGAAAACATAATTACTAAAGACTAACAACAACCCCAAATGTAGAATCAATTCAATACACTAAACACACATAGTGATGGGCAGTGGAAATATTCCCGGTGGGAAGGAATTTAAAAAATAGAAATATTCCCGAGTTTTTTCCCTGGCCTATAAATTCCCGGGAAGGAATTTATTTCCATTTCTTTACTTTATGTTCCAAATTATAAGAACCGTATGACTAATTACATTATTTTAATATATTATGATTTACTTCCAGGTTTTAAATAATTTGGAGGTTAATAAATTTAACTTTTTTGACTGTACATTATACAACTAATAATATGAGTTTTTAAGTTCCATTTCCATTTGCACTAAAAGTAGACTAATTCTATAGTATTGCTGGCCCAAAACTAGCGAAAAGTAGTACGGAAAAAATGAGTTGACAGTGGTGTTCAAGTAGTCACGAAAGTATCGTAACAATTCTTTTAGGGCTGTAGGGGATTTGTACAAACCGTACGGGTGAGTGGAAGTGATTTATGTGATAAAAGTAAGTGAATTGTTGGTAACGAAGATAGAAAACATAGTTCCCTGCCGGGCTCTAAAACGTCTTCACTCGCTAACGCTCGCTCGGCAATGCTATCTGAATTTAATGTTGGTAACGTACTTTAACGTATGAAACCATAAACAACCCCATCGGAATAGAATATCGCAAAAAGTAGGTGGGAAAGCTAGCACCCAAAAGCTAAACAATAGCCAAAAGTAGCAAAGTACTAATTAACAAATGATGAAAAGGAACCATTTTGTAAAGTAATGTAGAATTACGTAGAAATAGAGACGAAGTACTATTAATAAATTCTGAACCACCGTTAGTAATAAACATCGGTATGTCTCCTGTCTCTGACTCGAATTTCTGAAGAGGTACTCGGACTTCTCTTACATGTGAATTAACGCCTGAAATTTCGAGAAACGAGCAGGAAAAAAGGTCGTGAATGGAAATAGTACATGCAAAATTATAAAGATAAGAAAGTATCTTGCAACTATTGTGAACATACATATTTATGCGCAAATGTTGACAAAATGGTGGAACATGTGTCTTCTGGCAGTTATCCAAGCCAATTTATTTTTTTTTGTTTGTTTTTTTTTTTTTTTTTACATTAAAAAATTTAATATGTTTATATCAGAAGTAGAGTCAAGTTTAGAAAATCCACTTACATGCAAATTTAAACTTTTTAGCAGTTTAAAAGTATGTGAACTTACTAAGCCATTTTTGAAACATATTTACTCATAGAACATATTGTGAATAAATATCCATTTATCCGTACTCTCTAAATATAATAAAGTATTATTACACTCAAATAACATCGTTCATAATATACATTTTGAAGACTCCTCTGGGAACAACAGTAATAATCAGGGGTGTAGCCAGCAGGTTTGTATAGGGGGGCCCGTCGTTTTTGAGGGGGGGGGGGCAGCTACAATGTACAAAGCCAAAAAAGGTGTTGCTGCTAGTGTTTTTGAGGTCTGAAAGAAAGGAAAATTTTGGTTTTCATCTGAAAAACAAAAAACACTATTTTAGCTTATTATTATTATTATTATTATTATTATTATTATTATTATTATTATTATTATTATATTCAAGATAGTTTTTATTATGCTTAATCTATACTTTTGAGCATAACTATAAAGGTAACCAAGAAAGTTCTGTCCCTTTTCGTGGAAGTCTGTGTTCAATTGGACCTCACACCGTGAGTTGAATGCGAGTAAAGATAAGGGGAACGTCAGTTGTTGGTGTGGGTATATCCAACATACTACCTGGTTGTGGCAATTCAGACACCGTGAACTTGCGTAAAGACAGAGGGAACATGGGACATCCAGAGAGCGTCATAAGACCATGTATGCTGAACGAGTTCAAATGGAGGTCATACGCCGCTGTAGCGGGACAGACGATATGACAGGCCTTTGGTGAGGGTGTCGTGACGACGCGGACATTGCAGCGATGGTTTAACAAGTTTAAGGACGATGACGAAACACCCGAAAGCACCACGTGCCAGAAGACCAACACATGTACAAAGAGGAACTGGAACTACAATTCAGTGTGTGGAGAAACCATTCGGCAGCACATCCATCAACTTGTGAAGCACTACAAGTTGGGTCAATGGGTCTCACATATTCGAGAAACCATTCGGCAGCACATCCATCAACTTGTGAAACACTACAAGTTGGGTCAATGGGTCTCACTCTGGGCCAGAAGGCAACGCGGCAGTCGCCTGTGTTTATTTACTGTTTCTGAGCCATTTCTGGACAGGGCGTTGACATGTGATAAAAAGTGTGTCCTAAACGAAGCTCCACGGCGCCGTCATCATTGGTTAGCATCCCATGAACCGATTTCAAAATAACCGAAATCAGCACTGTACCAGAAGAAGGTCCTTCTGTGTGTTTGGTGCATCGTGCATCGGGAACTGCTACCAGCTGGTCAGAGTATTAATGCAACTGTGTAGTATCAGCAGTTGAGCTGTGCTCAACAAAAACTCAAAACTCTGGAACCATCGCTTCTGAATTGCAAATGGGTCCTCGTTTACGGGACAACGCTAAGTCCCACGTGGCTAAGATGAGTCAGGACACCATTTTCCCCCTTGGATGGGAAACAATATTGTAACCACTATATTCTCCGGGTATTACACCGTCCGATTATCACCTGTTCCATTCTTTGAACAATCACCTTAGAGGACGCCAGTTCAAATCCCTAGTAAAAGTCCAAAATACACCTGATACTTTCTTCGTTTCACGGCCCACCAAGTTCTACCGCGATGGATTCCATGGCCTTCCAGAACGTTTTCAGAAGGTCGTCGATGCTGATGGGGACTATTTTTGATCTCCCAGGTTAGCTGACATATCAATGTTCGAAGGTAGTGGGTGAAAAAGCAACAAAACTTTTCTTGGTTACCTTTATATTTAAATTTAAGATCTTGTATACATAACCTATCTACACAAGATTGATTTTCTTTGAAATTTCACTTAATTGCTTTACGGTTTCCTGACAAAAATATTTATTATTCGTGACTAAAAAAACATAATTATTTTATTACAATGAGTGGAAATAAAAGAGAGAGCGAATGAAATCCAAATTGAATAAAAGCATTGTTTCTCGCCAAATTTTCCATCCTCTATGTCTTTTAAAACACTTGTTAAAGCATATAAAAATATACTGTACTTACAAATCAGTTTAATACCTTTGTTTTATGGCTGTATTTGTAGTACGTTGTTAAAACGTTTGTCTTCAAACTGTCACATATATTTTAAATCGCAGTAAATTGTGTAATCTGCTGTCACAAAAAAGTATCCTATTTTTCAATCGGTACTAGGAAGAGATGGTACTATTTTTCGATCGCT
Source organism: Thermobia domestica (assembly GCF_964235325.1). Classification (NCBI taxonomy): domain Eukaryota; kingdom Metazoa; phylum Arthropoda; class Insecta; order Zygentoma; family Lepismatidae; genus Thermobia; species Thermobia domestica. The sequence goes on from NC_137461.1 coordinate 241,277,778, forward strand.
ATGGAAAAAAACAATATTTCTCCTTACTCTTTTACCATAAATTATTAATTGTCAATAAACTTTATTACTTTTAAATGAATAAAGCAAGATAATTTTACTATGATGTTTTAAAAGCTGGTCATTTGGGGGGGCTAGGAAACCATTTGGGGGGGCCCGGCCCCGGGGGGCCCCCTCGGCTACACCCCTGGTAATAATATACTGTGATATAAAAACGAATTTAACTTTCAAATCATAATATTTAAATTTAATTTGTGATTGTACATAAATTCCGGGAAATTCCCTTTTTTGGGAATCTTTCCGGGAATATTCCCTGTGAATATTCCCGAAAAATATATTCCCAGGAATTTACTTATCAGTACACACACACGACCCTATGGGGGTTTCCGGGTACCGTGGCATTCGCAGAACTCCCATTTCTAAAAATTCTAAAATATGTCTTAATAAAGTTTTAAAGAACGTTACAGGTGTGTGTTTACCGAACCCGCAAGCCAGTAGGCCTAACACTTACCGAAACATGGTGAAATAAATAGCGACTCATATTAATGAGGGGTCTGCAGACTAGACAGTACAATTTAGAATATTAATTAAAATATGACTAACGGCTATGAAGACACTGTCAAATAAAGGGAGGAGTCATACAGTTATGAGTTTTTTGTGTTAAGTGATAAAAGTTCCGAAACCGGTCACGGAATATTAATAAGCACCAGTAGTAATTTCATCCTAAAGAAATTAGGTATTTCCTTGCAGTTTTAGAACATTATGGGGTATACCAAGATTAAATTTTAAAAGCTTTGGAAAATATATCTTGACCTTTGGTAAAAGTATTAGAAATATGTGTCTACCCAAAACATCCAGAGAATACATCTAACACCTAGAGAGTCACCGGAAAATAAAAGAGAATTAGATCTTAAATTTCAGAAAAAAATATATTGGTCCCCACAAAAATTAAATAAGATGGTACTTCTATGGGTTAAGTGAGTACCTCACACTCTTCAGTACAATTTCGATCGGAAGATTAATTCAGCTCTAAGTTTTCTTCGGGCAATTCCAAGCGTTATCGAGCTCTGAGGAAGAGTGGATTTTTTTTGTCAATATCTAATATAGCAACCGAGATGTAAAAATTTGATCACACGCCAATGATGGAATTATCTTCAGACTTAAATGTTCCCTATACACTGAAAAAAAGGGCTTGGTCAGGAATACCAAATTTGTTTGGTCAGAGAATTTGGTCACTTTTTTGGGTTAATTTAACCAAAATTTGGTCATTTTGACCAAACCTGTTTGGTCATGAACACTATATTTTTTGGTGAGAACATTTGGTTGATTAATTTGGTTATGCCAAACAAATCTTAAGTGATTTGGTAAAGATTTGGTTTTCCTGACCAAAGTGTTTATTTACAAAGTCACGTGTATCGATTTGACTTCTGGGTAATCTTTATTTAAGCTATCAGTGTTTTGAGCGTATGTTAGTGACAAATAAAACTGACTATTTAGCTGCACAGAATGAATGCTTGAAGTGTGTGATTCTTTATGTAAATCGAGGTCAGCTTACGTTTTCTTACATATTACTTTATTGTAATGTAATGTGTATTGGTCATTTTAGTGGTCGTATATTTGGCATAACAAATAGGCCTTTATATACAGATGAAGCGGGCAAGTTATATTGACGACGCTAGGGTAGGGAACAAAATTATAGCGTCAGTGGTTGGTTCATTTCCTATTCCTCCACTAGAAACTTCCGGAAAGGGATAAATCAAGTGACACTAACACTAGAAGTTTGCAAAATAAACTGGTGCATTCACAGCTTATAGATGCACAAAATCCAAAATATACGGAAGAAATAAGTAGTGTTTACTTTCTTCCCCAGATCACTTGGTGTAGACTCTGGCTCACTTGGTAGTGATTACCATTCGTTATTTGTAACTGTGATGTAGACATGAATATAAATGGAGTGTGAACGTGTGGTATAGAAACTACGGTGCATAAAACACGAACCAACTTGTGCTAGGTGGCCATTAGAAAGCAATAATGCTATCTAATCGATTCAGGACAGGAGCGTAGCAGGGGTGTCCAAGGGTTAAAAACGATGTGCGTCCGTAGGGAGCAGACGCGTCAGCGACGATGGCTACTCATATAAACGAGATAGTTAAGAACAGCTCACTATAAGTCACGTTACTGACTCCGGAGCCGTCGATGGATTTGAGGGAGATACTAAATGCTATCCGAAATATGAAGCATACTTTTGAAGAACTTTTCATATGGAATTCATATGGGAATTCTTACCTAGGAGATCGATATTTCCTGAGAAATGCGTTAATAAAAGCGTATAAGTTTACGTTTGAGACACCACTCGAAATAATTATTGAAGAAATGTATGTTCCCTAATTTACTTCTTACTCACTCATAAAAGATTTGCACTGGACGACATGAAAATATCTCACTTGGCATAGGTAAAATTCAAGGGTGCCATCCGAAGTAATTGTTAAAAAATCACAATTCTTTCCGCCCATGAGAGATTGTGATGGACATTATCGTATCCGTGAGTTTTCTCGAGGTTCTCCCGTTTCCTCATACATTCACATTCCACCATTTTTGTTGCAATCAATCCCTTCCATTAATCACCCGTCACCTTTGACATAAAGGGTACAAACATGGTACGTGAAACGAATTATTTTGTGGAGAGGAGTCGCAGTGATTCAGTGATAGAGCGATCACCTCTGGTGCATGGGGTCCCTGGTTCCCTCCCAGCTCGCATCAAATGAACGTTGTGGTAGACAAACACCGTGTGCTTGGGTTTCATCGGGGTTATCCCGTTACCTCCCACTTTCTTCATTGCACAATATCATTCGTTTCTTATCATCACCGTCTCCTTTAGCCTCCACAGCATAAGTGTGGGACGTAAACCTGAAAGATTTCATTTCATTTTGTGGAAGTTCCGTCAGGGCTTTTGCCGGTGGGAATCATTTAACGCATATGGTTTGAGATAAGTGGAAACGTACCATGAAGTGCACACGATTGGTGACTTTTTGCTTTTAAGTTTCCTTGTTTGTACTTTAAAAAATTGTTTAAACCTTAAAAAAGTTATTACGGGATGTATTTTCATCGAAGCTACATGTAATATTTTCACATGTACTAACTTTCCATTTGCATATTTATGAATTTCTCGCTTTGTGACGATATTTGTTAGAAAAAAGTTCTCATGACTTTTGCGATAACCGCATTATTTTCAGTTTAATACTTATATCAACAGTATTTGGTAATTTCTAACAAATGTTTTGGTCAAATTCACTAAATGCAGTTTTAATATTTACAACCAAATTATTTAGTTCCAAGAACCAAATTTGGATCATTTTAACCAAATTTTTGGTATTCCCAACCAAATCCTACTTATTTGGTTATTCTTTGGTCAAAATTACCAAACGCATATGTGGTACTGGTAACCAATACTAGGTTCCTGCAACCAAACAAATCGTTACCAAATGATTTCGTGCTGGTGACCAAGCGTTTGGTTGGCGCTATATTGACCAAACGATTTGGTAACCAGCACCTATTTTTTGGTCAATTTGACCAAACCTTTTTTCAGTGTAAGAGCAGATCTTAGTTCCCTTCAAGGCAACACTTCTTATCACTTTCAAAATACAGGGTGTTTCAAAACAACACTCACAACATTTGGGAGGCGATTCCTCACACCAAGATAAGACAAAAATATGGACCAACCTGGGTACATAAAAGCTTCCTTTCGGAGTTATAGGCTGCCGAAAATACGAAAACAAAATATTTTGAAAGGTTCATAGTTCCAAAACTATGGAAGCTACCATACTCAGATCAGGACTTCGCTTAGGAACTAGTCTGTGCCCTATCCAAATATCCAAGTTTCAGAATTCTGCTGTACATCCGCAACAGTTTTTATAGAGGTAGTTAGTGAGCACTTCAAATTATATGCTCGTAGCCAAACTCCCTCTATAAAAATTGTTGTATTGGTACAGCAGGATTCTAAAGAATGTATTTTTGGATAGAGCACATATTAATTCGTGAGTGAAGTCTTAACCCGACTACGATAGGTCTCATAGTTTTGGAGCTATGGAACTTTAAAGTTGAATACTCCATGTTTTCGGCAGCCTATAATTCTGAAAGGAAGTATTAGTGCACTCAGGTTGGTCTATTCTTTTTGTCTTATCTTGGTGTCAGGAATCATCCCCCAAATGTTTTCGGTGTTGTTTCGAAACACCCTGTATATGTTTTCTGTTTTACACTTATTAAATAAGATATTCGGATAGAATTCAGTATATTTAAGATTACTAAAACTAGATTAAATATGTTTTAATAAAAGTATTTAAAAATTTTCAACCTAAGAATATGGGAAATTCCAAACTATTGTAATTTTCTGTAAACTCACTAATTTTTGGGTGTTTTATACAATTTCTTTCAGGTACAAGGATAGAAGTAATTTTAAAGCATTGCATTCAGCTACAAACTAATCCTGTTGAAATGTAAAATTATCTGTTCTAAACGTAATTTATGTATATTTACCTTTCCCAAATTGAGCGTTGTTCGTTCACTATTTCAGGAACTCCATGGATGGATGTCTCTTTTAAATATTTTGCGGTAAGAAGTGACGTACGCTTATGATTTCCACCTTCCATATTTACACAACGGGGTTGACATTTTCTCAACGATGCAATATAAGACTATCGACCAGCACAAACTCTTCCTGATGACAACGATCTAGAAACCAAATATGATAGAAATAATGATTTTTTACTCTGCAGGTATAAAGATAGGTCGAATTCTGATCATCTGCAGAATACTTGTGCTCGTCATATGTTTCTTGATGTTAAAAAAATACTAACATGTCCTTTGATTCTGTAATGAATTTCAGAGAAAATCGTTTTTAAACAATAATCGGCGAGCAATTAAGACTGTAGTAAACACTTCTTAGGGTCATTTTTGAATTTCCCGCATAAAAGAAATCCCAGAGACATTATAAGGAAAGTAGGTGAGTTCGCTACAAAAGTGAGTTGACTGAATTTAATAGGACAGATCAACTGTTTGATTCCAAACACAGTCTCCATAAATTTTAAGTTCGTTTATTTCGTTAGCAATCAGACGGATAGCAAAACATTTCTTGTGATTTGGAACGGCTCGTAATGCATACTTGTGAAGTGTTGAAAATTTCTCTATGCTGATATACATTTACAAAACCGTTTGCAGCTAGTACAAAATGCTTCTACACGTTTTATTTTTAACTTAAAATTCTCTGATCACGTGACGACATTCTTCGAAAAGCTACAATGGCTGAAGATGCATCAACGGCGTAAATTGCACTCGCTAGTACTACTCTATAAAACATTTAGTTTTATAAAACCTTCTTACCTGCTAAAATATCATAATTACTAAGCGATTTCCATATCAGAACACAAGATCACCTTTCAAATCCCAGCTTGCAATTCCTGTTCAGAGATCAACTTATTCCTGCAAGTCATATATAATTTCAACTTATCGTTATTGGAATGTTTTGCCAACTTCGGTACCTGAATCAAACTCTCTAGCATATTTCAAACGAGCAGTTTACATTACTGTTATCGAATCAGCATTGAATGGACACAGAGACAGAAGAGCCAACAGATAATCTTGTCATAAAGACATAAGACATTTATTACATACTGCAACATGTATGCATTCTAGTGTACTACTATATTATATTTGTGTGTGTCATATATATATATATATATATATATATATATATATATATATATATATATATATATATATATATGGGGGCTTTGTGTGTGTAAATGAGCGTCTGTTTCTTGTATTTTTTACTTCCTAACTCTTTTCTTTTTCTATTGAAAACTATAGACTTTGCATTTTCAATTTTGTATCATGTTTTGGTGGTAGATCAGGCTTCATATAGCTTTAAGCTCGGCATGTAAAACAAGTAGAAATAAATAAATATACTTTTCGATAATTACGGAAAATATTTGAAACTAGATTAGTTATAAATTGTCTCAATGAAACTAATCGAAAAATGCCTTTCTTTTCTTTTACAATATATTATACACCTTAATTATTTCTGTTAAATGCACCTTTGAGTTTGACTAAACTTCGTGACTGCTTCTCCTAGTCGTAGTCGTGGAAAAAAGTGTAAAAAAAAGGGATATTTTTGACCAAAAATCCCACTTTCGCAATTCTTGCTTCGCTCGGCTACACGATAAAGACATTTGGGTGGTACTTTCTAAAAGCCTACTCAATTCTGAAGAGAACGACTTGTGTATCATCATTCTACGATAATTAGGGTTGTGTCAGGAAATTTTTGAAGTTTCTATAGTATCCTTTGGCAATTTGGGAAATATTGTCAGAAGAGGAAAATATTTTCCCCGTCCTTAGTATTGGAGATAGGAAATTGATGTTTGGCACAAGTAATAAGTACATTACGTAGTATTTTCGAAAGCTATTTTTAGATCTCTGTTTACCCAGGGCCGTAAAACCCGGCCCCAAAAGTTGAAAAAGAGATTTTTCAGCAAAAGATCCCTATTTTACTCAATTTTTCCCTCCTTAGGGACGTCCGAGGGACATTAGGGCAATACAATCTGGATGCCTGCTCTATTGAAGAAAATGGCGTATGGATCGTAATCTTACGATAATTATGGACGTGTCAAGAAAATTTTGAAATTTATATAGGATATTATGGGATACTCTGAGAATATTAGCAGAAGAGGAAAATATTTTTTCCGACCTTAGTTTTAAAGATAGGAGATTGGTATTTGGTACAAGCAATTAGTGTACTACGTAGTATTTTTGAAAGTTTCTGGAGGATTGTGCGCAGACTCAGTAGAGCCTCAGGGAACCCCAAACTTTGAAGGAGTTTTCTTGGCAAAAAATTCCCGATTTTCTCTCAAATAGTTCCCTTCTGGTATATTATAGGGACATGTAATTGCTACCGTTTGTAAGGCTGTTCCATTCTGAGAAAAACGAGGTATGAGCCACGATCCTGTGGTAAATAGGGATGACACTGTCGCTGCTTATCTGAGAATCAAGATAAACCTTGAAAAAGGCAAGAATTTAAAAAGGGTAATGGTATTTTCTCTCGATACGTTGAATCGTATGCAAACAACTGCTTCTTCTTATTTGTTAAGATTTTTCTCTATGTGGATAAACATTGAAACTGGAAGTGACTAATCTTAAACTCTTTCGGTATGGATAGAAAGTTAGGGAGGAAATGGAACCTATTCTTGGGGCAATGAAACGATTGTAAATATGCAGGTCGAGAAAGAGCTAATATTAAAAAGAAAATCATAACATTCTAACAAGGATATGAAATATGTGGTAAAACAAGAAACTATGCTATGTGGAAGAAGCTACAATTGAAAAACAGTATTAAGACGGAAGATTGCTCGTTGCATAGAACCTTTACCGCTTTTAAACAAGTCATCTGTTTGTATTTGCAGAATGTCAATGAGAATAATAATGATTTTAGACTGCCATTAAAACATAATGCAATCAGATTTTAAAGTATGTTTCTTTTTCTTTTCTATTTGTAGCATACGAATGATATTCTCAGAAGCGAAGCAATTGAGTTGATTCACCTTAGTAGATCATAAATTACTTTTAACTTCAGCTTTGGTTCAAATTAGGCCAAAACAGCCGCAGATGAATTTAAGTCCAACTGTACGACGACTTTTTACTGGACATTCACTGTACCCACTTTAAAAAGGCAGCGCCGAATATAGTAAGGAAATAATACGATCAAAATTAACTTTAATAAGAGACTTACCATCTACAGTCTCGAAGATATTTCTCAATACTACTGCGCAATACACCCAAATTGTCGCCAATAATTATTTTCCTCTATTCTATGCACATAGAAAATTAAACGTTAATAATAAATGAAGTTAGATGAAGAAAACATCGTACATAATAAACATTTCATGAATAGTTTATAACATTTGACCCATATTTCGCTTTAATAGCGAATATTACCGCTAGATAAGCATCAGTTTTATTGATATATTCTGAAATAAAGAGAATGTATTGTCAAGAATAGAAATAAAGTTCATGTCCGCAAATATAATATTCATTTGTGTGCGAATTATTGATAACTTAAAAATCAAGAATAGGAAGTAGATCTATTTGGATATAATTCTATTTTCAAGTGTTTATGTCGCTGCCTGGCTGAAAATGTTTGGCTAGAGTCGTTAGTGAGCATCGGTGGCCCACGTTCGCTTATGGCGTGAGATACTTGTATGTCAACAATCAAACATATTTTCAACGTTATTAATGAAGATACACACACACACACACACACACATATATATATATATATATATATATATATATATATATATATATATATATATATATATGACGAAGCTCAATCAAAATTATAGCAATTTATATTCTCTATTTCGAGTAAAAACTACTGTTTTTTCAAGAAATCTCGAACTCAAATCTGTCGATAGTAATTATATGTAATGGAAATATTCAAGTTAACTATCACATTTTCCATCCAATACTACAACTTTTGCCGCATTCAATGTTCAGTGGAAATATATCGTTAATCGTTAGGACATACATTAATATGTCATATGTGATATTATGGTACTTCCTGTCTAACAAATAACTGCACGCTTTCCGCGGTATAATATCTTGCACCTTACTGCTATCGATGGTATGAAACTAAAATACCAGACATTATCCTATATAATTTCGCCATTAATTCCTACTTTCTGATCAGTTAAAACAGTATTCCTGGACATCGTAGCGAAAAATGCATTTGTTTTTCGTTCATTGTGAAAGAAACATAAAGAGAGAATACAATAAAAACGAAATAAAGAAAATATTCGATATAAAGTCGAAAATAAAATATTCGATAGAAAATATTCGATAAGTCTCTCGACAAATCACTCAATGTATCGTTTGCTTTCCAAGCGCTGTCTCGTAGTGCAATATGTAACAGCGTGCACTCGTAATCATAGGGTCTTGAAGTCCATACTGACTGAAGCTACATGAATGTTTTCCTTACAAAAATAGAAACCTTTTTTTTAATATTCAGTGGGATGAGAAAAGCACATTATGTAGAAAACCAACATTTCACTTTGATGAGCATATTATCGCGAATAAATATTTTCATTTTTAACAGTACAAGCCGTGAACAATGAAACAGTGAATACCGTTTAAACATCTTTCTGTATAAAATATCTAGCGTATTGTCGACGACAACTAGATTTCAAACCACATGCTCAGATGTCGGCAACGACAGTCTTGCTGTTACGTTTAGATCTGTAAAAGGAGGAAAGAAGAAGTTATATAGCCGAAGCTATTGATAGGAACAGAAGGGCTGTTAGATTTTTTTTTAAGTTTACACCTAAACGTACTAATATTATTACGTTTATGGTTTAAAGCAACAAGCCGATTGTATCTGACAATGTGTTTCAATGTGTAGCAACCATGAGGAAACGTCTGTCTGATATTATTGCCACAAATGATGATTATACCATGTTTTAATGTCGCCATCGTAACACAATGTGATGTAAATTCTTCATTTCCATTTTTGGGATAGTCGTATTGAACATGGAGACTCGGTAGTAGAGCGCTCATATCTTACTCTAATCGTCTCGTCATGTGAGATTGTAGTTTTCTCGTTGTTCTCTCGGTTCCTCCCACATTCTATATTCTACCAATTATTACTATATGCCTTTGGGGATTTTATGATACAATTTGTACCATACGCGTTTTTCATGGTACATTGCGTTATAACTCTCCTATTTGAGCTTTTCCGTCCGGTTTTTGTTTTCGTTTTTCAAGTCTAGAGGCATTGTAGAAGACTTTACGTATGGTTTCACACCTTCCTGCTTCCCGACGTAGGAGATGATGACGTCATAAATCTAAAATAGGCCTATATTTTTTCATTTATTAAGCCTATGTTCAATATTTTTGGCGCGCTTATTTTTACACGTAGAAGATTGAAATTTTGCACAAACATTCAGTCCACCGATTACTATTTACAGATTTTTTTCTGATTTGTGACGTAAAAGAAGGGGAAAATCAGAGGGTCAAAGAGTTGAAAAAAGGAATATTTTTACCCCCCAAAACCCCTTTCTTCGGGATTTTCCCGCCTTATATACACGATGGAGACACGTGAGTCATACCGTCTGAAAGCCAGTTTTATTCTGAAGAGAATGATGTGCGAAATATGACCCTACGGTATTTAGGGATGTGACAGGGAATCTTTATCAAAATATACTTCTGTATAGAGGAATATGGGCAATGTCGGTATATATATTTTATGGCAGGCTTATTTTTGCACCTAGAAGATTGAAATTGTGCAGAAACATTCAGTCCACCGAGTAGTATTTAACACATTTTTTTCCTGATTTATGCGTTAAAACAAGGGGTCCAGAGGGGCTAAAAGTTGAAAAAAGGGATATTTAGAACAAAAAATCACTTTTTTTGGAATTTCCCGCCTTAGATAAATGATGGAGACATGTGAATGGTACCGCCTGAAAGGCAGTTCTATTCTGAAGAGAATGATAGGCGAAACATGACCCTAGGGTAATTTGGGATATCTCAGGAAATTTTTCCCCTGAGATCATAGTGTTTTGTGGTAATTTGGGGCATTGTGGGAATTCTTCATAAAATTTCTCCCGCCCTTACTATTCAAGATAGAAACTTGAAATTTGGCACACACATTCAGTATTCCAAGTACTATTTATCAGATTTTTATAGATGGCTACATCCGCACAGAGCTGCTCGATTGGGGGCCAAAGTGCGAGAAAAAAATTCCCTCCGAAATTTTCTCTTTGACATCATTTTCCCTTTCCTGTTATATGGTATGTGCATGCAAGTGGTACCATTTGAAAGCCAGATCTATTCTGAAGAGAATGAGGTATAAACCATGATCCTAGGATAAATAGTGACGATGCAGTAGCTGCTTGACTGAAAGTCTAAAAAGTAGCCCAAAAAGGCGAAATCTGGAAAGGGATATTCCACCATAACCTATTTTCATCATCCTCCATCACCAAAACAACTGTACAGAGTTTGAAGTAGTTTCATTTCATTGCTTTACTATTGTACTTGGAAGTGAAATTTTTATTTCTATCATTATTATTTCTTTATTGAAATATTTTGGTTCTTTTACAGCCCACAGGCAAGTTAAATTCATTATTATGCTTATTACTAGAAATTGCTAATAAGATTGAAGTTGTATATTTTGTATTTTTACATAGCTAACACTGACATAACCGTATTCTCCACTCACATGTTTTTATGATATTTTAATAGTTAAGAACTATTCCCTCAATATCTTAAAGAGAAATGTTTGTTTTATTTCAATGTTTTAATTAATGTTTCTAAATGCGAGAAAAGAATTACCTCTGATGCTCATTCAGATTAAAGAAGTTACGTCCCCATAAAATAAGCGTCGATGGGCAGCTAACAACATCTCGCTAAAAATTGTCGTCCCTACTTTGGTTGCAAATATTATTCCACTATCGGCAGAGACGCAACAAAACGCCAATGAATCCCAAAATTACTAACTGAAAATATGTTAAATCGCCTATATGCGCCATTCCTTTACATCAAGGTGAGTAACAAATGCTAAAAAAATGACCCTCGTCTGGGCGTGAACCACCAAGCATATCCAAGCGCGTGTTCTTCCGACTTCACCACAGAGGCGTCAAAGAAATCCTCCCTTGTGCAGAAATAAGTTGTTCATATATTTTCAATTTGGTCAATCAGAGTACTCCTTCGACTGTGTATATTCGACGATAACCGTTTGGGATCCAATAAAATGCGTTCGCCATGTAATTTTATTACACAATGACGCTCGTCTATTTACTTTATTTCATAGTTCTCCCATGTTCACTTTCTAATGATCGGCGACAGTAGCCTACTAAATTCATACACTTATACGCACTAATCACAAGATTTATTACATCATAATGCACATGCAGAGGTTCTCACCCCGGAGCTCACTTTAGGAATAATTCGTGAAGAAAAAGTAAACTATATTAATTACCACATGCACATCACTAGTGATAGTTCGTGTAGGTCTCTTCGCTATTCTCCGAGGCGAACAAGAGAAGCGCGGACCAATATAAAGTCCTCACTGTTACGTGGTGGTAACTTCAACACCCCGACTCTAGATATTGTTTAGACTCGACGAACTCCTGAAATCAGTGACACATTAATGGCAACCCTTATGCTCGTTGCTATATCGGCGAAAGACAATTACTGGCAAGCAGGCCACTGGATGTTGGCGATGTTTACGGCATGAAGTAATTAAACATATCTCTCAGTATTTGCCGATATTAAAACAATTTGATAGCATATGTAACTTACATTGTAAGCAATTTACAATGTAATTGTTAGGAATTTGTGTTCATGCAACAGACCAATTGCAAAGAATGCAACCTACCATTCAAATGTAACCTGTGTCATCATGTGCTTTGATATGAAGTTTAATTGTAAGGAGTAAAGAATAAAACCAATAAAGAGAATTGTGCTGTTCCATGCACATAATGGTAATGAAAATAGCTCTTATTATTATTATTATTATTACATAATATTTGTCGTTATTCACAATAGAAATTAATACTCAGTGATATCAGTCTTAATAGAACAGCTTCTCTTTGTGGATAAAAACAGTAATTTGACATTTTTACAAACAATATGGCCGGATCTAGAGGTAGAAAAGAGGAAATCTTCAAACTTAGTATTGCCATGTATAAAAATGAAAACTGTGTTCAACATTGACTACGTATAAATCAAGGAAATTTTAAATTTAAAAAAGCGTTTAGGTCACACCTTCCCAAAAGTAAAATTAGTGTATTTACTATAAAAAGCATTTACTGAAACACTCAGGGGTTGAAAGTGCATCCTCTTATATCCGTTCGAGAGCGTTCGAGTCAAAATTCAAGTAACGTTAAGACGTGTGAGACCCAAGGTTGATTCCCAGGAACTAATGTCGTTCGGATTCCACATTATTCAGCAGGTCCACGTCTCATATAGCCGCGTTACTTAAAGGGACGTTACACTCAAAATCAACTCAAGTCAACTCAAGTAAAGTTAAAAGAATGAGAAAATTTTCAACTGTTTTGTCGTATGCAATTCTACGTTAAAGAAAACTATATATTTGATAATGGAAGTATCGTCATAAGTAGAGTAAACATTAGTGCAAACCTTTCAAGGGGGGTTTAGTCTCACGATCAACACACCTATTGACATATTTGAAGGTGCGTAATACAGAAATGCTATTTATTGCGTGTGAACTTGAGGTTTCTGGCATGGGAATTGTCACCCATGTAGTGTGTGCTAATGTAATTCGCGATTTAAAAAGTCTAAAAAAAAATTAAGGAGTGAGGCGGATTCGAACTGCCGCGCAGAACCCATGGAATGTACTAACTCGCTTCGCTACTAATTCGGCCAAAAACTTAGGTTACACCGTCTACATTTTTTTTTTCATTTTATCAAAAGTATAAGCTAATCTTAAAATTCGCATTGCCGATTCGGTTTTTATGACGAGAATTATTATATTGCAACTTAATTTGGATGTATAATTCTGACTTAATTAGCATTTAATGACTTTGCAGTACTATGTGCATTAAAATTTTAGAACAGAAATATTGTGAAATGTCGGTTTCAAACTTTACGTCTACCTTGATTCCACCTACGTGTTCTCTCATTTCTTTGTTCACTTCATGTTTATAGGAACGGAAAGTTGCTATTGATTTCTATTTTTCACTTATATCATCTTTATTTCCTACTATTATTGCATACATTTTTAAAGAAATATTAGTTCCTAACTTCTTTCTCCCATGAACACACACAAAAAATAATACATTACAAAAGCAGTTATTGCGGAAAATTGTAAGCTACACTATACGCGCATTTTTTTTTCACATGGTAGCACATATCAACCAATTTCGATGTTGTTAGTGCGTTGCAAGTTGTGACGATATGCTCTCTTGTGACACTGAATCGATTGTGGAGAACCGTTTGTTATTACCTACTGCAACTTTTGTTCAATGGAAGTAATTGTTGAAATTGATAGTGGCTTATTTCAATCACTTCTCGTTTTAGTAGATGATTAATGAAGATAAGCGATCGTATTCTTGGGATAGTGAATTCATTATAGATAACCGAATATCAATATCTCGTACCATCTTCCCTATGTGTCAATCAGTACTGAAATTTTAAGTAATATTAAATTTGAATCACTCTTGTTTTCCTTTTGTTTGGGATAGTAATGGTGTTTTGTATCGATATGTTTGATCGCATGCAAAAAAAAAAAATGCTTCTTCTTATTCGTTAAGATTTTTGTTCTATGTCGATAAACATTGAAACCGGAAGTGACTAATTTGAAACTCTTTCCGTATGAATAGAAAGTTATGGGAGGAAATGGAACCTATTCTTGAGACAATGAAACGATTGTTAAAATGCAGGTCGAGAAAGAGCTGATGTTAAAAAGAAAAACATAACATTCTAACATGATATGAAATATGTGGTAGAACAAGAAACTATACTAGGCGAAAGAAGCTACAATTGATAAACAGTATTGAGATGGAAGATTGCTCGTCGCATAGAACCTTTACGTCTTTTAACCAAGTCATCTGTTTGGAATTGTAGAATATCAACAAGATAATAAAGATTTTTGACTGACATTAAAACATCATGTAATCAGATTTTAATGTATGTTTCTTTTTCTTTTCTATTTGTAGCATACGAAAGATATTCTCAGAAGCGAAGCGATTGAGTTGATTCAACTTAGTAAATCATAAATTACTTTAACTTCAGCTTTGGTCCAAATTAGGCCAAAACAGCCGCAGATTAAATAAAGTCCAAGTGTAGGACGACTTTTTACTGGACATTGGAAGTCAGCAACGAATAAAGTAAGGGAATAATAATCAAAATTAACTTTAAAAAAAGACTTACCGTCTACAGTCTCCAAGATATTTCTCAATACTACTGCGCAATACACCCAAATTGTTGCCAATAATTATTCTCCTCTATTCTATGCACATAGAAAAATAAACGTTAATAATAAATGAAGTTAGAGGAAGAAAATATCGTACATAATAAACATTTCATGAATAGTTTATAACATTTGACCCATATTTTGCTTTAATAGCGAATATTACCGCTAGATAAGCATCAATTCCATTGATATGTTCTGAAATAAAGGAGAATGTATTATCACGAATGGAAATAAAATTCATTTCCACAAATATAATATTCATTTGTGTGCGAATTGTTAATAACTTAAACAAGAAAGGGAAGTAGATCTACTTGAATATAATTCTATTTCAAGTGTTTTTCTTTTGTATATTAAACACTATATTATACGCTATCTTTTAATCTCTTATTCAGCCAACAAATTGTTCTGGTGAACAGTGTGTCTTTTTGATTAGACTCTGCCTCTTACCAAGTGTCTAACATTGATCGTAGTTTGATGTAAATATCCGTAATCTAATGTAATTTGGTAGGGAAAATTAGCCAAAAGGGATAAGGGATTTTTTCTATAAAACGTGAAAAGTAAGTGAAATTCTCGCGCTGGCTGATTGCGCTGTATAAACACTTACATTTTTTGTTCTTCAAAAATAAACCAATACAATAGCAATAGTTTGTTTGTATGTGTGTGTGTGAGGTCTGTCTGTTGAAAGTAGCATAATTTACGCTCATGTTTGGCTGAATATATATATATATATATATTTTTTGTAAAAAGGTGAAGGCAAACTAGAAGAATGCAAATTAAGCCAATGAATAAAACAATTGTGGTTTGCACTTCCTTTAATATAGATAAATTAATTTTATCACAAAATTTCTATCATGGGATTTAGACACTTAACAAACTAGGAAAAAGTTGATTAAAAAGGGAAAAATTTGTGTCTGTCGAGGGAAATTTTCTTAAAGAGACCCTCGAACACAGATTTCCAGTACTTCAAACGAAAAACGCATACAGAAGTCTCAAAAATATAGGTTGCCATTATTTTAGCAACAAAGCGTGCCCAATTTCCTACCTAGTCATTTAATAGTTTTAGTTATTGAAATTATATTACGTTGCATTTTAAATAAGATTACAGGAACCGTTATAAATCTAACGTGATCATAAAAGGTTTCACAAATCAATTTCCTTTGGCAATTGCAAAGATAGGATAGACACCAAGATATTTGAATCCAATATTAAAAATAGAAATATAATTTCTATTTGAATCCAATTAATTTGAATCCAATATATGCTGCTTGCGGTAGAGTGACATAATAGAATCGTCCCTGATTATGTTGAATCGATTTCTAAAATCTGCTTCTTGTTATCTATTATGAATTATCATATGTAGTGATCAACGTTAAAACCGCAAACGGTCGATTTCTAGCACTAACGGTTTTAATAGAGTGCGAATAAAGCAGAATCAACCTATTGGTGGGTCACCGAATCCATTATGAAGAAGACGTCTGTCAATATCTCTTCACGTTTTCACTGTATGAAGATCAATAATGGAAACGAACGTACTAGTCAATTTGGAACACATTTGAAATCGGTAGAATGTTACGGATGGTGATAATATGTTCTCCTGAAACGTTAAATCGATTAAAATAAATAAATGAACAAATAAAGTTTGTCCTTATTTGAATCGTTGATTTGAGAAACGTCATAAGTCACTTGTAACGTTAATTATATATATATATTTTGCTACGTTACATTCAATGTTTCCAAATGAATATATTAAATATTCATAAAGCACACAAGCTTATCATGAATCACACAACACACTTATGCACTTTTGAAAATATAGATATATAAATTCAACATATATCGTGTTTGTCACATTAAAATACTATTCATCCCGTCTTTACAAGTTGGCTCTTAGTTCTGTCTTTCTTTCTTAGTTACAATAACAACGATATCAACTAGATAAAACAAGTTGTCATAGCAACGAAATTAAGAAATAACTCGATATGATATAAATATTTAAATTATTTCTTTATATTTTTCTTCTTCTTCTTAATTGCTTGTGCTTTTCAAATACCACATTTGCCAGCAGTGGCGGCGATAAGATATTAAAAGTGGGGGGGTTGCAAGACATGATCAGAATATTTGGTATCAATGTTAGATTTCCTGCTTGCTTGTAACAGTTTGTTTGACGAAAGGTTGTACAACTATTAGGATACTGTCCTTTTCAGTTAAAATACCGTATATCGTGTTTCATATTTTGTTAAGTAAATTGACAAGACCAACGCAAGTAGATACTAGCCCTTTGTACCCTGAGATTTGATTCCTTGCTCATGAACGCCTTAAAATTCTGTCTGGAAAATTGTGTGATAAGATTAGGGGCCTATTTAATAAGAAATTTGCAAAACAAATAAACAGAAAGGATAATATTAATCAAATAATCATAGTAATGAATAATGGTTCTTGTTTTGCAAAAGTTATATTGAAACTAGAAATTAATGAACAACTTATTTTTTTAATTCCACGCATGCTAATATATGTGTTATTACTCTTAGAATGACAGTGAATACTATAAGCATATGCTACGGCATTTAAAGAAATACTTTTGCAGCTTCCCGAAACATGTTCGCTGCCATTAAGTACATTTTTCACTTTCTTGGAATATATCAAAACTCAGCAATACTTAGAGTCACTCCACATTTCAGTTATACAAAATAATCCTAAAACCTAGAATTATGCTGAGTTCACTAATTTTAATTGTATATAAAAAACTGTATATGTACACCCCTAAATTTGTATATTACACTGCAAAATTATACATTCTTTACTGAGCTCCTTCGTGGCTAAGCGGTTAGCATACACGCCTTTGACGTGGGATTCCCAGGGGGAGATCACGTGGTTTGGACTCCACGTTGATCGTTAAGTTCACGTCTTATATAACTTCGCTGCTGAACAGGATCTTAAACTGAAAAATATCAAATAAAAATATTCCTTATTATTAGAAAGAAGAATATACGTTTTAGGAACTGTCGATTTTTGTGCAATTAAAGAATAACTTGGGAAGGACTTTTCTTGCGAAATGTTATCTCAATTAGTTCCAGAGCTGCTGACTAACATATCGAGCCCTTGCAAAGAGAAATGAAAGTACGCTCGAATTGTGGCGCTCCAATAGGTTAATTTTTTGTCATTTTTAGAGGCAGCCCAAACGCAATTCCTGTAGTTTTCTTAATTCCACGGGAGCACAACCAATACGTACTCGTCGAATGACAAATATTTTATGCCACCATTTTTATGCTATGAACCAATAATACATACAAAACTTTATATTTCCAAATGAAACTATATACATTGATGGGTAATTTCAAAAAGTGGAGGCAATTGCCCCCTTCCCCCCCTAATCGCCGCCCATGTTTGCCAGTAAATATTAATAATACTTAAAAAGTACATATAAAAATATACATTATCGTTGCATGTATTGTTTCCGAACTATAGGACTTCTTTAAATTGATCGCAATTAAAGAAAGAATCCTTGGACTTTTAGACATTTCATATACATAGTTACCTTATTTTTTCGAATAGCTTTCATATATATAAAAATTACAATTCATAAAACAATATATTACTTTCATTTTATCTCAACATCATTCTTATATTTATTCAACAATCAATTTTATTTCAATTCTATAAAATTATCAATGACAAGGACATATTCAAAGAAATAGTATAAGTTTGTTGATCTTTTTTAGGTCCTAAATAGATTCTTTAATTCAGTTCCATTGATACTTGCTAACAATAAAGTTGGTGTAAGTTAAAATACAACGTAACAAATTTCAAATTTAATTTATTCGGGAAAAATTAGAATAAATTTGATAGACTATATTTATATTGATGCATAAATGTGATTGTATTTAATGTAAATGAAGTAAGAATTACAAAGAAATCATAACCTAAATAGATTCTAATAGGTTCATATATAGATTGGAAATTATGCTCTCATGCATTCCTCGCAATCACTAATGTAACTGTACAGAATTCAAAAGAAGTACGAATAACAACTGAAATTATAACAGTCTTAAAAGTGAAACAAAACAAGAACTAATTGAATATGTTTTGACGGACGCCATAAATTTAACTTAAGTGACATTACCAAAAGATTCGGTAAGGTTGCATTGAATGGCACAATCTTGAGTACAGTCCTACTTGTTATTTACTTCAACACATTTTTTATTTCTATTTTGAAAATTACTGCCACCTATGTTATTACTACGAAGTCTGGGAGTATGTGGAAAATTAAATCGATTGTTTACATTATTCCTAAAAGCAGTACAATTATTATTTCTAGTTCTTTTGAAATTAGGTTCGGTCGTATAGCCATTACTAGAAAATGTAACACTACATCTTGTATTATGATTAGAATCTTCTCTGACATTGACATTTCGAACACTAATATAGCTAGCTTGATTTGTGTTATTATTACCTTACAATCTAGTCCGACCTTCATAATTTTGAACTATCAGTACTAAGTGATTAAAACTAATACATTGCCAAGTCATCAATACTTGCAGTAGCCTAAACCGTAATAATATTTTAATTGATGCAATCATGCGCGATACCTGCTCATTTGGATTGGCCTGTTTCAAGTCTTTATACGCTGAGATTACGAAATCTGTAAAATTTTTGTTTTCTTTAGGATCAAAACGTCGGTTTCTAATTTGGGCCTCCCGGTCTACTAATATAAAACCGTTCTCGAAATTTCCAGTCAGCGCATTTTTAAAATCAGAATAATTACGCAGACTACCTTTGATTGCTTTGTGTCATACCGAGCAAGGTGGTAACAAAATATGCGGTAAGGTTTTGAGTAAATTAGCCTTTTCTATGCCAGTTAGTTCTAATTCTTCCTCAAATTTCTCTAAAAAGGTACTCAGTGGGATGTCCTCAGATCTGCCGCTGAATTTAGTCAATGATCTTATTTCAGTGAATTTCACCCAAATATTACTTCGCTTTCATCCTTCCTCTTTTAGTGCCACTGCTACAAAGAATAATACTGTTATTTCTTACCGTGATCTTTATGTAACAACGAGCTTGTGAATAAAGTGTTAAATGAAAAGTTGTTATAGGCACTAGGTTAGAAATCAAAGGGTCATGAGTTCAAGTCTACTCAAAGTCAACTTAATACTTTTAATTTGCTCTTTCAGGGTGTATGATGACTTCTCTTTGCTCAAAGTTCTCCATCTAGTGATGAGATGCAACAATCATGCAAATGTTAACCGAAAGAAAGAAAGAGTTGAAATATCTCCAATTGAAATATAATCCTAAACATTCGTCAATATTCATATTTGATTATGTTTTAATTCCTTTTTATTTATTCCTCTTTACGAAATTATAGTTCTCGACGAAAAATATAGCAAGAGATAGTGAATGATATATTACGTCATGTTACAAGAGAGAACTCGTATTCTTTTAATATCGTATATGCTTGTAATAAAACCATGCTTGTATTGGGGATTAAATTACATAAACTCATGTTATGTGCACAAATAATATGACTATTTGTCATATTTTAATAATATGACATCATTCTTTTAGTGCAATGGTTTTCGAAAATTGAACCGACACGCACTGCACATCTTGTTTTTACTTTCTTGAATTGCCTTTTTCTTTTTCCGTTGTATTTCTTTCTCGTTTCATTTTCCAAACACACTCAAAACAAGTAATGTAAATCCAGAAATTATTCTTCTTAGGTTTAATGTGTAAATGAATAATAATAATAATAATAATAATAATAATAATAATAATAATAATAATAATAATAATAATAATAATAATAATAATAATAATAATAATAATAATGCATTTAAAAACTAAAAACCACGATAGTTTTGCCGATAAAAATAACATTCTTGCGAAACAAAGTTGGAAGTTAAATCATATCCATCTGATATTTTTTAATTAAGATTTAGTAGATAAATTAAAACTGGTAACTAACAAAAGTGAAGGTAACGTTGTAACTAATAATGTAAAACATTCAGAGATTTTACAAAATACTGTGAAATAAAAAGATAATGTGAAATAAAATGAATATTTGACGAACATTAATTTTTGCTTGGTATATCTAAGGTTAAATAAAATTTCTCTGTAACTCTCTCATGATATCACTCCCTCTGTCAATACTAAACGGTGTCTTCTAACTGATTTTCTTTTTGTCTCAGAGAGATGGATATTTTGCTATTTTTTGAAGTTTTCTACACTGACATTTATTAAACAAACTAGAGAACTTGTAGAGCGCCTTGTGTGGTTCTCAACCGCCTTGTGTGGTTCTCAACCAACAAACCATAGTAGCATTGTTGGTTGTCTAACATTGCAGGGTATGAAAATGGAAGTGTGAATGCACTTTTGCTCGTATGAATACATTTCACGAAGAGAATATTGATTTTGAAGCAAAAATGATAACTTAATTTCACAGAATGTATCTTTGTTCAATTACATTATCATGTGGATCAAATCTGTTTCTCAGTATCAAGGATTCTATATTAACATTGTAATTCCAACTTTGTTATTTATATTTTAATGACACAAAAAGAAATATGGAGATATTTCTACTAGTAGGCATTACTTTGAAAACGTTAACAGTAATAGTTGGCCAAGTCAAGACCAGTCTCCAGTGATTACTGTATTTCGCAGAGGATTTGTCTGTGTTGCTCAGAATCTAAAAGGTACTCACATAGATAACGTTGGATTTTAAGGAGGCATTTCACGTTGTACTGCAAGTATGTGAAATCAGAAAAGTGAACCGTTCTGTTATCGCTAAACTTTTTAAGAACCATAGTTGACACTATGAAACGAATTATGAAAAAGATTCATAGTATTTTGCCATTCATGTCATTAGCATCTGTAACCTTATGTAGCAAACAATGCGATATCGCTTAAATAAAAGACCAACATATCAATAATTGAAGAAAAAAAAAATCACATATGCACAAAACTATCTTCAGGTTTACAAAAATATTTAATAAAAATAATTTATAACTTTTGTAGTATATTTTCTATTATGACGTTAATCATGATAACAACGTACATTTTAGATCTACTGGCAACAATAATGTTATCCAAAATTCTGAAACATCAGCTAATAATTGAGGGGCTTAGTGGAGAAGGGGTGTATCCCACAAAATTTGGAAAATCGAGATATCTACATATTTGGATACATGGAACTATCCGGTATATTGAGAAGAAGTGTTATGACTCGGCTCCGTATACTTTGGATCCCATAAGCGTAGGACGAAAATGAGGAAATTTTTGTGTCAAAAATGTTAGTAGAAAAATAACGTATCCCTTTTCAGCTGCAACTCTTGAGTGGAAAAATGACGTATCCCGCTTCCAGCTATATTGTGAGTTTGTGGTGATATAACACTATCTGTCATTGGTTGTGTCTAGAAATCAACCAAGTGTGACCGCTGATACATGTTGGTGTTGAAAGTAATAATGGATGCTGTGCAGGACGTTGAAAGTAATTCGCCTGTTAAACCACGAAAGAGACAACGAAACGAAGACAACTGGAAGGATAATGAACGTAAGCGTAAGAGGAACGCGGGAAAGAGTTACGTTGGACGCACAGGTAAGCAAGTGCCGGAGAAAATGCGAAGTGATGTGAGGTGTTGTAAAACTGAGTGGTGTAGATATATGAAGGATATCGATTCTGAAACCAAAGATAATGTTTTCATTTCGTTTTACAACATGCAAGATTTCAACACTCAAAATGCCTATCTGTTTGGGCTAATCAGGAGGTCAGAATGTGAACGTGTGTACATTAAAGACAGGAAAAATGTAAATGTCTCCAGGCGCGCCAATACTTTTCATTATGTTCTTCGTTCATCATCAGGAATGGAAGTTAATGTATGCAAGCAAGCATTCTGCAATGCCCATGGTATCACTGAACGTAGACTGCGTACCGCCCGTGGTGAATCGAGAACACATACAAATGATATGCCCACCAAACCATTGCATTTTCCCAAAGAAGACTGTTGAGGTAAACATCACAACCGCCCCCATGCTATTTCGGAAGAAAAACTAGATATTGTCAGGAATCATATTAGATCGTTTCCAAGATACCGTTCTCACTACAGCAGAGCTGCAAACCCTGAACGTTCATATATAGTTTCTGTGCATTCTGTGCAACAAGTGTACGATTTGTATGTAAAACAATGTGAAGAAAGAAAAATCGGTCCAGTGAAATTACATACATATCGATATGTGTTCAATAATGAATTTAACATCGCATTTAAAATGCCAAACACCGACACATGTAAAACTTGTGATTCGATGCTACATGTAGAACCTAGACCATCTGAATATCATATGCACATTCGTAAAGCCGAAGCAGCCTACCAATCTTTGAGAAATGCAAAACAGGAATCCAAATACATTAATAGGAGCACTATAGTTGTTGCTATGGATCTGGAACAAGCACTTCCAACACCGATGATAAGCACGGAAACTGTTTTCTATTTGCGGCAGTTGTGGACATATTGTTTTGGGTTCCATTTCTGTCATGATGATTCTGCAGTTATGTGTGTCTGGCCAGAATCTGTCGCTTCTCGTGTTAGTGATGAAATTGGAAGCTGTATTCTTCGAGTGATAATGCACCTACCAGAGGATAATCACAACAGACGTAATTTAATAGTGTACAGTGATTCGTGCGTCGGGCAAAATAAAAATTCTGTCATTATGGGACTCTGGCTGTATTTGTTAGCCGTCACCGACCTCCAGACCATAGAACATAGATTTTTGGTTCCTGGCCACACATTTCTCCCCTGTGATGCTGATTTCGGTATTATTGAGAGAGCGAAGAGGAAAACACAATCTGTGTACACCCCCGCTCAATGGGCCACTCTGATAAAGACAGCACGCAAAAAGAAACCATTTCAAGTCATCGAAATGACAACAGAAGACATGAAGGTTGTATCAGCGTTGCGATCTGTTCTGACATTTCGCAAGAAAACAGAAGATGGAAAAGTCTTTAATATGAGAGCAGCGACTAGCATGAAATTTCTGAAAGGCAGCCAACTAGTCCAGGTAAAATACACATACTCGACATCTGAGCCTTGGACTACTCTAAGTTTGCAGCGAGCAAGAGGACGACCGCGCTCTCTGAAAGATATTGTTTTGGTATCCAAGTATCCGGAAAGAAGACCCATTCAGAAACCTAAGTATGATAATCTAATGAGCATGTTAAACTACATTCCACCCATCCACCACGAATATTATAGGTCTCTTAAATGGAACAATGACAACGCGAACCACGCAGGGGTAGAGGATATTCACAGTAGCGATATCGAGTGATTGTATATAATGAAGTGTCTCTTCAAAGACGCGAGTACTGTACCCTGGGTAATGGTTTATTGCGGAATATAATGTGCATTATACTTGTCTGCAATGTTGTGTTTACAGTGTGTACGGTTCTAGCATATTAGAGTGCTGTCGTACGAAGGAAATATTTTTGTTCTCGAAACTATGTTATCTGAGTGGCAATACAAACATGTATGATTTTTTTTTTTTTTTTTTTTTTTACTGAGTGGAGTACGTGAACATTATTGACAGAGACAAACATGGTCTAACTGTTGTGTTATTCTATGTGTTACATCAATATTCGCGTATTGGAACTTTCATTTTGATTCATTAATATAGAAAGCTTGTATTGGTTTGGCAACCATAATCATGTGCATATCTTATGTATATTTCTTCTTAAAGATAAGAAGTAAGATACATGGTGATTTTTTCTGAAACATGTCAGGCCTTCTTCTAATATGTATTGTTATATTTATGTACCTTTCTTCCATAGTAAAACTTCTGTCAGTTGCAACGCAAAACCTTCTGTTTCTCTAAAACATTCAAATGTGGGATACGCCCCTTTTCCACTAAGCCCCTCAATTAAAGGCCGCAATTAAGGCAAAGTGCCATAAGTGCCCTTATTGCAATTTTCATGATATTTGAGAACAATTTAGAAGCAATTTGTTACCATTGTCACACTTTTCTCTTCCACTACGCTTTATTTACTCATGAGAGACAGCATACCACAGATCGGACTCGCTCTTTTTTGGCCAAGCGACCTCGGTGTCTGATGATAACTTGTCTCTTCCCGTTGGAGTGTGACAAGTGGAGGAGCGGGGATGCTAGTGTGTATTCCTTTTTTTTTAATTTTAAAGCAATGTTCGGTTCTTGAAATGACAAACGAAGATGCTTACTTTCGAGAAGTAGCCAGGTAGGCAGTTATTGTACATCTTAGGCGTGCATGATACAGAGCTTGTATTTATGTGAGTTTCATTATTTCAAGATGCTGAAAGTTGGTCTTTCTAGGCAACTGAAGTTGGAAAAATTTGTGAGTGAGTTCGGGCGTACTGTGTTTTTAACAGACAGTTCTGTACTGTTTTGTAAAGTTATGTGGAACTGTGGTTTCCGCTGAAAAGCATTTTTTAACACACCATATAAGCACTGCAAAACACAATTCTGTAAGGACACGCAAATTAGCTGGTGAAAAGTTTCAAAATCTTCCTGGAACAGTCACGAATCCCGCTTCGCTTACTAACAGTTTTGCGAATGATGTGTATGAAGCTCTTATTAACGCGGACAGTCCTTTATGGAAGTTAGAAAATGTTTCCTGTAGAAAATGTCTCGAGAAATACACAAGACAAAATGTTCAAAGTGAATCATCTTTGAGAAAGACTTGCGTCGATAGCGCGCACAGCAGAACTTTTGACGATATCCGTAAAAGTGTTGCTGACAAAAATATATGGATTTCAATTGATGAAACTTGCGATATTCTAGGACGTTCCTTTGTCAACGTTGTAATTGGAACTTTGAAACGGGAAGAAGGCACACAAACATTTTTGATTGCATCATAAGTTCTGGAAAATAAATGAAACGGTAATTGCACAGGTTTTTATAAAACCGCTGAGTATTATGTTGCCAGAATGTGTAAAATACGATAAAGTCCTTCTTTTTGTTACTGACGGAGCTGCATACAAGAAAAGTACAGCAAAAGCCCTTAAGGTTCTATTCCCACGGAAGCTGCATGTCACCTGTCTGGCACACGAGCTGCATAGAATTGCAGAGGAAGTTCGTTATCATTTTCCTGGCGTTGACCTTCTTGTGTCAAATGTGAAAAAGGTATTTCTGACAGCTCCCTCGCGAACAAGTGCGTTTCGCGAGTTAGTCCCTAAACTTCCGCTTCCACCACAGCCTGTCTTAGCGAGATGGAGTACACGGATTACAGCTGTTCCCTGTTTTGCTAACAACTTTGAACCCATGAAAGGTATCATTGATATTTTTGATACGGGTGATGCTTCTTCAATTAAGGTTGCTTAAAGTTTGCTTAAGAAGAATTCCTTAAATATAATTGTTTTCTGGTATACAACATAATATTTTGCATGTAAGTCTGCGAAATAAAGCAAAAAATCACAGCAAATGTATAACAATTGTATAACGTAAGTAAGAGCGCCCTTGGCCAAGATATTAATTAAATAAAGTAAAATTAAATATTTACCATATTAAGATATGTATAGAAACACCTGAAGTTACATAAAGTTGATAGCTTAAGTCCAATCTTGATGATCAACAGTTAAATCATAGATCAACTGTTTTTTTAATATCTATTAAATATACAGTGTTATTAAAATGATTTAAGCGAATTCATAAATTTACTGTAGCTTTAGTAGTTGAGATATTGTATCAAAACTCAACAGTAACGTAGAAAACCTCAAAATGTTTGTTGCAGGTGTATTTCAAATTTCTCCCACGACAGTGCAGCAGTCAGCCATGAGGGAAGATGGCGACAGACGCCGAAAAAGAATTTCATGTCATGGCCTCCACGCTCTCCAGACCTAACCCTATCCGTAGACCTTTGTCTTTTTGTGGGAGGTTATGTGAAAGACTCAATGCTCACACCTCCCCTACCAGCAAACCTGCCATAACAGCGAGCAAACATGAACAATGCTTTTGAACTCATTGATAGGGATATGTTACGCCAAGTGAGGGAAGAACTTGATTTTTGGCTTGATGCCTGTAGAATCACTAAAGGGGCACATATCGAACATTTGTAACTGTTAACAAAACCTTTTTGAGCTTTTCTATGTGTGTGAAAAAAACGTATCGCAATATATACAGTAATATACTTATTATAGAGCTGCGAAATCGCTCCGGTCATTTATAATAACCCTATATGTATTTGCACTATAGATAATTGGAATAAATATAAACGAATTTATTTTTCTACCCTTATCTAGTTTCAGAGCTAAATCGCTGCAACATAAGAATTTTCCACAAATTTTGGCAATGGTCTGAACACTAAGAGAAGAAGAACTAAATAATTTTTGGTAGGACTATCTTAAATTTTCCCTACATTCATAGTTTCTAAGTGCATAAATGATACTAGGAAATACGATTTGCTTCAACGGGGTACGTTCAAATAATTTCTTTTAACAGTTTAAGAAGAAGCTGAAGGTTTTGTTTCAGCTCTTATTGTTCACTCCTTAACTACAAGATTAGTGATGCTAATCTATTTGCAAGAAGTTATACTATAAAAATAGCTTTAATGGTCGTCTATGTGAGCATATTTACAAAACGTAACTTAACGTAACATATCAATACAGGTACTGATATTCTTGAATAAATTGATGCTAATATGACACAAAGGTCGTCGAAGCAATGGGTCGTGATTTTCCTTAGCTCCGTGGTGCACTCAAGCGTGGAATGGCTATCTCAATAATCCTTTGAGGATGTAGAATAGGTTTGTTCGCCAGTGCGGCAATAACAAGGATAAAAATAAAAGTGCTACACACAGCCACAAATTCAAACGTGCTATATGCCTATGGTTTGGTAATCGCATCATTGTTAATCATTTCTGGGGTGGAACAAAATCTGGGACCAACTAATTCTTAAAAGAATGATGTAGCAGAAATCAAAGAAATGATTAATTTTTTACGGACCTCTAATGAGCTCTTAGTGTCTGAAGTGCGACAATTATGGGAAACAATGACGACGTTAGTGAATCGTGTATGCGTACTGGAAAATGAATTCCTAGCAGTGAAAAGTGAACTAAATAGTCTTCAACAGCACAATTCTTGTCTACAGAACAAAAATGGATGATCTGGAGAATCGTATTCGAATGCACAATTTAGTGTTTTATGGCTTTGAATAAGAATCAAGTGAAAATTGGAGCAACACAGAAAATAAAGTGCGAAATTTATTACGGGATCGTTTTCAGCTGGACTCTTCAGACGATTACACTCAGAGATGTCAACCTGCAGGCAGAAAACTTCCAGGCAAGGGTCGGCCAATCGTGTGCAAGTTCTTAAGTGATAAAAAGAGGAATTAGTTCTACAAAATAAGAAAAAGCTGCGTGGACCAACTATCTATGTAGTACAGGTTTATTCGTATGCAGTGCGAGATGAGAGGAAAAGTCTTCGATATTGTTACAAGCTCGTAATCAAGGAAAACTTTCCTATATAAGTTATCGCTATTATACATTGAGAGAAAATACACACTAGTAGAAATGTTAGAAAAAGTAGACAGGAAACGTGTTGAAAAACAAGATGGATATTGGACTTGTTATTCTTATATAAGTTATTAAATAACAATATTGATTGTACGGAGTTGGTCTGGAAAATATCATTGCGGATTCCCACTTGCAAAACCAGAGTAGAGAATACAGGGACATTTTGTTGTGTGATAGCCAGGAGCAATATATTAAATAAATCCCTATGTGGAGGCTGTGTAAATTATACAATGATATTGTAAATAAGCTTGATAAAGTGGATGTATTTAGTCTTTCAGAAAACAGGTTCAGATCATATGTGAAACAAGAAATTTTCTGTAGAAATAATTAAGAAATTTATTTATGTAACATTTACTGTATGTACACAACACTAATTGGGCATTAAGCCTGTTGTGTTGTACATTAAATAAATAAATTATTCTCTTACAATTACGAGGACAAACACTTTTTGCTCCTAAGTACTAGTCACGTTGTTACCTTAGTACTATGTTACCTTAGCACTAGTCACGTTGTTGGAGTGGAATCTTAGCTTCCTGCGATTAATTTCAGTAGGTTTGTCAGTTCGTTTTGCAAATTCCTCAGCAAGAAAATATTGAACGAAAACATTGCAACTTAGAAACTAGTGGTTCTGATAGTTCCTTGAATGTCCGTTGGCGCTCTTTACTGAGCAACTCGTACCAGCATTGAGTTTGCCCTGCCATCTATTGCTGTGCTTAAAATTAGAGTTTAACTAAGTGACCTCGATACACATCAACTGTAAACGTACAGTATACACTGTGTCCGCCTTATGCAGAGTCGTTTTGACGTATGATTAGAGTCACACTAAGGGTCTGACTACTGCAGGAAACATATGTTTGTCAAACTCTTTAGTATGACTCTAATTACGCGTCAGAACGACTCTACATAAGGCCTATTGTCTTTACCAAGTTAGGATTAACATTTAGAATAAAAGGCACGAATCACCTGTAAGGCCACTACTAGGTGGAACAAACGGAACACGTGGTTGGGAATTCATCTAAAAGAGCAATGTATAGCCTATATATTGTTGACGTCAAATTTCGTGTTTCCCCCGCTTGACAAACTCTAGTTGCGAGAATGATCAACAAACTGAACGTTTTTGCTACCACTCCTTATATTAAATCGTTAACTGTTACCATAGAATCATTCTGTATGTTAACCTTATGTGTGTATGTAGACCGCGGTGGCTCAGTGGTAGAGGGCTCACCTCTGGTATGTGGGGTCCCTGGTTCGATCCCGGCTCGCAACAGGTTAAACTTATAGTAGACTAACACCGTGAGTGGAAGTTTCTCGGGGTTCTCTCGTTTCTCTCACTTTCTTCATTCTACCATTTCTCATCATTACCGTCTTCTTTACCCTAGGTGGCATAACCGTAGGACGTAAAACAAAGATTTCATTTTTTAAAAAAAATTTAAAGAAAATCATTAGTCATTTTTTCAGTAAGTCGCCGAAATAAAAAAAACATCAAAAAATATCTTTCTCAAATGTGAAAAAATACATTATACTCCTTTAAATACAAATGAAATGAAATCTTTAAGTTTCACGTCCCACGGGTATGCCGGCTAGGCTAAAGGAGACGGTGATGATACGAAATGAATGAAATGGTGGAATGAAAAAAGTGGGAGAACTCCGAGAAAACCCATGAGCACGGTGTTTGTCCACCACAAAATCCACACGGCACGAGGTAACCAGGGACACCAAACACCGGAGGTGAACACTCTACCACTGAGCCACCACGCCCCCCTTTAAATACAGTATAGCTGTTAATGAGATTTTTACTATAACAGCCTAGTATCCATTATGGAGAAAACTCACTTTTTCAACACATTCTCATTACATTATCTGATTGTCTAAAATTGTAAACACCCTATTGGAAAAGATTTTCAAATGTGTAAGGGCGTAGCGTTCTTCATGAAATGAAGCGAGACGAGAAATAAGGTTTTCTTGTCTCGACTCCTAATTTTTCTAGAGAAAGTCTCGAATCTAGAAAAATCTTTCTCGTATTGCCTTGATTTTCGGAAGGCTTTCCTCGGTTAGTTTAGTAAATTTATGTACGAAGTTTATGCTTTGATTTTCTTCCTAATTTTATCTAGACTTTATCAGAATCCTTCTGCGTCAACAGAGGTCCACAAATGTGTGATATAACACCATTTAAAGTGTACTTATTATTGAAATATTTATTTCTGTATTGACTTGCGTATCTTTAAACATTGATAGGTGTCATTTCTTCTGTTCGCACAATCAGTTTATCAATTTATAATTTTTCCTACTTTGAAATAGGTAACATGGAAGCGGTGTTTAAGATATAAGACTTGGATGAACTGTGTTGCTCACATGACTAGAGAGATTTCTCTCTAATCTCGATTCTTGTCTCGGGGGCGCGGTGGCTCAGTGGTAGAGCGTTCACCTCTGGTGCTTGGGGTCCCGGGTTCGATCCCAGCCCCCGCCAAGTGAACTTTGTGGTGGACAAACACCGTGCTCGTGGGTTTTCTCGGGGTTCTCCCGTTTCCTCCCACTTTATTCATTCCACCATTTCACTCATCTCTCATCATCAGCGTCTCCTTTAGCCTAACCGGCATAACCGTGGGACGTAAAACTCAAAGATTTCATTTCATTTCATTTCGATTCTTGTCTCCACAACGAGAGAGCTGTCATGTTCTTTGTTTCGTCTCGATTTTGAAAATGAACTTTTCATATCTTTGGCGAGACAAGACTACAAATTTTCCGTCCCTTTTGCATCAACAGAACGTAGCCTCTAGGCCTCAATATAGAAACGAACCGATAGATGGAATATTGAAACAATACTTTTTTTAGGTGATGGAATCAGTCACGACCATAACCAGTGGCAGAGAAGACACGCAACCAGTAAAAAAATGTAACCCACCAGATCCATAACCCAGACCAACCCAATCCTTTGATCCGGACAGATGGTGTGGTTCAATGAAAATTTGACTCATCACCCACCGTCCACCGTGATCCGCGACCGTCTGGATCCTGATCTGCCGTGACTCACTCTGACCGCCCACCCACCATGGCCTACCATGTCTTCCTGTTTCGTCAAATGCCTTTGGGTACTAAATTATCACACACCTGGGCAGGAGACCATGTTCGGCGAATCACGAATTCCTCTTTTGTCGACTCCTGTTTGGCCGAAAACTAGTTAAAGGTAATTTATATTCAGAAGGAGATTTTTCCCAATAAAGTCTAATTTTTTGTAGCTTGATTTGTGCTGTGTTATCAATTTTCATGGAGGGTTAGGTTGATTGAGGAAACAAAACACTCCAATTAGTGTTAAGCGTAGAAAATATTTTATTTTATTTTCTACAAAGTTTGTAATTGTTAGTCCTTATTAATAGTATTTAAGACGGTCAGAGAAAGAGGGGAGCAATAATGGCTTTATTATTCGATATAATTTCGGTACTTCCTTGAGAAGATAAAAGTATTGTGTTGTTAAAAATATTCTTGTTATTGCCGACCAGGAGAATTGAGCTTTCAAGGTTCTGCCCGGACACAAAATTAATCACAAAAGAATGAAATGTATACTTTCTCTCATGCATAATATTATTCCTCATTGTATTGGTGTAGCCTGAAAAATATAATTAATTATTGATAATTTTTAACTTAATCTTGACCAGTGGCGAAGGATGATAGTTTCAAGAGGGTAGGCCCAATGTTCTACTGCTATCACTAATAATAATAATGATAATGATAATAATAATAATAATAGTAAAATGAAACAGATTAGACATAAATATTTTACTACAGAAATACAAGAAAACGAATTCACATAAATTTAATGCAATTGTAGTTCGTCGACAGCACTTATTCGATCCGGATCTCAATTTTCATAATGAAATTGACGTATGTGACTCAGAGATAATCTTAATTCGCCATAATGCAATTTAATTGTTTTAATTGGCGTGATCGGGTGGGGAAGATGGACTATCACATTATCTGCGCTTCACAAGAAATATACTCTGCATGTACTGAAACAAACTCTGCTTGTAAAATTTTGTCTTTAATTATATTGTTCAAAACACATAACAAGCATTCAATCAAGATATTTTGTGTGTCACTTAATTCTCCTTTAAAAACAGAATCAGACTTAAATAATCAGACTTATATATATTGTACCAATGCATGCAGAACTCTCTAGCTCTCTGTTCTATTTTCATCATAGGCGTTAGTCTTCGTTCCTTAATAACACATTAATTTCCAAAAGACCACTTTCATAGAAGGTTCTTTAATAGGGATTATATTACGTATATTCATATTCTCCACATACTGACATTTTCTCTCATTCTCTTTTGCAAATGTAAGTAAAAAAAATCACATCTCAAAAACACACACTCTTTCTAATAAACTCAACGAGTCTGATTTCGTACAGGTTTGCGCCAACGCAAAAGAATATAGGGGCATTAGTTTGCGATAATAGCCGTAGCGCCTTTAGAATTTTTTGTTCCAGTTTTTGTGTTGCGTCCGCAAAATTAAGCAAAGTTGGAACGGAATGGAGCCCACGTTATCTTGCTCTTTATTTGTTTGATATATCGAATCAAAATCGAAGGTCTCGAGAGAAACTAGTAGGTAGAAACGAAAGTCGATAAGAGCTGAGGCCGGTCTCTTTCGCAGGTTATACGCTGATGAAGAAAACGTCATTTCCAACACGTTCTCTCGCGGGATTTTCTGAGTAGCTTGGCGGTAGTTCTACTGCGCCTGAGACAGTGCTCGGTGAGCCTCCCAGCAGTGGCGCCAACCACGATTTCTTTATCGAACAATTTTTTTAACTTAGAAAATATCATGCATTCTGTGCAAGAAAAATTAATTAATTATAAATTATAATTTCTGAAAGTAAATGGGTAGGCCGGGCCTCAGGGGCTCTTACCACCCTTCGCCACTGATCTTGACTTAACTAATTATTTAATAAAATAAACAAATCCTTCTGCAAGCACCTAGTATAGTAGATAAAAGGGTGAAGCCGGAAAAAAATGGTACAGAGAAAGTTACATTTTCAGTTAATTTTTCAGAGAATACATCAGCAAAGAACTTCAGAAAAAAAATCCATGAATATATTGAAGCTATTTTTTTAAATATTGCATCTAACTATAAAAGATATCGACTTTTCAAAGTACATTTTATATAAGAAACATTTCTTTACAACACTACTTTACTGCAGAAATCCTCATATCAGAAATTTAGTGAAAAATTCTATGTAATTTTTCTGTTCGTCATCCTTTAGAAAATAAGTTTATCAGCCAGCAATATCGTATGATAAATTTCAAAGTGGCACAAGTTGGAACTTTTCAAAAATTCGTAATTTTCGCAATTATAACCCAATTCCAAGAGAGAGAGAGAGAGAGAGAGAGAGAGAGATAGGTAGATAGATAGATATAAAAGTGACTATGTTTGTAACTTAATAACTCTTGAACCACCTGCCTGATCTGCATCAAATTTTCAAGATAAATTAGTTTCGAGCCTGGGATGGTTTTTATTATTTCACTTCGAAGGTGCAACTTCTGATATTTTTTTCCGAGTCAACCCGATTCAACCTATTCTTAGAGTGCTAAATCGATTTAAAAAGGAAACATTTTTAGCAATATCTAATGTGCTTTAGGTTTATCTATAAAGGCAACCAAGAAAGTTCTGTCGCTTTTCCACCCACCACTTTCGAACATCGATGTGTCACCTAAGACGTATCTTGAAGATCAAAAATAGTCCCCATCAACATCGACAACCTTCTGCCAACGTTTTGGAAGGCAATGGATTCCATCGTGGTAGAAATTGGGTGGATCGTAAAGCGAAGAAGGTATCAAGTGCATTTTGCACCTCTACTAGGGATTTGAACTGGCGTCCTCTAAGGTGATTCTCCAATTAATGGAACAGATGATAATCGGACCATGCAATGTCCGGGAAATATGACGCATGCAATATTGTCTCCCATCCGAAGCGTAGAATGGTGTCCTGCGTTATCCTATCTACGTGAGGATTAGCGTTGCAAGAGGATCCCTTTTCCATTCAGAAGTGTTGACTCCAGAGTTTTTTGTTTTTCTTGAATACGGCTCAACTGCTGACAGTAAACAGATGTATTCATGCATTGACCAGATGGGAGAAGTTCCCGACGTACGGTGCTGCGAGCAGTCCATCAAACACACAGGAAGACAATCTTCTGATGCAGTGCTGGTTTCGGCTGTTTTAGAATCTATTCATGTCATACTAACCAATGATGACGGTGCTGTGGAGCTTCGTACAGAACTCACTTCTCATCACATGTCCACAGTCTGTCCAGAAATTGCTCCTTCCTCACATCAGACAGCAAAGAAAAACAAGTGTACTCGCGTTCCTTCTGGCGCGGAGTCAAATCATGTGGGACCCATCCATCCAACTTGTAGTTCTTCCCAAGTTGATGGAGATGCTGCCGAATGGTTTCTCTACGCACATTGAATTTCAGTCCCTGTTCCTAACATATCTGACCACTGTTCGCCTCAATAGCTGCCTGAAAATCTTCATTTTGTACATGTATTTTCCTTCCGGCACCTGGTGCGTCTTCGAGTGTTTCGTCACCGTCCTTAAACTTCTTATACCACCGCTTCACTGTCTGTTCAGTCACGACATCCTCACCAAATACGTGGCATATCTTCCGCCTCTCTCCAGCGGCGTTTGACTCCAGTTTGAACTCGTACAACATACACGTACTTATGATGCTCTGTGGAGGTTCATGTTCACTCTTTCCTTACGCAAGTTCACGGTGCAACTGAACTGCCACAAGCAGGTAGTGTGTTGGATATACCCACATCAACAACTGATCTTCGCCTTACCTTCATTCGCATTCACCTTATGGTGTGAGGACCAATTGAACACAGACCTCCACAAAAAGCGACATAACTTTCGTGGATACCTTTATTATTTAATATTGAAACCAAAGTTGCAGTGAATTTCTATGAATTCCGGTTTTTGTAAAAAAAAAAAGTTAGGCAAATCATGCATATGAAGTTTATTCTTGGAACTCTTAATCACTTTCAGTAATCCGTTTCTTTCTACCTTTTGCCGTTTTATTGCCTTCCATTTATATTCAGGCAGAGCATTTACCAACACCATCTCAGATATTGTTGAAACTTTTTTATGGCAACTAGGCATGTTTTTAAGGGACTTTTTTGTCGAAATAAATTTCTCGCCAAGAAATGGGCCATCAAAAACTGGGAGTACAATTTACGAATTGTAAAAGACATGGAAAATGGTCAAATACGGAGCTTCACCATTCAGTTATGGAGACAGGTTGAGTTATAATTCTTGTTGTGGTATGTACATAGGGATATATATAGAATATTTTTTATTATAGTTTGGTTAGCCTATGCGTGTCTTCTTGTAGATAAATTAACAAATTAACCTCAGTTAATCTTAAAATTCGAAGTTTACGAATTTTTTCGAGCACTTACGGTTCGAATTTTAAAATTCTGCTTTCACGGTTGGTAAGAACTAGCTACCCGCTTTCCGAAAAAAATGTATCTCTTCAGTGTGCAACTGTTTCGTCGCAAAAAATTCGAGAAATTGTCAAATTTTCAAAAATCACCATTTTTGGGCTCCATTTTCTCGAAAAGGCAATTTTTTCAAATTCTGAAATTTTGTCAAATGGTTCAACTTTACATGAATAATAAACACACCAAATACTATTCTCGACCAATGCTTCATGAATTAACTACAGCATTTTGAAGTCAGCGAAGTTCCGTTAACTTTGATATCACAGTTGGCAACACTGGAAACAATAAAACTGCAATAATTTTATTATGTTTGTGGTTCATATTCATTAAATGAAGAATAAGAGCTTTTCCTGACTGCTTTTTTAAAATAAAAAATGCTCTCTGAAATAGAAAAAATTAGCCTCCCTCTTCTCCTCCGATTTCTTAAACCGAAGTAATCTGAGGTGGACATTACGATTACGAAACACATAAATTTTAAGTTGACTTGAAACGGCCAACCAATAAATTCTGATGATCTATGAAAAGCCTGAACTATTATCTCAGTGATGATTTGGAATGCTCCAGACAAAGTCCCAATAAGTGCGATATCATTACAGTAATCAAAAATAGACAAAAAGCTTTAAAAAATCGAAACGTTTTCTTACGCATTCCGCCAAAAAAAATAGAACTTTTTAAACAGAACAATCCCAG
This sequence comes from Thermobia domestica, assembly GCF_964235325.1. NCBI lineage: Eukaryota > Metazoa > Arthropoda > Insecta > Zygentoma > Lepismatidae > Thermobia > Thermobia domestica. The sequence goes on from NC_137461.1 coordinate 241,314,454, forward strand.
CATAAGAATGGGTCACTCAAAATTTTATAGTGTTCGACCAAAATAGGTCCGCAACCTGCGAGGGAATTGTGTGTGTGTGTGTGTGTGTGTGTGTGTGTGTGTGTGTGTGTGTGTGTGTGTGTGTGTGTGTGTGTGTGTGTGTGTGTGTGTGTGTGTGTGTGTGTGTGTGTGTGTGTGTGTATTGTGCAAATTTTAAGTTGGCTGCTTCTGTTAGCGTTACTTAGCTGTTAGCGTTGCAACAAATCAAAATTTCAGCCCTATTGAAACTGTCATGAGTTACTTATTTTCTTTAGTAGTATGATCCGTAGAAAATGACAGTTGTCTTCTTCAAGAATGCGGTGAATGTTCTTGAGTGGAAGGAATAAGTGAGGAGTTTTCAATTATTGATCCTGATGAAAATGGAAGTGTTACCTATGCCATATGGGAAAACAATGATATCGTTAAAAGACTCTGCCACTTTCTGCTCTCGTATCGTACGTTGCCGGTTTAACTGTAAGAATTGTAATTCATGACTACATCAAGAAAATCCAAAGAGAGTTGGTACTGAAAAGCATTGTATAAAATTTCAAGATACAAATTCTACTTTACTTCATGTGGATTTCGCTGAAAACTGCAAAGTGAAATTCAGAGTTATCACCGAAAAAACGAGCGAATTTCCATCTTTATGGCAGTGATATATTATTATGAAACAACTGATTATTTTTTTTGTAATAACCGAGGACTAAACACACGATTCGACTCGTGTACTCATAGAAGTAGACAAGATTCTAAAAATACTCCAGGAAAACCAAAAAGTAGGTTATAGGAAAAGGTTGGAATACGTGGAAATAAGTTTCTACAGTTTCTCAAACCGTGTCAGTGATTTCTGATGGTGCTGCATCACAATTTAAAAATCGCTTTCAGATGTCCGAGATGCAACAAGGTCCGATAATGCAGTGGATTTTCAGTGAAACGGGCCATGCAAAGCTCTCTGCGACGGTATTGCGGCGGGGGAGGGGAAACGGGATAATGAATGTGGAAACTCGGCATAACCTTAGGCAAAAACAGATACACAGTATTAAAACTACAGAAGAATTCGTGTATGTAGTGCAACTACAAACTCCCGATTTTACTCTCGTTTTGTTGCCTGGAACTGAATTCGACAATTTCCTGAAAAAAAATGAAAGAATGGGAAAATCTGCGACCAATAACTGGTATTCAACGAAGTCACCTTTGGCTTTCGGAAAATGAAGAAGTTTTTATGGTAGTGACGGGTCACCATAAACTAACTTCATGTTTCCCCCAAAACCGAGCTTCTGCAATTCAAAGTGTAGATTTAAGAAATTTGCAAAAAGGAACCTTTGTTACATGCATATATGATAACCAGTGGTGGGTAGCAGAAATATTATGAATAAGTCATGAATTACGTGAAGTTGAAGTGCTGTTTCTGCTTCCACATTCACCTTCAACAAGGTGCAGGTTTTCAGAAGAGCATAAGAGAAGTGGAAATAAGTGTTTTGTAACTATCGAGAATGTGCTACAACTTGTGAGTGCACGAATACCTATTGGAGCGTCTGCAATAGCGTAGAAGACACAAAGCAAGCAAATGTTTGCTCCATGTGGGAAAAAAAAAGTCAGTGAAATTTCGTTTCCGAAGACCATTTTAAGTAAGTGAAGTTAAAATTTGTGTGTTTCGTAATTCCAATTTCTATCTCAGATTACTTCGGTTTAAGAAAACAGGATAGAGGGAAGCTCATTTCCCTATTTCAGCGAACCTTTTTTGATCAAAATGATAAAAAGCAGCCAAGAAAAAACTTTTGTTCGTTACTTAATGAATGTGAATCACAAACATCATCAAATTGTTGCACTTTTATTTGACAAAATTTCAGAAATTTGAAAAATGATGTTTTCGAGAAAATTGAGCCAAAAAATGGCGATTTTTGAAAATTTGACAATTTCTCGTATTCGTTGCGACGAAATAGTTGCACACTGAAGAGATACATTTCTTTTCGGAAAGCGGGTACTTAGGTCTTACCAACCGTGAAAACAGAATTTTAAAATTCGAACCGTAAGTGCTCGAAAAAAGTTCGCAAACTTCGAATTTTCAGATAAACTGACGTTGATTTGTTAATTTATGTACAAAAACATACCCATACGCAAACCAAACTATAATAAAATTGGGGAAGGCGTTGTACCTTTGGAACAATGTACCTTTGGACACCTGTGCTTTTCTCGGATTCAGAGCTATCTAGGTGCAGTGATTAAAATTCATTTGAAAGATTAAATGAAAAAAAGCACTACAAACGCGTTTGCCTGTTGTTTACTGAGTGTTGTGCCAAGTAATGTTCCTTTTAATTTTTTCATCCCCAAAACGAAGATTTTTTGTAGTTACCTTTTGAGTTTTGCGCTTTTCGGTTTTCGCAACTTGTGATATTTATTTGTCCAAACTTGGGGTGGAATCATTGGTGAATACAGTAATATTTTTAATTTTAACATCTGTTCAATATTTAAGCTAGTGGAGAACTTTTTTCGTAATGCTGACCCTCTTGTACCAATGAACATTAATGCACCATGTACCTTTGACCGATAAATAATACTGTTTAAAGCTACACAATGTAAGTAGTTAAAACAATTGATATATTTTATATAGGTTAGCTTAGGATATAAAGTTATTAATTATAATTTTAAGTAGTTTCTGTATATTCTCTTATTGTATAACATAATGTTAAGAGTTGTATATGCTCAACTTTATTGTTCACAAGTTTTTGTTAGAACTTATCTTCAATTTTTAATTTAATTAATAAAATTTCAATTTTGAGGAACTTTTTATAGCTAAACCTTGTATTTCAATTTATAAATGTTAATACTTACGGCTTCTTTTTATATTATTGCCTCAGAAACGTTGTAATTATCACTTTGTTCAAAGGTACAAGAGGGTCTGTTCAATGGTACATGACCATAATGTACCTGTGAACAAAACGGATATGCTCTTGTTATATTGTATAAAAGCTAATGTAATTATGTAACACATTTAAAAATCATCCTACCTGATAGCAAAGAGATGGCACTTCAAATATACGACAAAAATTGAGGGAAAAGTGCTGAATATTAGCACCAAAATTTCGAACACTCTAAAAGTGTTCACAGGTACAACTCCTTCCCCTATAATTTTTTATATCCCTATGTACATACCACAACAAGAATTATAACTCTAGCTGTCTCCATAGATGAATGGTGGGGCTCCGAAGTTGACCATTTTCCATGTTTTCTACAATTCATAAATGCACTCCGCGTCTTTGCTGGCCCTTTCTTTGGCCGGAAATTATTTTTCGACCAAAAAAAAAAAACATGTCCCTTAAACACATGTCTAGTTGCTATAAAAAAAAGTTTCAACAATATGTGAGATGAAGATGGTACAATTTTATTTATTTTTAATTTATTCTATTTATTTTTATTTCTATTTTTATTTCCATTTTTGTTTTTACTTTTTTTCCTGAGTTGAAATGGAAGGCACATAGTAATTAATTTTAAACTCGGAAATGATTGATTTCCATTACTTCGGTTTCAGTGTCACCTACACCAACAAACTCGACTCGTAAGTTCTGACTCTTTATGTCGTGGCCAAAATTGAAGGTATTCATCAACTAGTTCCTAAGTATTTTTTGTATTCCAGACGGACACACAGACAGGCAAGTTAATATATAGAGTTTTGGTAAACCAGACTTTCTAAAAAAAAAAAAAAAAAAGGAAAAGAAAGAAACAAAAAAGAAAAAAATCTAACGGAACATAATGTGGGTTCACGGTTATTGGTCACAAAAGTTAACCATGCCTTAAAAGAATAAGTCAATAATTTTTAGTACTTTGAAAGATATTTTAAATTTAACTTGAAATCTAATGTTAAAAATGTAACAACACTAATTAAATTTTCTATATTTTCTGATTCTTTCCTACATGATTGTTTAAAATTATATATTTTCCTTTGCTCAAGAATTAAATTTACACACAATCAATCTTTTCTTACTTTGATTAAGAATAACAGAAAAGAAGAAAAAGAAGAAAAGAAGGAAAGAAAAATGATATGAGAAAATAATAAATTCTGCATTGTTAGTTATAAAAGAAGGTAATGCACCTAAAATGGAAGCCTTATTGCCCCGTTGAACTACTATGCTGATACGTCGTATTAGATAATTAGTAACCCACTTGTCACCAGTAATGTGTGCAATACGTTGCCCTACTTCTTAGATGAAATTTAAACCTTTGAGGCCCAAGTACCACTCGATTCAATGGTCACGGTCACGAACATGTATCTATTGAGGAGTTCTTTATATTTTCTTCTTTCCTCGCAATCTCTGCGGGATGCAGTAGCTCCTTCTCTTGATGAAGAAAGGGCAAGGTTGGATGACGCGAAAGTGTTAGAACAGGTGAATTTCTAGAGAAGAATCTTCCCCCTCTTCCATGGTAGTAGCGTCATACCATCTGGCTTGTTGACGACAGATCTGTTACATCCCAGAGGTTCACGAACAGATGGAACTTTGACCGATGTGAATGCTCTCCAGATAATGCCATTCACGTTCCAATGTCTCACATGTCTTCCGGAACGACGTATGCAAGAGAGACAGTATAGACCTTTCTGGTTGACTAATGCACCACATTTAGATCAGTTGTGTGATTCACATATGTCTATTCCTAGGCGAAGTGCAAAAAAAAAAAAAAAAAAAAAAAAAAAAAAAAAAACTTTCACGAAAAACTTTCGTTTGAAAGGTGCAGTCCTAGATTGTGTGAAGCTAATGCCTATAGTCAAGCACCTGAATTTGGAGATGGGGTTGAGATAAGTCTGCCTCTTGGCTGTCTGCTTCTTGTAGTGACACTGGTTGATGCAATTTCATGACCGGATTTACCCAAACTGATTGTGAAGTTCTGCCGCTTATTTCAGAAGGACTTAAACGAACTAGGTTAGAGCAGCCAATATGCAGTCTTGGACATCAAATTCTATGTGAAGCTCATTTTGTTGATAAAGGAATATACCTCAATGGTATGCCGTGATCCATAGAACGACACTAAAAATGAAGGATATGTCAAATAGATAGCCCGACGAATACCAAGACCCCAAAATCAACTGGAAGAGAGGCCTGTATCCATGCGTTACTATTTAAGTTACAGTTGAGTAATGATTCTAGTCCACTTTTCATTACAGTGTCAAACTTCTCTAGCAAATAGACATTACGCCAAGAAGAAGAACAACGTAAAAAATAGATTAGTCTCGCCATGGAGAACGACGCACGAAGAAGATAAAAAGTTGAATGCTGAGACTAGGTAGGGCCAGATGTGAGAAGAAGAAATCCACTAGCCAATTACATGTTGCCGCAAGCGAAAAGGCTGCACCAAAAAAGGTTGACGAGGTTGTGATAAGTTGTATTACCAGTGCTGAATTCTTAAATTGTTAATATAACACTTCCATTTGATGTTGCGAAATTCTTAAAAGTCCTACTTCACACTTCATGAAGAATCAACAAAAATATATTATTATTATTATTATTATTATTATTATTATTATTATTATTATTATTATTATTATTATTATTATTATTATTATTATTATTATTATTATTATTACATACACCAATAAAAGTCAATATTATGTCAGTAAATATGAGGTCAATGGTGTACAAATTGAGAAAGTAAGCATTATTAAAGACCTAGGTATTACATTTGACAGTCAGTTAAAGTTTTCTAATCATATAAATTGTATTGTACAAGGTGCCAGAAGGATAATAGGTTTTATTTTTAAACAATGGCCTGTATTTCAAAGAGATAAAACGTAGGTATTTATATATAAATTACTTGTAAGACCAAAATTAGAATCTGGTTCGGTAATTTGGAACAGCATTTCTAAAACTTTGACAAACAAGATTGAATCTGTGCAAAAATGTTTTATTCGACTTCTATGTTTTAAAATGAAAATGAGCTATTACTCACATAGTTATGAATATTGGACTGATTATTGGGGTTTAGAAAGCCTTATGAATAGACGAAAAAATTTCGACAGAGTATGCATGCAAAAAATACTAGATAACATTTATATCAGTGAATATTGTTTACAAAACATAGGTTTTAAAGTGCCAAAGCATAGCATAAGAAATACCATGATTTTAGTTCCTCTGAATTGGAAATGTGAATTTTTAAAAAGATTGACATATTCTTTAAGTTCATTTTAGATTTATTGTATCAAACAATGTGAAAGTTTTATGTGATCTGACTGATAGTTTTTAATCAATTACGTTTAGAAACATTAAGCCAAATGTAATTTTATGACTGCTGTTCTTAGCTTCTTGTTGTTTTAGATGGATTGAAAACTTGATAAGTTTTACTGCGTTGACAAGGAATTATTTCTGCTTAGCTGACTTTTAGCTACATTGTGTTTTATATTAGTACCCTTCTTTTTATTGTTTTCTTTCTGATTATTTATTTTTTAGTACTATTATTATGCCATCGCATACTCTGATACTAAGTGCTGTATTTTTGCCAAAAGCTGTTCGCGGCACTAAAATAAAGATTATTATTATTATTATTATTATTATTATTATTATTATTATTATTATTCAAAAAAATAATAACATGTATTTCTGAAATGCATTTTAAAATTCTCATAGCAAGCAATATTAACTGAAATGGCACATGATGACAAATCACTTACATAATCAAATGTTGATGTGGAACCATTTAAAGGTGTTTTAATTAAATTTTAAATTTAGACTTAAGGTATTATGAATATAGCCAGGATATAAATTCTTCATCGCTCATTAGTAACTATGACGTAATCGATATACTCAGTATCTCTAAATCTGATATCTGATATAATTCAAGCTATTGAAGTGAATAATAGAAGTACTAGTCATTGTCCTAAGAATATCCCTCTCGTGTCTAGTTGGTATCTGTAGCATCGAAATTTCAATTATTTTAACAAATATATTTACGGCATCTCTGATTAGTGGTGAGTTACCTTCAATATGGAAGGAAGTATATATTGTACTAATATACAAAAAAGGTGATCGTAAAAATATAAAGTAGTATAGGTCAAAAGTATAAGTCAATGCATTTTGCAAGATATTAAAATTACAGAAACATTTATAATTTAAAGTATGAAGGGAAGTCAATTCTAACATTTTTTGTACATTTTACTGATATTTAAAACTAAACAATAAATTACAGGTAGACATTGTATACAGGGTGGTACGAACCTCCATCAACAAAATTCGGGAGGTGATTTCCGACACCGAAACAAGAAAAAATTCGCTTTTGCACTTTTCTGTAGGACACATAGTTTCAGAGCTACATGATGCCGAAAACGGGGCAAAATACACTTTAGAGCGCTATATCTCCTCTACTTCGAAAGATAGAGGGAAAGCGGCTTGGTCACCTCAAAGGAACGAAACCTGATCTATTCAAAGATGGGTATATCGAAATCGTGAAATCAGTGCACAAGAGATTTCCCAAAGAAGCGTAGGGACTCCCAGATAAACTGTCAGGTAAAGATACGTTAAAATAGGCGTGAATGGATAGGTTTCCCACCTGGTAACCATAATTAGTTGTACCATGCCGAGATATCAAACAGAGACGAAATGGTGAACTGGTCATATTCGCTATGTGTGGTTGCATAAGGGTCTTAACCACAGCGAAAATTAAACTACCTCTAATTTTATAGTTTTTCTGTAATATGTTCAAAATAAATACAAATATTGGGAAAGCAGAAACATAGTCCTCTAGATATTACGATTCTGCATGTGATACCTTCATCAATATTCACTTATCTGCTTTCCATTTGCAACTGCCGAAATATTTAGCATTTTTTGCTGGTTTTGTAAATAGCGGCACGCCCAAAAAGATAGGTGAGTTTTGATAACGATATTACATGCAGAATATTATCTAGTGCACTATGTTTTTGATTTTCCAATAATGTTATTTGTTTTCAAGATATTATTAAAAAACTTCAAGATTAGCAGTAGTTTCATTTCACTGTGGTAAAGATCCATAACCACCAGGTACTGATGGTAACCAACAATGCAGTGGTATTAATTATTCCTGCTAGGGATACTATGTTATTTTCATGATATAAGCCGGGTATAAGCTTTTACGTGAGAGTGATTTCCTCTGCACCCCTCGTTTATTCGAACAATGCTGACACCAAAACATTGACTATTTTCCGAAACATTGCACGGTCACAGAGGCTAAACGGCTAAACCACACTACATACGTACTTCGCTGATTTGCCTCGAGAAGACCCCCAAGTTGCCACTCAAAGTCATTCCAACGCACAAGGAGTTAGCACTGGAGAAACATTCAGTGCACAACCAACAAACAATACATTACCATTGAGCAGACCTACCTTGTCAGTCAAAGTCATCCGTAAAGTTGAAGTGGGCAACTACTACGTTGTGTGTTGTGAATAACGTTCATAGTGTAGTGTGTTGTGACAATGGCCCATTACACCAATCAGGAACAGGCCGAGATTATTTTTGTGTATGGAGAAGCACATAGAAATGGTAGGCAAGCAGCCTGATTATACTACGTTCGTTATCTCAATAGACGCCAACCGCATCATACAACATTTGCAACGCTGTTTCGTCGTTTCTGTGAGATCTTAACGTTTCACCCTGCCATGTATGACACGGGAAGACGACGTGAAGAACGCACTGTGCATGCCGAAGAACGTATTTTACGACATATGCTCCATGACCCGAGTGTAAGTTCCAGGGGGCTTGCCCGTCAACATAATGTCAGTCATGAGAGGGTGTTGTCGATCCTTTATGCCAACAATTTTTACCCTATCATTTGCAACGGGTACAGGGTCTATCGCCAGGTTATTTTCCTCCCAGGCTGGACTTTTGTAATCAGGTTCTCCATTTGGTGGCAACAACTGTCGGTTTTCTCTCCTCCATTTTGTTCACAGATGAAGCCCAATTTGGAAGGGATGGTATCCAGAATTTCCATAATAATCATTTGTGGTCTGTGGATAATCCACATGGAATAGTACAGGCCCGCCCCAATACCAGTTTTGTATCAACGTATGGACAGTGATTCTGGGTGACCATCTCATTGGACCAGTTGTTCTTCCACAAGGACTCACTGGGCCTATCTATTTGAACTTCTTGGGCGAGATACCTTCAACACGTCTGGAGGATGTGCCGTTGGTCTTACGACAACGTATGTGGTATATGCACGATGGTGCCCCGGCGCATTTCTGTCACCCCGTGCGTGATTATTTGAATACTATTTTTCCGGGCAAGTGGATCGGCCGTGGCGGTCCTATGTCATGGCCTGCCCGGAAGCCGGATTAAACCTTCTGGATTTCTATTTATGGGAGCATCTCAAAATTGTTGTTTATGCTACTCCGGTACCTGATATCCAAACGTTGGAACAACGCGTCCGAGTCGTTTGTGACGCTTTGCGGGAAGAATCAGACAAGTTTCAACGTGTGCGCCGGTCTGTGAAACGACGTCTGAATGCCTGTCTTCAGAGTGGTGGACGTCATTTTGAGCATCTTCTTTAGTGTTGCTACAGGTAAGACTGTTGTAAGATTTCTGAAATCTTTAGTGTCATTTTTGTGATACTTATTGATCACGGACACCAGTACGAGCTGTAGTGTATCATCCTTGAAAATACAGTCCATGTTTGCATGTACGCATCCATACTTTTGTTCATGTCTTCCTTGCCTCAGTTGCCTACTCGGTAGGGCCTACAGCGATTTTCGGCCCTGCAATGCCTGCGTAATATGCTTGTTGCGGAACCGCTGCACCAACGGGAATGCGGCGTAGGATCGAAACTGCGTAGCATCGAAACTGCGTACGATCGAAAAATTCAGCTCAAAACCTGTTTCGATCCTACGCAGTTTCGATCGTACGCAGTTTCGACGCTACGCAGTTTCGACGCTACGCAGTTTCGACCGTACGCAGTTTCGATCCTACGCAGTTGCCCTGAAATAATTTAAGTTTTAATCATGCGCTCAAAAAATATTTTTTTTCTCTCTCTTTAATTTGTTTAACCTGTGCAGCTATAAATTAGGGTTATATTCATGGACTCCACACGACCTAAACTGCGTAGGATCGAAACTGCGTATGGTCGAAACTGCGTAGCGTCGAAACTGCGTAGGATCGAAACTGCGTACGGTCGAAACTGCGTAGCGTCGAAACTGCGTACGATCGAAACTGCGTACGGTCGAAACTGCGTAGCGTCGAAACCTCGTAGGATCGAAACTGCGTAGGATCCACACTGCAGGTAGGATGGACAAGTTACAGGCGTATGGATTGAGAATCAATTATGATTTGTAATGATGACTATGTCAGAAGTGTAATACTAACTTTGAAACAGCTTCGACGGAATATAATGTAAAATAGTTATGTAATATGAAGAATTTAAAGTAATGAAGAATATGATGTATAATGAATATTGAAGGATAATAATAATAATAATGTTTAACGAATATTTCGATTGTAAAGATATTATTTCTAAAGGCTATCAGAAAGTTAGAGAAACAAAAGTCAGATAAAGATTCATATGCTGTTCTGTGTGTACTTGTCTGCGTAATATGAATGAAAATTTATATGATTTTATGTACAGCTTAACGACCTAATCACCAGTTATTCATATGTATGTCAACAACGTTACAATATTGTACTTCGCTTTGGGAGTTTCTCATTTGTACGCTGAACCTCAAATCGATTTATAATTGGAACACGTACCCGTGGGGGTATGAGCATTTCAATGTATTCCGTTACATTTCACAAAAATATTTTTAACCGTAAAAGATTCGAAATTAAACTACTATTCAAATAGAGAATAAAATTACGAAAGTTTACAACTATTACTGGAAATCAATGCTGTCATCCATTTTGAACATTTTAAAAGAACATAGTTTCTAATGTATTGAAATTTCATTTCTTATGAATAGTTTGAAACGTTGTAAATAGTTGTAAAGAACCTGCAGAAAATTCGTCAAAATCCTCCTGCCGTGTTAGACATGGAGTTAGTGGATGCAGATGGTGGCATTGGAAAAGTACGGGTCTCCCGAGCACAGTGGTGATATCAGAAATCGGGCCCCAGCCATGAGGCTCCAGAAAAATGGGGTCCCGAAGTTTTGGGCGCGGGTTCTTTCTATACGCCTATTAAATATGGAATTGTATGTGGGTGGGTGGTGAAGTTTTTAAATGTTCGGGTCGTCTGAGCACAGTGTTAACGTCAGAAATTGGGCCCTTGTCTCAAAGGTCAAAAAATGGTGTCCCGAAATTTTGAGTTTGGCTTCATTATATTTTTCTTTTAAGCATGGAGTTATTGGATACATATTGTGGTGTTGGAAAGCTCCGGGACCTGAGACTCCAGAAATGAGATCCCAAAAGTTTGGGTTCAGGTCTCTTTTATTTGCCTATTTAACATGGTGTTGTACTATAGTGTTAGCGTTTGAAAGGTCGGGGTCGATTAACGAAAGCGGTAATGTCAGAAATTGGGCCCTGGCCTCGAAGCTCCAGAAAATGTGGTTCCGAAATGTTGGGCTTGAGTCCACTCTATTTCTCGTTTCAGCATGGAGTTGTTGCATACAGATGGTGACGTTGGAAAGATCCGATTCCCCTCAGCACAGTGGTGGTCAGGAACCGGGCCCCCAACATGGGGCCCCAGAAATTGAGTCCTAATGTTTTGGGCATGAGCCCCTTCTATACGCCTATTAAACATGAATTGTTGTACGAAGGTGAAAAACTTGTATCTTCGTAAAAAAAAAAAAAAAAAAAAAAAAAAAAAAAAAAAAAAAAACTTGTATCTTCCTTATAATTATTAGATAATAATCTCAGCTCCTAAACACGTATAAAAGATACCGAAGTTATATTTCAGCAAAAAACAATTACCATAAAACATCTCTTTGCATGTGTAATGACTGAAATGTATTATACTTTGCTTCCCTCCCAAATAAATAAATAAATAAATAAACGATTACAGTCGATAAGCGTAAATCTGGCAGAACCTATTTTCCGAAATCTAAAACAAATCACGCAGATTGTTTATTGCTTGTTCGCGATTGTCCACATTTTCGGTTTTTCATTGTATGTAATTAACTATACCATAACAGAAATTCCCGCTACGAACAAATTATACGTTAGGTATACGCCTATGTGTCTCGTCTCGAGGACTTCCGGGCCGCAGTGGCTTAGTGGCAGAGGGTTCACACATGCTGCGGGGCCCTGGTTCTATACCAACTTGCGCAAAGTGGGGTTTGTGGTGAACAAACACCGTGTGTGAGGGTTTTCTTGGAGTTTCCCTTTCCCACAACTCTTTCATTTCACCATTCCATTTATTCTCATCATCTGCGTCTCCTTTAGTCTACCCAGGATGACAGTCGGACATAAAACTTAAAGATTGCATTTTCATTTTCACATTTGGTGACCCTGTATCTGTGTTCCTTGAGTGCCCCAAATGCTAAATAATAATGGGTTGGAAGGCCCATGAAGTTTAGTACCTGGTACACTCATTATCTCAACTTGCCCAAAAAGTTAAGGGCTCACGTTAAGTTAACGCCCCAAAACTTTGATTTTCACACCTTATTAACTATATTGGCCAAAAAGATGAAATTTGTTAGCCCATCGATCTTTATCTCGACTAGCCCAGAAAGTTGGGAGGCTCTGGTGAAGTTAGCCCCCAAATTTTCGGCGCCTATATCACATTAACTATGGGAGAACGAAAGCTGAAATTTGGTAGCCTATCCAGCCCGTAGACAGTACTATGTAGGCCATTCATTCTCTGGACCAGCCCAGAAACTTTGGGGGGGGGGGCTCACGTTAAATTAGAGCCCGAAATCTTTGGCGCGCATATCTCATTAACCCTTTCGGGACAAAATCGATTTTGGGGTTTTTGGTAGACTTTCAGTTAATGATTTATTGCCCAAACACTGTTATCCCGATTGATATCGTTTACATCTTGTATTTTAGAAGAGGGACATGGCTATTTTTTGGTGTAAGTTAGATTGCAGTGTTGTTAACGGGAGGGATTATTGAAAAAATGTAGGAGTGAAATTTAAAAAAAAAATCCCTAGCCGAATTTCATGATTTTTTCTAGCTGGGAACACCGAAGCCACAGGGGTTCAAGTCACCTAAAAAGAATTTTCTGGTATGTTGACAAGGTACAGTAAAAACCTGAAGTCGCTGGCTGCCATACAAAGAGAGAAAGAAAAAAACTCTCTCATAATACACATCAAATTTTGGCACTTCTTACGCGTCAGAAGCAAAAATCAGCATACATGGTGGTTCACCGTCTTCCCTAATTATTCAATCGTGCTCCTCTATGGTGCGTTTTGTAGGCCAAGAATGATTCCAGACAGTTGTACGTTGGTTTGAATATAGCCAAGGACACTGAAATAATAGGGGGGAAAGGATAAACTTCCCAAATTTTTTACAAACAATTACAATTAACATTTTCTGTAGCTGGCAACATTGCTACCACTCAGAAGCAAACAATTTTAAAGTAATCTTTGGCCCACCAATAATATATTCAGCTAGTATCATGATGATATCTCTCAAATTAAGCATGTAATTTTAAAAAGTATATCATTTTTCCTAGAAAGTCACTATTATCCTTAAAATTATGTAATATGGTATACTGTAAGACCGGAATTGTACTGTCCCCAATTATCCAAGTGAAACTTTTTATAGTGCGTTGTGTAAGTCAAGGATGAGGCTTCCAGAATCTGGTATGTTCGTTCCAATGTAGCCAATAGAAGAGAAGGAAATAAGAGGCAAATTTTAGAAGGGAAAAAAGGAAATTTTTACCAAAAAAAGTCTGGAAATAAATAGTTCTATGGCTGGAAATACTGCTAAGAGACAGATGCAACTATCTTCAAATAAACCTTAGCCCACCACTAATATATCCTGAAAGTATCATGTCGATATTGAATAAACGAAGCTAGTAATTAAAAATTAATAGATTATGGTAAATATAAAAGTGAGAAAAATCAAGGATTAGAACCTTAATACGAAAATGAAATGAAATGAAATCTTTTAGTTTCACGTCCTACGGTTATGCCGGTTAGGCTAAAGTAGACGCTGATGATGAGAAATGAATGAAATGGTGGAATGAAAAAAGTGGAAGGAAACGGGAGAACCCCGATAAAACCCACACACACGATGTTTAGAACCTAAATACGAATTTATGGTGCGCCTCCTAATTACGCAATTGCAACGATCTGTGCCCAAGTTTGTTCAGTAAGGACCGATGTTTGACTGACGTAGTTCACTTGCGCTCGGACGTATAGGTACGGAATTATAAACATAAACTTCGAAAATTGACAAATCTGAAAATACTTTATCTTCGCATTGAATTTGGACCCCTCCTCCAAAGTAAGTTCATGCGTATGGTACGTACCACCATACTACGATTTTTAATTTCAGTAAAAATCCCTTTGTTTTCTTGCCCCCAGGATAACTATATACTCTGCCAGTTAATATGTTTAAAACATTTGGAGTGTTGTATCGTCATGTGTATAGATTAACCTCTTGCACACAGAGAATGTTTCTTTTCCAAGATTTAAATAAAACTGAAATGTTTTCCATTTCCATACAGAATTCAATTCACCTAAGATGTCCAAAGTTCACCTAAGATGTCCAAAATTCAATTCACCTAAGATGTCCACAACAATTTTTATGGAGGTAGTTGGAGAATACTTTATATCATAGGCCCGTAGTTAAACTCCCTCTATAAAAATTGTTGTGGAAGCACCTCAGGATTCTGACATACGCATTTTTGGATAGGGCACATACTAGTTCCTAAGTTAAGTCTTGACCCGACTGCGGTAGGTCCCATAGTTTTGGAGCTATGGACCTTTAAAATTCCTTTTTTCATGTTTTTGGCAGAATATAACACGTAAACCGTCGCTTGTAGAGGGATACATTCTTAAGGTCTTTTGAATTTGGCTAATCAGAGTGCTCCTTTAACCCGCGTATATTCGACGATAACCGTTCGGGATAAAATCTGCTCGCCATGTAGACCTAATTTTATTACAAAATGACGACTGTCTATTTACTTTATTTTGTAGTTCTTCCATATTCACTTTCAAATGATCGGCGCCAGTTGCCATCTAATAAAGTTGATGCGTTTGTTGCTTCTAGTACACAACCGCTTTGAAAAAGAAGCAATAAATGCATCAAATGTGGGAGATGAATTTAGAACACCAAAATGGTACATGACTAGCACATCTTGTGCTGTTAGGGTTTCTTCAGAAACATTTTGTAAAACAATTGAAAACACATCGCGCGGTTTGTATTTTGAAATTTTGCGTATACTTGGATTTGTTTAAGTATTCCTTTCTACTGTGTTTGCCTGTAGCTTCAGTTCATAAGCCTTTATAATTAGATACCCAACATATATGGCAATCACGCAGAAAACAACACCGAAGATTCTACACTTGTGTTAACACACAGGCTGTGTGTCATTTCAACTAGCGGCATTTGACACACAACTCCAAACGGAGAGTGAGTTGTTCTAACCACTTGTTTGTGTTATATTTTAACACAATCGTGCTAACACATAGGCATGTCGTTGAAATAATACAACGATTTTTTACAGTATAGGCACTTCCAGTAGAACTACAAGGAATAAATTTGGCAAAGTTTTTAGCCTCCTGGGACTATATAGAAAATTTCCAAAAGTGAATATTTTCCATTTTTAGCAGCTTTAAAGAGACAAAAAACTGTGTAATTTAAATAGACTTTTTGGATGTACAAAATCTCATATTTTAGGTACCGTAATTGAAATCGGAATAAAAACTAGGAATTTTGGTATGTTAGTAGGTTTACGAGGCGCGAGGCCGTAGGATGAGAAATTTTGTATCTGGCGACAAATTCCCACCTACTTAAAACTAAACTGATTATATAAACATTCAATTTTGCCAATTGCCAAGTTCATAAAGAAATTGAAAATCACAGCAACTGGGTAAGTAAGAAAATGCTAATCCAAATGTCAATTGAAAGAAACGGAAGTCTTTTAAGTAAATATTGGCAGCAACGCATTCTAATTTTCCAACTTGGTCAAAAGTTAGCAGGGTTGGAAAAAATACAGTTTAAAAAAAAAAAGAACAAAACGCGTGTTTAAAACATGAAAAAAGTGTTTAAAATGTTTTAAAGATGTTTTAAAAAACACAAAAAAAGTAAAAGTACATGTTTTAAACATTTTGAACAGTTTAAAATATTATTTTAAACATATTTCAAAATCGTGTAATCACGTATTTATTAAGACTTTTTGCTCTTTGAACCGATCTTTTCATTTATTTTATTCTCTTTAAGACTACACAGTGTTGGGTACAGAACATTTCCGTATAGATTAGTAATTTTCAACTTATTTCATATAACGACCCCTTTTATTACACCCTCTTGCCAGTGACTCTCATACAGTAAGTATTTTCTTGGATATAGTAAGCTTTTAAGGTAGATTTTAAAATTTACCAACTATAGAGGTTTCACACAATCTATCAATATACATGGCAAAACAAAAGTCCTCACCATCCTTGTGCGTTGACAACGGGTTGAGGGAGAATGATGAATCTTGGAAGTGGTCTGACACATCAGATGGTGCTATCAAGCATCATGGCGAACATCTGTGCTTAGTATTCGAAATTTCAAATGCAAATGGTGTCATGTTACATGAGGGCTAGAATTTTACCAGAAATGCTGTTGTGCGGTTATTTTAACCATAAAGAAAATCATTTCGAGTTACCGCTTCTAAAAGTTTTGTAGTTATGCCTTTAGGGGCTAAGCTAGCGTTTCGTGGAGGCGGGTGAGATTTTTGTTGCAAAATTTGATTACTACTTCATAACACTGGTGCTAATAAAATTATTTTATAATAATAGGGCTACGTTTTCGAAAAGTAATGTTTGAAGCACACTTCATATTGTGCTAACTTTATATTTTCTGCAAGTCTATGTAATTGGTTGTTTTTTGAGTCAAAAATTTATTGACGAAAGGTAATATTTGGGGCGTTCAGAGTACAATAGATCCAAATCCATTTTCAATAAACTTCAGTTTTCCTCAGCAAATGAATTCTATTTCAAAAAATAATACTTCGCAGTCAAGAATCCAAAACAAATGTAACTAAAACCATGCGAAAAGGCGTGGGATAGTTTCATATGACAGCCGCTAGTAAGGGCGTCAGTGGAACAGGAGGGCAACCACCCTCATCCGCACCCTGCATTTCAGATTTTGGGGACGGTAAGACAGTTTTAGAAATCTTTTGATAAGCAAAGTCCAACAGAATAAGCCTGAGGTAATTACACCGAATAAATACGAAGAACATACAGATGATTAAAACTGGGAAGTTGCTTAGGTCCAATTTCCTGAATTTTAAGCAGGCCCGAAACTCGAAAGTAGAGCCACCTTTGAAATCCTTGGGTAAAAAAATTATACAAGAAAGCAATATAGGCCTATAGCTCCTTACGGCCAATGATCAAAATCCGTATTTATTCGGTGCAAGGACTTCAATTTTTATATGTTGGACTTTGCTAAGCAAAATGTTTCTAAATCTGCATTACTGCCCCAAAAATCTGAAATTCAGGGTAGAAGACGGATGATTTCTAAACGAACGCCCCTATCTAGCGGCAATCATACAAAATTCTAGATTCCTTTTTTTCAGGTAGTTTTTCTTTCTTTCATCTCGGATTCGTGGTTGTGAAAATATGACATTTTACGTCGATGTATTCTTTTGGACACATTCTGCATTTATGTAACGTAATTATGCATCATTGACTATGACATTCGGAGCTTGACTTGTTAATCATTCCAACGCTGCAACATACACAATACAAGTATAATGTTAATATCTTAAATGTATGAGCAAGGAGGGGGAAGGGAAAATTAGCTCTCCTCCCCATTCCGTCAACGCCCTTGTCTAGCGGTTGTCCTATGAAACTCTAGTCCACACGCTTTCCCGTGGTTTTTGTTTCATTTATTTCATACCCTATGCTACGAAGATATTACGTTTGCTGAGCAAAAGTGAACCTTTCTGAAAATTAACTTGGGTTCCTTGTGCTCTAAATGTTGAGTTGAAGCCAAATTTATCCTGCAACCCAAGTTTGTTCGAAACATATAAAATTAGTTTGTTTAGTTTGATTGATTACATCTTGCATCAGTAGCAAGGCTATATTAGACAGGGCTTTTTGTTTAAAGTGGGATCTGACCCACTAATTTTGAAATTTTACGTGGGATCGCAGTCAAAATCTATACAGCAAATTCCGACGCCTCGTGTCTCTATCCTCAAAAATTAATGTTAAAAGACTGAATATTGCACCCTGTAGCGTGGTACATACATACAAACAAACAAATTGAGATCAAATTGTCCCAGACCTTGACGTTCAGCACTAACGTTATAATAAGTATCACACTTGGTTAGTTACGTGATCGACTGCCATACCTTGCGTTTCTACCTGGTCTCTTCATACAAGCTATGCCAAGTTGTAAAGTTTCAAAGAAAATTTAGAACTGTGGTGGGGAAGAGGTACGAAATAAAATTTTCATAATATAATGAAAAAGATATTGTTAATACAAAATTAGTTGTTACCTGAAGTTTCCAGTTGCATCTCAGCCACACCACTGACGTTAGATTCATCAGAAGCAATTTTCGGATCAACATTTTTACCATTTGTTTGGGTTTCCATTTTTACCAAGCATTGCATTTTTTATAATGATTTTCGTTCTTAGAACTAAACCACCCATTTCTTTCTTACACGTTTTGTGACAAACTCGTTTGATCGTTTACTTACCTGATTGAGTTTGAGTTACTCTAATAAATTTGTATCAAATCATGTCCTTCTTTTCTTCACGCATAATCCATGTTAAACGATTCCATGTTGTACGGAGACAGAACTAACATGTACTGTACAAACGAATGCTTGCGATATTTTAATTTCAGAACCTCAACGTCGCAATGAATACAACACAACAGTTTGTTTCCGTGATAATTATTTTATTTATTTTTAATATCAGTTCTATAAGTAGTCCAACCTTCGACTACGACACTTTCTCGCAAGTTAACTGAGAAGCATTTAAACAATACAATATACGTTAAAAATAAGGGGGAAAAGAGACAAAATAAATTGTAGATCACCACATTGACCTGCTGTAGCCACGAGAAATCAAACCATTCACATGGGAAGAAAATAGTCTTCTGATTGGGGAGCACTTTTGGACAGTTCTCTTGCTCTGGAAGATTTCTTTTTTTTACGAACATAAAATAAAATGCAAATAAACATATGTTTAAGACAAGTCTTCAAAATAAACGTGTTTAAAACAAAATGTTTAAAACATAAACAAAATTTGTTTTAAACAAAATCAATTGTTAAAAAAAGTTTTAATCATTTGTTTTAAATATTTTGTTTTAAACAAAACAACCCTGGAAGTTAGTAAATTTGGGACGAAGCCCAAACTAGCAAAAACTTTAACTAATTACATGAACCTTCGATTGTGCCACCTGCAAAGTCTATAAAAGAAGTGACAATTCACAGCAACTAGGTAACTAAGAAAATGTTAAGCTAAGTCAATTGAACTTAACGGCAATCTTCTGAACAAGGAATTTGCCAACTTGATCAGAAGTAGTGGCTTTTGGGGGGAGGATTCTCCTTTCTCCCTGCTGAGACAAGACTTAGCTTTTTTGGTCCTCTTGAATAAGTCATAGTCCCTCAAGAAAAACTTCCTGGGTACACCCCTGTATGATTATTTAATTATATTTGTCACTATTTTATTTCTCAGTTTCGTATCTATGCACTTTCGATCGTACGCAGTTTCTACCGTACGCAGTTTCGATCGTACGCTGTTTCGATCGTACGCAGTTTCGATCGTACGCAGTTTCGATCGTACGCAGTTTCGGTCGTACGCAGTTTCGGTCGTACGCAGTTTCGATGCTACGCAGTTTCGATCCTACTCATGTAACCCGCACCAACACCCATGTCCGGCGGTGTCCCCATGAATTGATCTCCGATTCTGCAATGAGGAATCCCCACTTTTCCAGCTCTCACCCCACTGTTCGTACGTAAGCCATACGTAGTACGTCATACTACATATATCTGTTTCACTTTTCCCTGTCCCTACCATGCCTGCTTTCGGATTAGCCCTTCTCCTTTATGGACTACCATTACACAGTTCCATCGGGTCTAGGTCAAAACCTCCACAGCCAAAACCCCCAGAAATGTAAAAACGCCCACACAAACGGTCATAACCCCCACACAAATGGACAAATCTCCCAAATA